>NC_134951.1:10533695-10850314 GCF_965638725.1 Aptenodytes patagonicus | reverse complement strand
AGGAGTAACCCTATACTACCTGTAGAAGGAAATGTGTTCAGACCTCAGCCAGCAGAAATAGTGGGCCTGAGAGAAGGAGATCTGAGATCATTAAGGATTCATGTAGGAAGAGAGGCAGAGAATGAAAAGGTTTCGCTGGAGATATGGGATGGGTGGTTCAGGAGTTGTGAAATGGCTCTCTAGTTATTGAATGTTTGTGTAGGCCAGGAAGCATAGAAGTTTTGGCTTTCAGGTAGAAGTTCAGGTTTCAGTGCTAACCTAGTGTGTGAAGATTTTTAAAATTTGCAATAAGAAGACGGGGAGAGTAAATATGAGCGTAGAGCATGAAGGAGAGCTCTTAGAAACTAACAAATGATCATCTATTCCATAAAAGCAAACTTAGGGATGAAAAGACCCTCTGATGTTGCTTTTAAATTACCTTTAATATCTGCAGAGGATTGTATATGTATGCGTGTGTGTGCTTTGTTAGCTGCAGAGCAAAGTCTGGAGGTAAGCTTCACCACTGTCCAGTGGGAATGGTGCTTGAACAAGGTATAATAACCTTATTCTTTTTTTTTTTTTCCCTGAACCTGCCTTTTTGCTGCCCCTGTGCTGCCTTGTCTTTGCCCACACTCCTCCCAAATGAACAACCCATCCCAAATGACTTTTTCTTCATTGGTCCTACATCCCTACCTAGATTTGGTATTTCTGACAGTGTTACCTAAGCAGTCTGGGCCCTACATGGTGTTACTGTACAGTCACTTAGATGTCAGCAGCCTTGTACCCCAAGACTGCCTTCTGATTATTTGGTTTGTGCTGCTTACATTTCATTTACTCTATATGCTTCCTAGAGAAAATTATCCGACATGGTCTTTACTCTTCTACCTAACTCTAATTAAACACAAGCAGTTTTTTATGTGCAGTTTCCAATACCAGAGCAACAGAATAATCTGGTTTGTGTTCACATGGTATCTTCACCCCTCAATAGTATTCATCACCTTCCCAGTTCCCATCAAAGGCCTTAGCTAATTAAGAGGCTCAGTGCTCTGGCAGGAGCATTTGCTCATACCTGGTGATCCAGGTGGCATTCTTAGCCCTGATGGTGGAGAGAAGAGGCTGGGGGAGGAGCACATTGGTCCTGTGGATTAATACCTGGTTCTGCAGCTGATGTTATCGACAGGAATTTTGTTTTTATGACAGCAGAACCCCCTGAGAATTGAGGACTGCTAGGCAGAGACAGGATCCACTTGACAAAGTGAGGAAAGAGCATCTATGCCAAGAAGCCAGCCGATGTGGTGAGGAAAGCTTTAAACCAGGAACAATGAGGGTACGGAGTGTGACTTGCAGTTAAGTGAAGAAATGGTGGATGAGGTGGAAAGAAAAGGGTGCAGTGTGGTGGGAACAAGAGAGACCTCAGGAATACTAAAACAGTAGAAGGGAGGCTACGTCAAATATGTGTATACAAATGCATGCAGCCTAGGATATAAGCAGGAGGAACTAGAGCTGGAGTTCAGATTTGCAAGGGATGTCAAAGGCTGTAAGAAGAGAACTCAGCCCATACAGGTCCATGGGACCTGACAAGCTAAATCCAAAGGTGCTGAAAGAATTGGCTGATGTCCTTTCATAGAGAATAGGGGAGATTCCGTATGTTTGGAAGAAAACAAATGTTGCACCCATCTTCAAAAGATGCCTGAAGGACAATCAGGAAACTACAGGTTGGTTAGTCCCACTTTGGTACCTGGGAAAAGCATGGAACAAGTCTTCTTGGAACACATTTCTGGGCACATGAAGGAGAACTAGGTGATTGGTAATAATTGACACAGATTTACCACGGGTAAATCAGGCTTGACCAACCAGAGGGGAAAACAGTGGACACCATGTACGTTGACTTCTGCAAGGCTTTCAACATTCTGCCACAATATTCTTGTATCTGGGGTAGGATGTTACTCTCTGGATGGGTCAGGAACCGGATGGGTCAGGAACCAGATGGGTAAAAAGCTGTTTGGATGGTTGGGGTTCAGAGCATAGTGGTTAATGGGATATGCTCTATCTGGAGGTTGTTAACAAGTGGAGTACTGCAGGGGTCTATCCTGGGTCCTGTCCTGTTAAACATCTTTATCAATGATCTGGAGGAGGCAATGGAGTACTCTCTCACCAAGTTTGCACATTATACCAAGTTTGCACATTGTACCAAGTTGGGAGGACCAGCTGATACACCTTGAGGGCCACAGGCTGCAATGCAGAGGGAGAGGCTGGAGGAATGGGTCAGCAGAAACATGACAAAATGTAATGGGGACAAATGGCCATAAATTGAAATAAGAGGTTTAGACTGGAAAGCAAAACCTTTTCAGAATGAGGACAGTCAAGCACTGCAGAAGTTTGCTCAGAGAGATTGTGCAGTCTTCATCCTTGGTAGTTTTCAACACCCAACTGGGTAAAGTTCTGACAAACCTGGTCTGACCACATAGCTAACTCTGCTCTGAGCAGGAGGTTGACCAAGTGAACTGTAGACGTCCCTTTTCACTTGAATTATCCTGTTACTGCTGCAGCTACCTTTCATACCTTAGTAGCTTCCAAAGCCTTGCTTCTGGAACAAAGCACGTGAAAGTCCCTAAATCTTACTTTAGCACATGGTTAGCCAGTTTCATTCAAGCCATGTCCACTACCAGTTTAAGTGTAAATGGCAAATGAATGAGGACTACGTAGGTATTCTGTCTGGCTTTCTCCAGCCATGGTTGGAATCTTCCACTGAGGAAAGCCTTCTTTGCAAAACAGCTTCTGTTAATCTCTCTCCAAAAGAGACTGTTAGGACAGAGGTGCCCCAATAGGTTGAGGTACACAGAAAGCCTGTCAGCCTGCCAGGTGGTTTATGTCCCTTTAAATACTTGAGAGGTAGCTTTGGGAATAGAAGCTTAAACTACCTCCTTTCTCTCATCTCTTCCATCCCCTGCCCCTCCCTCCCTCACCAAGGTGTTTAAAAGCATCTCCATGCATTCCTTTGCTGTATTACTCATCAGTGTACTTGGCTCTTTCACCAACTATCTGTAACAGTGTGCAGGGTGCTCATACGTTGGCTAATTGTGTAAATCTGAAGGGATAATTATTCTTGAGAATATGTATGCTCACCTACTCATTGTCTCAGACTTGCAGTCTTTCTGTAAGAAATATTTCTATAAGAGGAGTGCAAATATCCCTCTTACATAAGGTAATGAGGGAATTTTTAAGACACCTGCTTATATGGCTCTTACAGAAATGCTTACCAGTAAGTTTGGTGTGGGTCAGTGATCTTAAATGTTTTGCCACCCAATGTGATCCATCACTGTTTTATCTGATCTCACACTCCATGCCATAGATATTAAAGGCCTGTGTCGGCTATGTTTTATAATTTATACATTGATATAAAATATGAGGTTCAATGGAGACACTGCAGAGCGTATATGCTGCAGAAATACATGGAGGTACGAGAAGAGGGGAGGAAAGACTTCTTCCTCAGAAAGTCAAGGACTTGTTTGTAAGTGGGGGGCAGTGCAATCTGCCAGGGAAAAAGTGTCATGATACCCTTTGAGTACTCCCCGGGGGAGCAGGGATTCCCAAAAAACAACAGCTCTGCTGTTGTTATTACAGTAGCTCTGCTACTGTGAAAAGCTTTACTGGCTAATTTGAGAGTGGGAATAGCAGAGACTAGGAAAGCTGCTCCAGTTACAGCAGGGAATGCTTTTTAGCATGTGTGGGGCAGCAGGAAACACTTGACGTGAAAAGGAGTTTGTGATATTAACTTAACTCCTCTTTGGATTCATCCAGAAGGCGTTTGTATGGTGGCAGTGCCTCTTAAAGACACATTGCGATGAGCTCCTGTCAGTTTGCAGGAGGCTGCTTGTTTTTGATGAATCGTGTGTGAGGTGCACTGACATCTGGTGGCTCTGTGCACGCAGGCATGGCTCCTGGCAGGCCTTTGCAGGGTATTTACCCCTTAAATTGCCTTCAAGTGATCATCTCTCTGCCTTTGTGCTGAGAAAAGGTAAAACGTTAGAATAAGCAGAGTGGGGGGAAAAAGGTTGGAGATGCTGTTTTAGGGGAGGCCTCATATAAGAAAATGTTTGGTGGCAAATTCCTGATTTCTGTGGATACATAGATACTGTATTTGTGGACTGGGTATTCAAAAGCACTTAAAAATGCACATTCCCGTTAATGCCCAGTGAATTTCTATTTCTTAATTATTTAGACACATTTGAAAATCTCGGGGTTTTTATTTCTTTCTCTTCAAGAATCAATTTTTTTCTATAATAATAAACATTGTGAAAACAAAATAATGAAAATATTTATTCAGCTCTGAACTGACTTTAGGGACAGCTGTCTTGATTCCTGCAGATTTAGTAAGAAAGTTTCTAGGACTACCATGTCTAGATCTGCATAATGAAGGAATTAAAACTGTGATTGCAGTGTAATTTTTAGTGAGCAGTAAACATTAGTAATCCAACTGGGTGACCCTGAAATATAACTAGACCTAGTTCTGTGAAATTATTTTGCTGCAAATAAAAAGAAATGGAGTAAAAGTGGGGTTTAAATGGGTTTAATTTTCTTTTTTTTGAACTTTAAAGGAATACCAAGGTGTTAAAAGAGAAAACACTATTTGACAGACTTTGATTCTGATTAATTCCTTAGTGTTTAATCACCCTGATTTCATAGGAGTTTGAACTTAACACATAATATATGATCAAGCTCTTTAATTATGTTCATTTTCTTTTAAGCCATGGAGCCATTGATCTCCTCTAATCTGACATTCCATGTAATGTGGAATTTCACTTACTTTTGCATTAAGCCAGTATTCCCCCTTCTGTCTCCAAGGGTTCAAACCTTCATCTCTCATTTCCCACCTTCAAGCTATAAGCTTGCTGCTCACCCCCTTGAAGCTGTTTTACTGTACAAAAAGTATTAAAGAGCTGTGATATGTGTCTCTCTCTCTAGCCACAGGAGTCAAGTCTAGGAGCTAGACAATTTCTTGGGCAGGGGGAAACCTATGCTCCAGTTTCTCCTCAAAGGAATTCTTACGCATTTTTATATGAAACATTCATTGATGAAACAACTCTGGGAGCAGACACTAGGACTTTCATAACCCAGTTGTGTTCCCTGCATTTTGCACCCTTTGTTTCCCCTAATTAATCTTGGATCCTTTTCTGCAAAGCAGGACACCTTCAGCAAGAGAGATCAAATGACTGATAGCTCTGGCATTAAAGCACACACCTGACAGAAATTAAAAACAAAAATAGGAAAAGAAAAAGAAAAAAACCAACACCTTTGGTCTGAAATAGAGAATTAGCTTTGCATTTTCTTCACTTGGATTGAATGCACCAGCCTACTTCAGGATAGAGTGTATCCTCCTTTTGTGTTTTAAAGGATAAAGCACATTTGAGTATGAGACAAATTAGGCTTCTAATTTTATGAGGAGCTACAGGGCTGTGGATGAGTGGATGGAAGAACCTACCTGCAGCATAAGTTGGCTAAAGAAGGGTGGCATCTCAGGTGCCTGTACTCAGTGTTTCTGGTTGGCTGGTCTGGTTTAGGCATTTCTCCCTGTGGACTCGTGAATCATTTAGAGCATATCCTGAAACATCTGCCTCTTGCTGTCGTGTGGGCTGTGGAATCTGCTCTGATAACCAGACTGAAAAGTTGATTGAAACTTAGTATTCCTTATTTTGTGCTTAATGAGAAGTAATGCCAAAAAGTTTGCGGCACTCAATCCAGCAAAGGACTTGGGCAACATCTAATCCTTGGGTTTCCTGTCCCAGGCACAGAAACTTTGGGGAATGCCAAGGCTTCCTGTAGACTGTATGGGGAAATGTCTGGCCTCTCAGTGTGGGATTTAAAACAAATCTACATATTGGACATGGAAAACCATGAGGATGAGAATGTATTCTAAATTTTACATCTTTCTAGAACCAGGTGTTTTATGCGGAGTGTAAGTAGGCACTTCTCTCCATGCAGTGTCTTTCCCTGAGCTACACGTCTACAAATAGCTCATTCAACACAGTGAGTAATCATTCATAAAACATCCACCAGTGTAGTGGTTTAACCCCAGCCGACAACTAAGCACCACACAGCCATTTGCTCATTGCCCCTCAGTGGGATGGGGGAGAGAATCGGAAGAGTAAAAGTGAGAAAACTTGTGGATTGAGATAAGAACAGTTTAATAGGGAAGGCAAAAGCCGTGCACGCAAGCAAAGCAAAACAACAAATTCATTCACTCCTTCCCATCGGCAGGCAGGTGTTCAGCCGTCTCCAGGAAAGCAGGGCTCCATCACGCGTAACGGTTACGTGGGAAGACAAACGCCATCACTCCAAACGTTCCCCCCTTCCTTCTTCTTCCCCCAGCTTTATATGCTGAGCATGACGTCATATGGTGTGGAATATCCCTTTGGTCAGTTGGGGTCAGCTGTCCTGGCTGTGTCCCCTCCCAGCTTCTTGTGCACCCCCAGTCTGCTCGCTGGTGGGGTGGGGTGAGAAGCAGAAAAGGCCTTGACTCTGTGTCAGCACTGCTCAGCAGTAACAAAAACATCCCTGTGTTATCAACACTGTTTCCAGCACAAATCCAAAACAGAGCCCCATACTAGCTACTATGAAGAAAATTAACTCTATCCCAGCCAAAACCAGCACAACCGGAGAAGAAGATAATGCTGTTTTTTCATACATGCTCAGATACTAGGAGTTGCAAGAACAAGTTCCTACTAAACCCATAGCCACAACCCAGGGAAAGCACCTACAGACTGTATGGCATTTCGAGAAAGAACCGTTTTCCTTGTTTCCGAAGCCGTGCAGCAAGGCACCTGGGATTCCTTGTGCAAAAGAAGAAAGGGTATGATTTTGTAGCCTAGCTGCTAGGGCACAGAACTAGAGGGATTAAGATATGTGCTCTAAAACCTTGCTTCTGTGACCTGTTCACTGTTTTGTCCACAGTAGAACAGTTTCAAGAGGAGGGAATGAAAAGGTTCCTTATGCCATTATAACTTGGTGATGGAAGGTATGTTTTTGGACACTCTCAAGCTGAAAACATCTCTCATTTTCTAGGTGAATGATTTAACCATTAAGTTGTTGATTCGTAAGTGTTTGCTACTGTCTTCTCTGGCAACTCCGAAAAAAAAAAAAACCCAACCAGAAAAAAAAAAGGCTAAGAGCACTGCCCCATGATTTATACTAAGTGGTCTCTCAGAGTAGCCTTTTCATAATTGTCCCCCCTAAGGACTAGAAAGTAAGAACACCTGTTTTTTTGATGCTTGGCCCCTAAAAGATGTAGGTTGAAAAAGGCCCACGCTTAGATTCCAACCGGGTGTATGTGAGAGAGGAGCACTGAGGTGCTGAGAGTGAAGTAGTTCAGGGCATGCTCAGGAGCACAGTTCCCAGTGCCTGGGGAGTCAGACAGGGAGGCAGCTAGTAATTGCAGGTGCCTGCAGGTACAGCAGCTGCTGAACAAGGTGTTTTAAATAACAAGTTTGAACCTGGACAGTACAATTCTGCTTAATGCTTGCTGTAAGATTTCATTAAATTTAGTCCGTGCACCCTAATTCATGCTGTTAGTTTTCTTCAGAAATATTTTAACGTATTTTAAAAATTAAACTTACTGCTGATGTTTTGTTTTGTTTCCACCAAAAATTGGCACTTTCTTGTATTTGAGGATGGATTAGGAAGGTTGAGCTAGGGACCACTTTTGAGCAAACTGGACATGCACAAGTCCCAGGGAGGGACATCTGGGGTGGAACAACCCCGTACAACAGTACAAGCTGGGAACTGACTGGCTAGAAGGGAGCTCTGCAGAAAAAGGCGGTTGTATCCAATATCAGATGTTTGTGATGGACAGTGGGTTGAATATGAGTGAGCAGTGCGCCTGTGTGGTGAGGAAGTCTACCCACATACTAGGATGAATTTAATCACTGTCTTCAACTACCTAAACTGAAGGTACAGAGAAAACACTGCCAGGCTCTTCTCAGGGGTATGCAGTAGAAGGTTGAAGAGCAATGGACACAAGTCGCAGCAAGGGAAATTCCAGTCAGATACAAGAAAAAAAATTATTCCCAGTTAGACTAGCTAAGCACTGGCACAGTTTACTTGGAAAGGCTGTGGATTTTCCATTCCTTGGAGATACCAAGCCTTGACTGAACAAGGCCCTGGACAACCTACCCTGGCTTTGAAGTTACCCCTGCTTTGGGCACAGGTTGCCCCTTACAGGTTACCTGTGCACTTTGAGCAGGGGTTGGATCAAATGGCCTTGAGAGGTCCATTCCAACCTTAGTTACTCTTTGATAACTGTTATTTTCTTGGATTATGCACAGTGTATTGTAGATGTATCTGAACTAGTTTTAGATGAATCAGTTTGGGAACGGATGGTTCCTCTGTGGTGCCTAAGAGCTTGGTCCCATTTGGGCAACTGGATTAGTGCTCAATACTGGACTTTATATCGTATTCAGGCTAGCTGGTTTATAGCAACACACATACATACACGATAATATAATGTAGATGTAGTATAGACACACCTAATTACCTCCATCCCACTCTCCAGGAACAAATATCCTTTACCAGAACTATCAATAATAGGGCACCATCATTATGTGATTTAACAATGACAGATAATATACTGCAGTACAAAAAAGCCCTTTCCGTAGTTTATTTCCTTCAAACTTATGTGTCTTCTGGTGTAACGGCTTTTTCACTGCAAGTGCCTTATATGGATATATATGCTTCGGAGTGTAAATTTGGCTGAGGTAAACAGGGCTTATTAATAAACAAGGAGCTTATTTTGTCAATGACTGTTTGTTCCATCCAGGCAGTAGGACTTTGTGAGTGAGTTTTTGCCCCTTCCCTCTTATTTTTCAGGATATTCTTACACTCCAAATCTTTTTCAGCAAGGACATTTTCAATTTAAGGGAGTGGACACTCACCTGACATATCTCCTTGGTACTAATAACCCTAATTTTGGAGTGGGTCACATTTGAAGGATACCTTACAACATTATTATACCTGCTATAGATATATATATATAAAACCAGAGAAATCGTTACTCAGTTTTTACTTTGTAACCTTTCACCAGAATTAAATTCATTTGAAAAAGGAAACCTTGTTGAAATTAGTAAGGTTATTAATGATGGTAAGAAAAATTTTACAAAGATTTACAAATTATTTGTACTATATATATATTATCTATATATTTCTATATATACATGTACATAATTTACAAATAATTTTACAAAGAAAAATTACTATTTACTGTATTTCAAAAAAGTTTTACTATATGAAGTATAATATGATATATATAACTAGAAGTAATAAGTAGAGGAAATTAAAAATAATTTAAACTTCCTGAAAATTAGTTCTATTAGACTGTAGAATAAGTTCCCAGGGGAAGCTGTAGAAGCCTCATTATGTGGCTTATTTAAAACTAGATTAGATGAAGTGCCTGAAGGGAGCAAGCTTGGGCTGTTTCCTGTAAGGCTGAAGGAGATGACCTCAGAGGTATTTTTTTGCTTCTGAATTATTTTATTCTGTGATGTGGTGCATCTGGGAAAGTCTTGTTCATTCTTATATGAGAATGTTTTGTAGGTGCTCCTCTTTCTACAATACTTCTGTGTGATTTTTAAAATAAACTTTTTTTTTCCCCTAATAGTTTATAGGTCTTTGTATTGATGCATATCACACTGAAAGTGAGTAAAAATAATAGCTTTTTTAATACAACGCCGGGAATAAGTTGACAAAGGTAGAAGTATCCCCACAAATGCCTTCATTTTTCTTTCTGGTTTTAGAGTTAAAAATTTACAGTTAAGGTGATTGTCTTTACAACCTTGACTCTATGTATCCATGGGTGGCCTGAAAGTTGCTGTGGTTGTGATGCTCTCTTCTGTCCACAGGAATGCTGCCGGTGGTGAGCTCAGCGTACCTGTAGAGTGCAGACTTGTGTGTGCTGGAGGGTGATCTCAGGCCATACCTCGGGCTGAGCCACAGTTTCCATTGGTACACAAGGGAGCCTGGATGTTAATCTTGAAGCTACTCTGTAAAAGTCCAGATATATTTGTTGAGACTTCATTATTATCTGTCTCAGTGCCTGTATAGGTATTTCATACAAAGTGGAACAGCCCCAAAAGAAGAGGATGTAGGAGAACGGTTACATTGGCATTAGTGACTGTGTATCTCAGATGGCTGTTTGGTTTTCTCACCTGCTATTCTGGAAAGAGCAGCACTGTACAGTTTCACAGACATTCTCTGTCCCATTCACATGGAAACTCTTCAACACTTTTTTTTTTTTATCCTGAATTTAGTCTCCATTATAAACTCATGAAGCATATATGATCCGACTTTTTCTTATTTGTGATGTTTACTTCCATGAGAGGAGACAGTTTCTTCTACAGTGGCTTTAGAAAAGATTTTATATTAAACAAAAAATTTTGCTAGTCTTTATAGCATTCTATTTGATCTTTTTTTGCAAGTATTCAATCAGGGTGCAAACTCTCAAAATGACTAAAGGACAAATGGCCTATAAATTTACATTTCTGTAATATGAATCCACAGTATCTGCTCCAACAAGTTATGATTTGATAGCTGATGCCAAAGGGAGTGTAGACATTCATTTAATTTTGGATCATTAGATCCAAAGCTGTCCTGGTGATTATGGCATGCTATTATTTTTGTCCCTGTCAAAACCAATGAGCAGTTGTACTAGTGATGGGCTTAGCTGACCAGAGAGGCTCAAAACAGAAGATTAATGATGAAGAGCTGGATCATGCACAAGAATGTTTCAAGGAAGCTTTAGAGAGAGGAGAAATTAAGTTGTTGTTTGAAATATATTTATCTAGTGTTTGCATTAAACTTACAATATAGTTGCAATGCTTTCATCAAGAAAAAGACTGTAGTTTATAGTACATTTAAACAATGACTATATTTTTTTAAATTTTTACTTGGAACAGAATTTTTTTTGGCCAATAATTATGCAACTTCAATCTGTAATACAAAAATATCTTCATCACCAGATGGTATATTGTCACCCACTGCAACACTGCTAAGTGACCATTCAACCATCATGCATGGCAAATGGGAGTGCACAAACAGATTTCTTTTAAATTGTGATTAAATTTTGCCACTTCCAATGCTACTGCTAGATGAATTTTCTGAGCTTTGTTCTTTGACCAACTGTCTTCTTCCTCTGATTACCTTTTTTTTTTTTTTTTGCTTTCCTTTAGCTCAGAGGGTATCCCATTTCTTACCTCCAAATGTGCTATGAAATTTTTAATTTCTGACAGGAGATACTTGCAGAGTTTTTCAGTTTGTATTACATACTACCCTGTCAAACACTTTCCCACATTTTTCTCCACCTGCTTGGGCTCCCTGGAGATTGTGTGTCTCAAAACTGAATAACAAGACACTGACAAAAGTAGTGTACTACTCTGTGCAAAATTACAAACCTGGGAGGTACCTCTGAATAGCATTGTATACTCAGTAGATTAGGTATATTGTTTTTGCAAACCATTTTGTTTTCCTATTTAACGATAACAACCAATTTGAAGCAATGGCTTGACTAAGTAGGAGAGAGATTAAAATATTATATTGACCAGGTAGCAAAATGTTTCGATTTCACCAAAATTCGATTGGCCACCAGGTGGAGACTTTGCATTAACTTTTCCTAAACCGAAGTGACAAAAGAAGATATCAGCATAAGAAGCCATTTGCACAAAAATAAAATAATCCCATTTATTTTTCAGTTCTTCTTGCAGATAATTCTTGCAATGAAAAGTTCCCCAGGCTGATCTGAGGAGGCTAAGTCTTAATTCTTTGAAAAAAGAGAAGCATAAAGTATAAGATTTAGCGACATAATGCTGAATTGTTTCATGAAATGATGGAATTTGCTAAAGTTCAATATGTTCTGTCTGCCTGATTCTTTTTAGGTGGCAGGGAATTGACCAATCTCGAATTATTTTCATTAAAAATGACCTAGTTATAAAAACTCTTTGGCCTTTAGAATTTGCAGCACGTTTAAATAACATGTATCTTTGTGTAGCATAGTTAATAGCAAAGACATAATTGCATGCTTTTCTGTAAGTGGAAGTCCCTAAATGCAAACACTAATAGGCAGCATCATCTATAACAATCTGCAAATTTATGGAGGAAATTGGTTTTCCAGGCTAGCTATTTATTGATATGGAGGACAATAATATTAAATTGGAGCTCCACCATCTTTCTTTCCATTTTTATGCAATGAAGAGGACACAGAAAGAGGTGAGGACCCATTGCCCTGTAACGAATCTGGCTGCAGAATTTCAGTAATGGGGCAGGAACATAAAACCATTCTGTTCCTCTCTGATCAGGAATAATACCATTTTTCAGCTACAGACTGGTTAGTTGGAAAGGGATGATAAGTGAGTAAATGTGGGTGCTGAGTTGTAAGTGAATAAAGGGAATGAAAGGCTGAAACTGCGAATCAGATGATGTAGTTCGTGCAGAAGCTTAGCCAAAAAAAGGAGGGTGAGGTGAGGATACTGGATGGGTAAAAAAATCCATACAGACATGATTTAAAAGGGTGCATATGAGAGTATCGGGTGACAGAGCAATGACAGCTGCAGGCAGGTGAGGAATGAGGCTGTAGTGGAAATGGGGAGCAGAGGGGTCTCATAGGGGTTACAGCAGCAGTCTGCTATTCTGTACTTTAATGTGCTCAGTTTATTCCCTGATTTTCATCCTGAAGGGCTTTGGGCAAAAGAAGAGATGCCAACCCTATTGCTTCTTCTGGCATATCCCATCAGCAGATACATTTAAAAACTGTTCATTTGAAAGAAAGGATAAGTGGAGTTAAGGCTCAAGCCAGGGCCGGTGACATCCGCTTTGGGCCTGGGGACAAACACAGTATTTGTCTGTAGCAGGGAGAGGGAGTTGTGGAATGGAAGGAGACGCTATGGTAGAAAAATGGTAACTGGCAATGTTTCAAAAGAAGGAAAATGAAAGCTAAATAAATAAATACTAGAAAATCAGTTTTAAAGATCCCAAAGGACTTTTATGATCAAGTAGTTAGATTTCTCATGCATGGTAGCCGGCCAGTTAAGGAATTTGCTACAGTTTTTGATTTGCTCTAGATTTGGTATGAAACATGCACTTATAAAGCTGTGAATAGGTACCCAATGAGTTCTGCTGGGGTTACTACTGCATCTAAATACGATGCTAGGTCACATTCATCCCTTGTGTGCAGTTGAAAAGAGCTGGAGTGCCTTAGGCCAGCTAGGTCTGGATGGGCTTTCAGTTTTCAGTACAGGACTAAGGACTTTTTTCTCTATTATCCACATCAATCTTCTGATTTTTGCTTGAGATAGAGAACAAATTTTGGAAAGGTATTCCATCTTAATTTGAAGTTATCACATGACATATCACATTCAGTATGGCTAATTGACCATTTGTCATTAGAAATGTGCATCTTTAGTTTAATTATGCATTTGCCTTTTTTAACTTCCAGCCATTGGTGGTCTTTGGTGCTTGGCTGTCTAAGGAGTTAGTTATGAATCATTAGAAAAATAACCAAAGACTTTTGAAATAAAACCAGCTATGTTGTTAATGATAAAACCGTGTGCTTTAGCCCTGGTTGTACGAGTGATGCGTAACACTCTAAGGGCAGGTTCTCCTGCTTTTATTATTCTTTATCAATATCTTAGAGTGGACCACTTGTACAGTAAAACATAGTTCAGCATGGTTAGAAGGAGGAGAATCTAGCCCTTAAAATAAGATCTGAAAATTGCCTGATGTCCCCATACTATTGTATGTGAAAAGCAGTTCATTTGGTGCCAGTGTTAGTGTGAAATACTGTGGGGGAAAGCTTGTGCTCACATCTGTAGGGTTCATCCTCTTATCTACATTAGCTTTAAGAGACCTTCTACGATGATGCAATCCACAGTTCTTTAAGATGAGGTTTCAACTCTATAACACTGAGATTTGATTTATAAAAGGGGACTGTTACATAATCTGCAGGTTTAAACAGGTCGCTTACTCTTTTCCTTTCTTTTTAAATTTACACTATTTTCTCTGTATTTCAGAGGAAAAGACTTTCAACAGATTCTTTAAAGGTCAGTGAGGTTGGTAGAGCTTATTTGATGATTGGGCAGTATGCTTAAGCCAAAGAGCAGCATTAATTGCAGAAAAATATTAAACCCCTTATTGAGATTTTTTTTTTTTAAATACAGCTTTTGAGATTTGTTGAAATAAATCAGAGTAACATAGACTGTCATGGACATTATTTGCATTTGATGAATGCATGTGCTGGCCTCAGCTGCTGAACTATTCAGGCTGAAGGTTTCCACCATTGTCCTTGTTCCTGTAGATATCACAGAGGAGAAGATTAAGAGCATTATAACTTTAACATAAAACTCAGAAATAATATAATAGGAAAAAATAGTTGACATACAACAAAAGGCAAATTTGCATAGATTTATCCAAACATTTGACTTCCAGCTTAGATGGCTTAAAAAGGAGGAAGAAAAACCTGTACCCATTCGTCTTGATGCAGTAATCTGAAAGTTAACACATTGGCAAACATTTCTCACTAACTCTGAACTGGATACGCCAATTATTTTTGTTTTAATTAAAATCTGCATTTCTCATACCACTCCTGTGATGGCCAACTGACCGTCCTGTTGGAAAGTAATAATGTTTTGCATTTATTCAGCATTCTTAATCTGAAGATCTAGAAATTGCTTTTCTGATATGTCAGTCGTTTCATCGTTCAGACCTTCCACTGGCTTTTTCTTTAAGCAACACTGAGTTTGAACTGTCTTCAGAGCTCTTGACAGCTCTGTTTCTGGTTATATCTTGGATTCTGTGTTCTGTCAAGTCCCCTTGACCTGGCTCTTTTAAATCTTCCAGAGGTTCAAACACTAGTTTTTCTGGTAGCATCCTCACAGTAGTTTATGATTTTATCATGCCGTCCTTCAGAAGAATATTTCTCTTTTCTCCATTCACTAGACCACTTGTCTCACTTTACTCAAAAACTTAGAATTTCAATTTTTGACATACATACTAGAACAGTCTACAGCAATATAAGGGAAAAGGAATTCTTAAATCTGAATTCCCCCAGAAGTATCAAAGTATAGATGTCTGCCATTTCAAATTGATAGAATTTACCTTTCTCTTGTTGTGATGAATTGCCCAGCACTGAATACAGAATTGGTGGCTGTGGAAATAGCTTTCAGCTGTGCAGATCTTGCCACTGGCAGGTTAGAGGCACCTAAGGAGAAAGGGTGGTTGAAGGCATCATTTTTTTGTACATTTATTGTCTTCAGTATTATTAATTCAAAGAAAAGTTTCAGTTGCAAAATGATGGCTTACATTTTTATTTAAATTTTTATATTCCAATAATGGTACTGTTCAATTCAAGAAGAATTGTATTAAGTAAGGGAGGTTCTGCAGGAGTCTAGCTAAAAGTACTCGGGCAACAACTTCCCAGTCATCCTCCCTACCCACAAAATTGGACCTGCAGGGATTTGAATGTGCTCACTGCATTTCAATCTCTCTTTATTTGAATCCATTATGTATTTTATATTTCTTATTCTGACAAAACAATCAAACAGAATAGGAATGACATATTTAAGGCTGGTTATAGTAGCATTTAAGGCAGTATAAAACAGTGAGATGGTCTGGTTACTAAATCATTCTAATAAAGGACAGCATTGCTTAGTTTTATTTTATAGTCTCCTGAACAATAACAGCAGCAGCTTCTCCACTATTTTCATTTTTTGTGAAAGCAACTGTTCTGGAGAATAAGATGGGGAAAACATCAGAAGTATTGAAATAATTATGCTAATATTTGAAACAATGATTTGCAAGTCACTGTTATATAAGAAATGCTTCCTTCTTTTTCTGATTTTTTTTTTTTTTTTTTTTTGAAATGAAACATCTATCAAGTAAACAGGAAAGGAAAACTGTCTTTTTCTGAGTGGTTTAATTTCCAGTGTTTCTTCAGCGTCCCCTCAAGGGTCAGACTCAATAAACAGCTGTGCACTATGTGTGAATAAAATCAATGTTGCAGAACCACATAGCACACCAACAAAAAAGGGTTTTAATTCTTTTCTCTTTGAGTGTAACTGGGCCACTTATGAGTTTAACTTTTCCCATTCCAGTATTTACTCTCGGTGCTTGCACCAAGGAAGAATTCAAAACAAGAAACAGCTGGAGCCTTTTCTTTACACTTCACCTGCTATTCACATCAATAACCCTTCAAAACACAAATGTGCTGGCAACTCACACACAATTTTCACTGCACCCACTTTTGTGTGGAGAACAAAAGTAACTTCATCATCTCACTTGGGATAATAAATATTAGAAATCTGCATGACACCATTTTCTGGGTAGGCTCTTATTTCCTATATTACAGGACAAAACTTGACTCACAGGTAAAGGATATTCTTATCTATATTTACAAAGATGCACATACATGCTTCATTTGTGTGCATATTTTTTTTCTTCTTGTATTGTAAAGAACAAGATAAACCTGTTATTGAGGCATGAGATGTGAACAACAGCATCTATGCATGCAGAGGGTGTTTTGTATGAGTTTATTCTTCCTCAGTGGATGCAAGACACTTTTTGACCACCCCAAAGAGCTTGGCTGGAGTGAGGTGCTTGGCTGCATCATACTTGGCCAAGCAGGCAGGTTCTGGGTGGTAAGAATTTCCCATCTACATTAGCTGCTGATCAAAGTGCCTTTGGGTAATGGAGTTGCAGAGAGGGGGACAAGGGTAGGTCCTTACGTTGTGCACGTGTCTGTGTCAGGGGCAGTTACAGCATGTTACATACAAAGCTTTTGGTTGTTCCGTCTTGTAGCCGCAAAGATGGCCAGGGGTTCTTGCAAGCACCCAGGAGATCTTCAGCTGCCTGTTTTGGGCTTCCTGAGTGACCGCGAATGTATACTGTTTATAAGGACACTGTGGACATTTTGGGATAGATCTCAGGGGCTTCCAGATTTCATACAGCTTGTGATAGCATTCAGTGTAAGTGCATGCCACGTGGTCTGCAGTGAGCAGTCGTGGAAAAATGTGAGGACAGGAGAGGGGCTTGGGTCTGTGTAAATTTTTGTTAGCAGAGGTAATAAAAATATTGGCTATATACCCAGTTTATATATGTCTCTACATTGCTTCCCAGGTAGTTGCCTGAGGAGGCCTTACTGATGGGGGCAAGGACGCAGAGATGGATGGGCGATGGAGTGTTGCAAATCCTCCCAGATTTACAGTTTCAGAGCAGATCCCATATCTATGCCACACTGAATGAGTCTTCCTTGATCATCAAGTTCATCTTCCAGCTGTTTTAAGTCATCCAAAGAAATGGAAACTTTTTTACACTGATATTGCTGATGTCCTCATAATGGCATAAGCAAAGTCTTCTCTTCTTCCTGTTCCCATAAGTTCTAATGTAACTAGAAGCAGGACTTTTTTTTAAGGTCCTTGGAAGCTTTTCTGCAAATCTAACAATGTTATTTTCTTTACACACCTGTCTAAATAGTCCACATGGAATAAGGTTTTCTCTATTGCCTGTCTCAGAAATGAAAACTGGGATAATGGTGGTTTCATGTTTCATGGTTAAGATTTGTAAGTAGAACATATTCATGTTTTCATATGTGTAATGATGTATGATATAAAATTACTTGTCATACACATAAATTGTAAAATAGGAAAGGTGAGTCATTCTGTGACATACGATAGTTTTGAAAACTAAGCTGCAAGACAGTGTTCTGACTTCCAGTAGAGATCTTGATTTGGGTGGGGTGGAGGGGAAGAAGGGAACGAAGCCACAGCATAGCCATTCAAGTGTTGATTTAAACTTGCCACTGGGATGAAGTCACATGCTTCGCATAAACAAATACTTATTTTTTGCCTGCTCAAGTTAGAAATCTTTCATGAGTTGTGATCTCAGGAATGTCAGGATTTCTCTTGGTGTGACATACTTTGAGAAGTACAGAACTTCACTGACAACTGAGCAAACAACAGGTTGTTTCTTTTGGTTCACGTTAAAAAAAAAAATAATCAGACACAGATAAATAAATAGACAAATAGGGAATACTAGTAATTCCCATAATGGTCCAGTCAGTGCAAATAAGTGACATCTTTCTCATAGTACTATGTGTATATATGCATTTAATGTAACTTGATGGGAAATGGGTTAAGCCACCTATGATGACTTTCATCTCTCCGAAATGTGCACATTCAAAAGTTATCTGTGTAAGCCTGTCAGTGGAGACAAGTAGGCACATCTAGGGAAATACTTCACCTCATGGAACAGGTCTCCTGGAAGGTGATTTAACCATCTTGCTTTTCTGTGTGGACTACAGAGGTAGCCTAGAGACAGAAAACTGACTTTCAGATGCCTTAAGTTAGGGTACATGTATCCTATCTCTAGCATATAGCCCTGAGTTAGACAGGACAGTTAGTTAGTCACTCTCCAGCTCTAGAAGGCTCCACAGTCAGTGTGCAGGCTACGAGGGCTGCTCTTCAGAAGTAGCTCTACGTTAAAAGCCTAAGATGACTAACTCAGGTTTTCTGAATCATCATGCTAAATCTAAGCATCTCATTTTTAGGTGTTAGCATGCCTTAGGTTGTTTCTGACCTCCAGTCTCTATCAGTGAAAAAACAATATCCAATTTTATTCATTTATCTATTTAATCCAAACTGGTAATTAGTTTCCCTGTAGCTTGAGCCTTGGAGGAGGCAAGCACCTTTGTGTGAATTGTCAGTGGATCACGATAAAGTAGCAGGACTCTCACTGCTAGATCTGTCTGCTTGCTAACAGCATATGCTCAGGGACAATTTCTTCTGCACATTGGCAGTTTGACAGACATGATTTTTTTTCCTGATCTTTAGAAGAAATGAAAAGATTTCTCAAACTTACTAAAGATGCTGATTCCCGAAGCTCTGTATTGCGAGTTTTTTTGTTAAAGCATTCCAGCGTCACAGCATCCAGACTTGTGCCCTCTTAGTTGATAGTCAAGGGGGATATTTGCAGGACTGACTGCACAGTGACCTCAGGCTTCCAGCAGCAGCAAAAATGCCTCAGGGAAACTCAAGACATTTATCATAATGCTGTTTGTTTATAGGAACTTTCAGGTACGACAGAGACTGACAGGTACTGTACCACACAGGTTAAACAGTAAAGAGCTTAGCAATAACAATATAGAAAGACAGGCAGTCCGATATTTACGCTGTATACAAAATTTCTCTCTGCTGGATGATGTTTAGAGCTCCCTAGAGCTGTTTTCCTTGATATGCTGACGTTGCTGGGCCTACAGTTCAACATGCTGATCTGGGTAGCAGTTCATGGGGCTTTTTTTTTCGTTCTGTTATTCTTTAAGGCTGGTCAAACTTTGCAGAAAGTTAAATGTTTTAAGGAGGATCTGGCTTAGTAGGTTCATGCTATTTTCAGAGGCACGGCCATGATCGTGTGATACAGAGGTAGAATAAGGTCATGAAAATTTGCTAGCCACAATTGGCTTTTCTGCTTAGCTTGTGTAAAGGAAGAGTAAAGTCCTCACTGGTGAACTGAAGAGCTGGTTAGCTGGAAGGCAGGTTCCGAGTAAGAATCTCAATTTTCCTTTGATGTAAAGTATCTCTCTTAGGTACCTACATGGCCCATTGCTCCAAAATCTGAATAACTCACAGAAATATATTTCTCCTCCTAAACTTGCCGTGTGAAAGAAAGGGACATACTGGTATCCTTGCTAGACAGATAGGGCTCTGAGACTAATGTCCCAGTCCACAGACCTTTGTGCAAAAGTTGAATTTTAGGAGATTGAAATTAAACACTAAATTCCAAGTACACGGTCATTAAAATCTTTATATAATACCCCAGGTATACAGATTTTTGCCAGTGAAGTTTCCTTAAATGCTTGTTCTGGTCTTAGGCTGGGATGAATCACTCTCTGCCTATTCTCCACTGACTACAAAGGGAGCATCAGCTTCCAGATTAGACTAGGCACCTGCCTTGCATGCCTCTAAAGATGCATGAGATAAACCTAGGTCTAAATACCTAAGCCCCGGGGGGACATGTTTTCAGGCACATATCCCACCTTGGTATTTGCTGTTGGTTATGCAGGTAGCTCTTTGCTCAGCTTGCTAACTGCTGTCAATACACCCTTCTCAAAGCTACTGGTGCTCTCTGGGACATAGGCCCCTAAAAGTTAGGCAAGTAAGTTCATCTGTGAGTATAGATCACATACTATAAGACTCCTGAATCCAGGTTAGCAAATTATTGGAATATTTTTCCTTCCAGTAAACATAAATGTTTATGGAGCTTGTTTCAAAACATTTTGCAACCATTAGGTAATTTTTTGGTACTTTTTACTTTTAACAGTCAAGGCATCTCAAATTTCAGCTCGGATTAATACAATTCACCTTCACAAACATCTCCCTCAGGTTCAGCTACTTTTTTAAAATTTTGCTTTATTTACTGCTTTTACCTGTTGAAACAGTTATCATGACTGTATCACTTTTTCTTTTTTTAATTCTGTGGGTTGAATAATGGTATGCCTATGCAAGTTATTGCTGTTCATGAGAAATAAAATACAGCCGTGCATGAACTGCAACACCAGAGTTTCTGCTCTCCTAAACAAGGAAAATAATTTAATTTACAAGGTGGATGGTAGGAGTAGAGAGAAAAAAAAAACAACACAAAACCTGTAATGCAAAAGTCAACATTTTCAGGATTTTTTTTTTTTTTAAATATATATGCGCACATATGTGTATGAAAAACTAATGCATAGTATTCTGATCAACTACCCTTGAAATAAACCATGAGCAAAAAGGACACAGAAATGACACCTATGACACCTATATAATAGTTTCCAAAGGCAAAAAACTCCAACTATTGGTGTTACAAATTGGTGGTTTCTTGAAGTCTAGACTGCAAACCGCATTGGATCGTGCAGCTCTCAAACCACACAAGAATGGAGAGTATTATAGCAGCTGTTACCATGGACGTTGACAGAAATCTGAAAAGTGCAAAGGATAAACATAACAAAAAAATTAAAACCTTTCCAGATGGCTGTACAGCTTCCTAAAAATATACACTGCCACTGAAGGCTGGCTGGATTGAAAAGTTATGTTGTCTAAAATAAAAAAGCTGTAGAAGCTGCTGTATGTTAAAAAAAAAAAGTAAATTAGAAGATGTTGGTAAGTGAAATTTTTTCTCCAGTCTCTGTAGAACTTAACTATACAATATAAAGTTGCAGATGGGAGGCATAACTAAGATTGGTGCATAGATAATAATGTGAACACCATTCTAAAAAGTATGGATGGATGGTTAAACGATAAATGCCATTTGGCTGAATTTTGATAAAACAAACATAATGTTGCTAGACCAAGACAAGCCAACTAAAACCAATGTTGACTAGCAAGTCTGCCTGCTTCTTTTCTATACAGGTCTCACCACGCATGCCCATGCCTGTGTCACCTTAAGATTAGACTAATGTAACTGATTTATAGGGGTCTGGTTTTGGCATGTGGTCCCCAGCAAGCAAAAGAAATGAAGCTGGAACTCATGCATGAGAGCTTGTCAGTGTCTGCAAATTGTAGTTTCCTTGAATAACTGCCTGCTGTTTAAGATGAATGGCAATTCCATATATCATGACACATAGTGAACACCATTAGCAGATATATTTCTGGATGTCAAAGTGCTCCTGATATTACCTTCTACTTTCAGAAACTTTCACCAGTTTGGCTGAAAGTTTCCTGACCCATTTGTCTGCAAGAAAAAAATAAAAAGGAGATAATCATCACAACTCTTCCCATATCAAGACTTAAAGGACATAGGGCTGCATTTCACGTGATCTAAAATGAGAATCCAGTCAGCGTTTTACAGTGTTAGAGTTAAGACTACTGCAATTAGAAAGTTAAAATTTAGCGAGGTTTTTGCTGTTACGTCTGTCATCAAGAAGCTGTTCTAAGAGGACATTTCTTCCGGTCTCCAGTCTCAAATTATTTGTGGCGGATTGATACTATTTTGTTTTCATGCCAACATTATTCTTTAGATTTAAATAGTTCTTCCTTTCTTCTTGTTGTATCATCTCTGATATATTTCTAATCAGCTTCCTCTTCCCACTCAAATTTCATTTGGCTAGACCAAACAAGCCTTCCTTTGCTTGCCTCTCATAAAGTACGTTCTCCTTTCCCTTGATCAGCCTTACAGGCCTTCCCTGCATTCCTCCCAGTTTGACCATGGGCAACAACCAGAAGTGTGTGTGATATTCCAGTGCTGGTAATGCACTAGGAAACAAAGAAAGGAGCAAAACCAGAGCCTGACATCTTAAGAATTGTTGGTTTTGAGCATTTAACTATGATGTCTTAACATTCTCTAAATGTTTTTAGTGCCATAGAGGTACATGTAGAGCAGAGAGTGATATTTTTGAAATAACTATCTAAACTTCCACTGCCTGTCAGTATAATTCCACACTCTCTTGCTAATTTCAGTCTAAATTGCTTCCTTTCAGGCCTAAAACCATGCAATCTAAATAATATATTAAACATGAAGGATCCAAATGAAGCCTGGCAGTGACTCAAGGTGAGATTACAGGCTGTTTAAAATGAGCATGTGCCATTTTAGAGGCAGGTGTCTCAAAGGTAATTGTCATCATCTTCTCCTTTGGATTATTCCAGAAATCATCAGGAAGATTGTGTACTTCCATTAGCCTCGACAGCTGGTTCTGCTGATGCCGGGATGTCATAAAAAGTGTTGTTAGAGTGATATATTTCTCATGGAGAGCGCATGGGTACATGGAAGAAATGCTGCTCTGAAACAGGTATTCACCTGAATGACTCCTTACTCCTGTAGGATATAACAATCATGTATTATTAAACTTGAAAAAAAAGACACCATCCAAGACACTGTCCAAACTATTACAAAGCACCTTGGAGGCAACCTCCAGATACGGTTTCTTACTATAAAGTCCCTTACAGGAAAATGATACAATGGACATCTCATTTTAGATGATAGACTCTGCTTTCTCTAACCACATTTCCTAGCCAATCAACAGAGTAGTAATTTTGTTAAATGATTTAAAACTTACCTATGACTTTATGAATGTATGGATGTTGTATACAGCCTGCACTGTCTATATCACTCCACAGCTAAGGGTTAGGGTTAGGGTTAGAAGTTACATTCTGGCTCGGTAAAGTACTTGCATAAAGAACAATTACTTGCACGATTTACAGTGGTTGCTTAGGTTTTCCCTAGCTGTTTTGATTAATTAAGCCTCTAGAAAGGCTCCCTCCCCAACATCAGCAATCCTTGTTTATTAAAACCATTACATTCCTTTCTCAGGATCTTCCTGTTGAGCTATAATTGCATTATCTCAGTGACTGGCTCCACTGGGGTGTTGCTGTATGAATGCAAGAAGATTAGCATGTTAACCCTTTGTTTTGTATATTGTACACTATCTCAGACACAATTACAAATCAGTCATTGTAACTGCACTACATGCAGTAGCTCTAAGCAAAGCAGAAGCAGCAAAATGTAGCTCTAAGAAGCAAAGCTTAGATTGCTCAGCGTGACAAAATCCAGATAATCTCCATTCTAGATTACTGAAGGAACTAGTGCAGGAAATAGGAAGTCCAGCAGCAAGGATTTTTAAAGAACATTTTTGGTACAGTAGGATTGTATGATTAGAGAATACCCAAACCAGTAACAATCTTTTAAAAATAACTCCCCCTCCTCCCCCACAATCTTCTGCTCTCTTACTTCTCACCAGGGCCAACTCAGGGCTTCCTAACTGTGTGAGCAAAACTGAATTTCGCCACTGCATGGATGAGCATCAGGGATATTTATTTTGTCCTCATTGTTTGTGGTGATATTTCAGTTTTGTGATGGAGCAAAGAAGGATTTTGGGAGCAGAGAGTAGGCAGTAAGGGGCTTGAAGAAATTTTTAAAGTTCTGGTGAAATAGGGACAACTGGAAAAGACTGGTCTGAAGTGCTTTCCCCTCTTCCCTACCCTGCCAATCAAATCTCTGGTCTCTTCCGGAGAGAGCCTTCACCCCATAGAAAGGATGCTGGCCCAGGCTCAGCATGGACCATGTGCTCAGGACAGAGCAAGCCTACCTTGCTGGGTGTGAGAAGTAAGGACTATAGCTCCCAGGCTTCTCAGCTCCCCAAAGCCTCTTGTTTTTTCCACAGAGCCCATTCATAAAAAATTTATTCCTGTGTCTCTGCCCTTTCATGTTGTTGTGGTTTAATCTCAATTGGCAACTAAGCACCACGCAGCCGCTCGCTCATTCCCCCCCACCCGGTGGGATGGGGGAGAGCATTGGAAGAGCACAAGTGAGAAAAAGTCGTGGGTTGAGATAAAAACAGTTTAATAATTGAAATAAAATGATAATAATAATAATATGATAATAATAATAATAATACACAAAGCAAGTGATGCACAGTGCAGTTGCTCACCACCCGCCGACCGATGCCCAGCCAGTCCCCGAGCAGCGGGCCCCCCGGCCAGCTTTCCCCAGTTTAGGTACTGAGCATGACGTCACATGGTATGGAATGTCCCTTTGGCCAGTTTGGCTGTGCCCCCTCCCAGCTTCTTGTGCACCCCCAGCCTTCTCAGTCGGTAGAGCATGGAAAACTAAAAAGTCCTTGGCTAGTGTAAGCATTCCCTAGCAACAACTAAAACATCGGTGCGTTATCAACTTTGTTCTCATCCTAAATCCAAAACACTGTACCAGCTACTAGGAAGGAAATTAACTCTGTCCCTGCCGAAACCAGGACACATGTATCCCTTCCTTCCGTCATGTATTCCCTTACCTTTCTCCAGGATAAGATTTATTTCTGTAGGGTGCCCTTCTTCTGGCTCAGCTCCTCGTTCTCCAGTTCATAACAGCCCAGGACAGAGTCTCCTACTCTTCCCCTGAGATAACCTTCTTGTTCTGTCCCTCGTGGCAGGAGGAGGATCTGCTCCAGTCTCCACACTGGGCGCCCAGCAACCCTCACACGTTTCACCCTGTTCCCAGTCTTCCCATTCTCCCGTCTTTTTTCCTCTACCTCCACCCCTCAACTGGCACTGAGAGCAGGAGCCAGTCAGTCAGTGAAGGAAAAGGCTGCAGGTGACGCATATTTCTTCTCCCTTCTCTCGGCTCCTGCTCCCAGTGTTGTCAGGGAAGCAGACACAAGACACAGAGAAGTGGGGGCAAGGTAAGCAGGCATCAAAACAGTGCCTACCCTTGGCAGCTGCCTCCCAAGTCTATATCTAAACCCAACCCTATTACTAGACAAAGTATTAGAAGAGATTTTGAAGGAAAATGTAATTAAGGAATGAAGGCAAATGGAAAATTGGATAAATTACTGGAGAGTTTTATCAAAGTTGGTTTTTTTTTGTCAGATTAGCCTATTATCTTTATTTTATTTTATTTTATTTTACTTTTTCTTGTGTAAGGTAATACAGTGGCTTTATCTCTTTAGATTTCAGAAAAGCGCTTTCTACAACACTGCATAGGAAAATAATACTGTAGGTGGAGATGATAGCAATTAATAGAGAATGTGGGGTGGATTAAAGAGCTGTTGAAAGGGGAGGATATGCAGAAGGGGATACTGGGATGGGGAGAGGCTACTGCTAGTATCCTCAAGGGATCAATCTGTGACAGATCCTGTTGAATGTATTCATTAATGACCCAAAAGTAGAGAACTAAATAAGTGATTCTGAAATTCAGAACTGGGCATAAAGCTGGGAGGTAATGCTGAAACAGGGGGGTGAGGAGGGAATCATCCATTAAAAGAAGGCAGGGGGGATCAGATGACTCGGGCAACTGAAATGAAAAGTGTGAGATGAAACTCGAGAGTTTCAAATTACAATGCTGGGCACTCGGAAACCAGTAATAAAAACTTCTGCTATGAATAGAGGATTTCTAAATTGGAAGACAAAAAAGATCATTCCTTAGCTGGAAGATGGCTATGAACAGCCAAGGACTTTACTTGGCTTCAGGTGTTTTCCATTGTAAAAGGCATTGGTTAAACCTTATTTGGCAGATTAAAAGATTTTGCTTTTTTAACCTGACCAACTGAGTGTCAAAAGGGATAACTTCCTGCAAATAATTTTGGAGAACCAATATCAAGCAGGAAAAAAGTCCTGAAGTTAAAAGATCAAAATTGGTCTTCAGCAAGTTTAGGAAAAAAAATAAAAAGTTGAATTACTGGAACAGTCTTCCAAATAGCCAACTGGAGAAGGAATCAAAATTGTTTTAAGATGATGCTTGCTAAGCTACTGAAAGGGATTGCATATCAAAATAGGGGAATTTAAGGAGACTGGAAATTAAGTTTGTGATACAAGTTCTTGGACATTGGATGTCTTTGAAACAAGAGTAAGTCACTTGATCACAATGTATATTGATGACATCTTTCTGGGCTTGTCGTTGCTTGGGGGAGGGAGGGTGGATTTTTCCCTGCTGATCCATAGAAGGCTACTGGTGATTGCATGAGGAGAGTTGTCTTCGCCTGACCTTTGTGCAAAAGGAGAAATAGCCGCTCCCAGTTTTCCTGGAACCTTTACATGTTCAAGAGACTACAACACAAATCTACGGCTCACGCTGGCGGGTACTAGTTTTGACGCACTCTACCACATTGTAGGATGTGGTCCACTTTCTCAATTCATGTGGTTCATCTGTGCTTACGCGAGATGAGTTAATATGAGAGTAGGTAGATAGCAGAGATTGAACTTGAGTCACAGTAAATATTTAATAAATGCTAAATAACAAAAGTGCTATAGGACATTGGTAACACCCTCAGTCTCTTCAAATTCCCTTCAGAGGAATTCCCTACACTGTAGTTGTAGCTTTCAGTTTTCTACTGCAAGTCATGAGGTTCTTTTAGGTTGTAGGGAAGGAATTGGTGACCCTTTGTGTGGGAACAACTGAAGTAAATGTGCAACGGATCTTTCATCTAGTGCCCCATTGCAGAAGCTACATTCAGTAGCACAGGTGATCCCTTCCAGTCCTATGTTCCTGTTAAAAATTGGTTGAAACATGAAGTCTTTAATAAGGCAAAACTTTTCTTAGAACTGTACTGAAATCTTAGTTCCCTTTAATATTTCTTCTTCTGTGAAGGCTCCCTGCTCTCTCAAGCATTTCTTTTCCATTCCCATAAAAAACATCACAGTGTGCCAATAGTCTTAAAAATCTTCCCAGCAAGACACATCTCAAATAACGGTAAAGAAACCTACAGATAAAGGAAGGCATTAAGAGGTAGGAGTTGAAAATTTTCTATTCCTTTTATCAAATAGCAATAAATAACTTCTTTTTTCAAAATTTTCACCAAAATTTATTTTGTCAATATATGTGTTTTACTTCAAAAAGATTGAGTGAGAAATAAAAAAGCAGAAATGATAAAAAGGACAGAATGAAATATAACTGTTCAAAATAAAAGGAAACATTTTAGTTTTGTTTAAAAAGCAATATTTTGAAAGAACTGAATATTTACTGTTGAAAAATGTTTCTAAAGAAACATATTTTTCACTGGGACTTTTATTGACAACTTCTAATTATCTTTATTTAGTATTAAAAACCCGCAAATTTTGTTTGATTCAGACACAGACTGGAAATGGAAATGGGGAACGAGAGCATTCAGTACACCAGTGATTAAAGTGATCTAGAGGATGCATTTCAAAGCATAGCCCAAGAAGGTCACATTATTTCAAAAGAGAAAGTATATAATGATTGCCACCTTCTGTTTTTTCTTATATATTTTTAAAGCTATTCTGTGTTGGCATCTGTTTATTGAACCACACAGACCATTCCTTTCATCTAATTTAGCAACTCTTATGATCATAACTGAGTGTTTTTGAAAGACCTTTTTAAGTATAGACATAATAAGTTCACCATGGTCTGAGGAACACAGGTGATTTAATATTTTTCCTTTTAGACAGGATATTTGGAGTTTAGTGTCTCATTGTGTTCCAGAAATTTTCTAAAAAATATTGTTTCCAGATCCTAGCCTAGGGATATGATTCTGAATGTGACCCTCCCTGGTTCTACGTGATGAAAACCAAACCGGCTAACGCTCATTCCCATGGTCAGTAGTCCTTGCTCAGGTACATCTTGTATGAATAAACATTTCCTAATATACTTTCCTTTTCATGAAAGCCTATCATTTTTGAGACCCCTGAAAGAAGAAAACAAGAGACACCTTTTCACTCTGAAGAAATAATTTTGGACTATGGGATGTATGGTAAGTCTATTCAGATACTTGAACAAATCAAAGTCAAGGGCCCAGATACTGTAACTTGGCTGTCTGTACTGTTGAATGGTTAACAAGGATTCTTGGCATGTGTCTGACCTGAGGTAACCAATGCTCTCACAAGCTATTCCTAGGCACGGCCCAGGAGTAGACTTGTGCCAGGGAGCATTCCTTGGTGGTGGTTTAAATGTGGCCCTTGTGTTGGAGAGCAAGGGGGGTTTCTAGTGTGAGCATGGGGAGGATTGTCATGGGTTAGTTCATTAATATAGAAAGAGCCATAGTATCCTGTGCTAGAAAGCTAGAAGACAGGGAGTTTGTCTCAGATAAATCATCACGTGCCTACCTATATGTAGGGTAGCGACACCGTAAGAAACGAGGTGTAAAATGACTGGGTAGCTAAGGGTGATGTAGAAAACATGACCAGGTCAGGTAGAACAATGAGCTCATGTTCACAAAGAATATCACAGTAGAAGGTGTTTCTGTCAAAAGAACAAAACAGCTGTGGGGCTACAGGAAGTGTGATTGCAGATAAAAGGGCCAACTACATAGAGTTTTGGTTATGTGGGTGTTGGGGTGATTGATAGACTGACGGATGGAAAGGCATCAAGAATTTTAAAGAATAGACTTTTTTCCAAAGGCAATAGAATTACTAGAGGAAAAATACAGCAAAGAAAAGCTTCCTTACAATGAGTTTGAATAGACCATGAACTAGTTTTTCAGGGAAAGCGGAGAAAGCTATGCCAACTACAGATTGTACAACTGATTTTGGCTGGGATTGAGTTAATTTTCTTCATAGTAGCTCGTATGGTGCTATGTTTTCAATTTCTGATGAAAACAGTGCTGATAACACAGGGATGTTTTAGTTATTAGTGAACAGCACTTACACAGCATCAAGGCCTTTTCTGTTTCTCACTCTGCTCCCCCAGCAAGCAGGCTGGGGGTGCACAAGAAGCTGAGAGGGGACACAGCTGACACAGCTGACCCCAACTGACCAAAGGGATATTCCATACCATGTGACGTCATCTTCAACAATAAAACCAGTGCTACCATTGCTTGGGAACTGGATGGGCATTGGTCGTCTGGTGGTGAGTGACTGGGGGTTTTGCATCACTTGTTTTTCTTGGTTTTGTTTCTCTTTGCTTCTTTTTGCCTTTTTTTTTTTTTTTTCCTTTTCTTATTAAACTGTCTTTATCTCAACCCACAAGTTTTCTCACTTTTACCCTTCAGATTCTCTTCCCCATCCCACTGCGGGGAAGTGAGGGAGCAGCTGTGTAGTGCTTAGCTGCTTGCCAGGGTTAGCCCACAACAATAACTAAACTGAAAAAGGACTAAAACCTATACTGCCTGGAAAATTCTGCCCTGAGAAGCTTGTCTAGAACTGCCAGAGACAGTTAGTATGGTACATTCATACAAAGATGTGAGAAAGATAGAGATGAATAAGCTGAACCTCAGAAAGGTACAAAACCTAGAGTAGTAGTACTCCCAAGCATGTTGTCTGGATCACAAGAAAAAAAATTATTAGTATCATTAGGTTGTATATAGAGACATTTGATATTGAGGGATAAACTACTGCAGATTGCATAGAAAGATTAAGAGATGATAGTGTATTCATCATTAAGTCATAGAACATTAAAAGAAAAATTATAGTATGTTATCAGAAGGTAATTATATTCCTTCTACAGACATTCTTACCTGCTGTAAATCAGCAGATTTCTTTTGCAGTGAGAATTCTGGTGATTTATAAACAGAGGAGAACTTGGCTCGCTGTTTGTGTTCCCATGTCTAACACTGTTTGGACCGGAAACATTCATACTTATGTTTTCCTGAATTTTAAGATACTACGGATTGTGAAATAGTTGGCAGCCTGGGAAGTGCCATCTATCGCTCCTGTTAGCTTAATGGAAAAGCTGTTTGACCACACAGAATACTTCACAAAAACAAGAAAATAGAAACTGATTTAAAATTCTGATGAAGAGGAAACGATAAGCCCAATCTTGAGAGGTGCAAAACATGCATTGCTTTCATTGGAAGAGAATAGGGCAGATTTTGAATGAAAGAAAGAAACAGTTTCTCTAGGGCTTATTCCTAAAAGGAGCTGAAAATCTCCTAGGAAGTGTTGAGTGCTCCAGATTCCCACCGAATTCTTATGATTCTGTCCTTCCTTCTCTTACATCTTTAAAACAAGTATAAACATCGTGCTTCTAAATCTGGAGGCTGTTATTTTTTTGTTGTAATGAAGTATAGTTTTATTTTAATTTCAAAATACTGGCTTTTAAAAACCATAAAAAAATTGTGCTTTGTAAGTTATCTGACAAAATGAAACTAATAATTTTGTTTGCTGCTAGTATCCTCCAAGCGGTAATGTGAACTGAGGTATCAAATATTTAGTACTATGCAACACTAATATGGATATGGTGATTTCTCATTAATACTAACAACTTCAGAACTAATTCTCATTAGCTTGAAATAATTATTTAGCTGCTTAGTAAGTGATTAAATTCAAACAGAAGTATATAATGTGTTTACAAAAAAAGAATTGGTTGATGTTACAAAATGTTAATGGCTTTATTCCTTAAAACTTATTGTTGGATCGGCCCATACATTTGAAGAGTGTTCTTAAAACTGTGGACTGCCTTTTTATTTAGTGTAGAAATTGCATCCAATTTGGAAAAGCATTTTGGATCTATCAGCTACAAATTAAGCAACAATCACAAAAATAATAAAACCCAAAATAAATCCTAGAAGAATGTAATTCAGATTTTAATGGAAAAACAAAATTATTTGCCCATAATTGTTTGGCTAAGGCTGTTTCTATTTTCCCTTTATATGTATAATTTTGGCATTTAAAGGTTGGAAGTAGAGTAGCAGAAAGAAATGGTTTCACACATGCAGAGTCCAGAAACTCAACGGTAGGAAAGGCTAAGACTCCTAAAGCAGACATGAAGTTTGGGTGGGGCAGTCTCTGGGAGCCTAGCTTCATCTCACTGTTTGAAAGCTTGAGGCTTTTTGTTGAGGGAGAAGCCTTCTTTTGTGTATCTTCACTTATCTTTCAGGTTTTAGGACTAGGTGCTCAGCAGTAATGAAAAGTATTGAGAAACAAATGTGAAAATGGAATGATGAGAAATGTTCTCTCTGCATTATAGCTTCCGTCTTGGATGATACACAGGGAGCTTAAGTGAGGAGTTCAGGAGCAGATGCATGGATGCTATTAAAGCTTATGTGCCAAAGCATTAAAACTAGAACTGTTCTTCTCCATAAAGGATAGAAGAAAGAGGGCCCTCTAGCCATAAATTCGCCAGTAAAATGCATGTGCACTGTATCATTTGGCTCAATAAAAAATGTGGCATGTGGCAAAATTTTAGACAGATAAATGTAATTAACACTGAAACACAGATGGCAAGTAAAAGGGACAGGGGAATAAAAAAAGACATAAGGATGGGATGCAGTGAAACTCTCTAACATGATGATCAAAGGACTGGGAAGCCTGCCAGATGAGGAAAGGCTGAAAGAACGGGGTTTGTTCAGGCTTGAGAAAAGAAGGCTTAGGGGAGACCTTATCACCATGTTCCAGTATTTAAAGGGTGGCTGCAAAGAAAATGGAGACTCCCTTTTTACAAGGAGTCACATGGAAAAGAGGAAGGGTAACAGGTACAAGTTCCTCCTGGAGAGATTCCGACTGGACACGAGGAAAATTTTTCACAATGAGAACAATCAGCCATTGGAATAATCTCCCCAGGGAAGTGGTGAATTCCCCAAAATTGGACACTTTTAAGATTCAGCTGGGCAGGGTGCTGGGTCACCTTGTCTAGACCGTGCTTTTGCCAAGAAAGGTTGGACCAGCTGATCCTTGAGGTCCCTTCCAACCTGGTATTCTATGATTCTATGATTCTATGAACATTGTAAGTACACTAAGAATTCCATCCTCATAGAGAACAATATTTAAATGCTTTCTTAAACAGAAGAATATGCCACAGATTTTTTCCTGAATTAGAGCCTAAATGTACAAATGAGGGTCAGTGTATATTGGTTTATGCATTCACTGTTATACATCGTTGTTATCCCAAGTATAAATTTCAAGCATCCTGGTGTTAAGAAATGTGTTTAAGAGTGGCGGTTATACCATTTCTTAGAGGTATGATAAGAAGTGTCAGTGCCCTGCATAACAAATCATGTTTATGTTACAGTAGAAAGTAAACATTTGCATTTCAAACCCACACAAACTGTGGGTAATATGTTAAGGTTGCTCTAAGTCAGCCTTGCAAAAAGTTCTGGAGTCTGCATTCTGAGCAAGGTGACTGTTTTCAAACAACTAACATGTACTTCATTTCAACCTTAGCAACCTATGGTTAAGAGTGTCAAACAGTGGGGGGGTTTCAGTACTTGGGTTTAATGGAGAGATAATGGCAAGGAGCGCATTAGAAAAAGGGAGGAGTGAGGTGGAATTAAACTGGGATTTTAAAAAATGGAAAATCAAAGTATGAGGTTTCAGGCCTGTCAAAATGTTTAATTCTTCTTGTTCAAGCTGCAGATGGTTTGAGTCATCTTGTGCCAGAATTAACTTGGTGACACAGTAAAATAACCTTTCAGAAATACGTTTCCCATATTTTATTCATTGTTGCACTTTAGCTGAACCTATTCTTTGCATGAATAAGGTATTTGAGATCAGATGCCCTCTTCGTACTTGCTTGGTGGGAATTAGAATGTGACTTGTTAAGAGCTAAGCCTAATTATGAAATGAAGGCATGAAATATTGCTTTTACTTACGGTGTGTTGTGCATCTTCATCTGTCTATGCAAAATACTTACGAAGTGTGCTAAAAATGAAACCTTTGTGTCTACATCATGCAAACAATCTGGAATGCCACCTTCTGTTATATAATAAATGCAGGCTCATCTATAGAGAGGAAAAATAAACCACATGTAAAATTCGTACAGTTGAAATGGCTATTAAATTTAAGACAAAAGGGTCTGTTCTACCATTTGGATGGCTCTTCAGATCCCAAAGCATTGGACACCAGTAAAAGTACAAGTTACGGTGTGGCCACTGGAACATTCCCAGAGTTTTAGCAGGTCAAGGTACTGACCAAAAAGCTGGGAGTGAACATTAAAAGTTACCTGTTTCAGAGGTGACATGTTTTATTCCTTCTACCAGGAGTTCTTTCTGCCTTCTACCAGCCAGTCAGTTTATTCTGCTGACGGGGGCTGTAGAGGGTCCTATGTAGAGCAGCGAGCATTAGAGCAGAACTCTGTGCAAGATCTGAAAGCTGCCCTGTATATCTGGGAGACAGATTTTGAACATGTTTTTGACATTGCTTGAATCAATTTTGTTTAGTGTAATGTTTCTCTTTAAAATGGAATCTAGGCTTCTCATAAGGATGCACATAAAGAACAGAATCTGCTTTGAACCCTGAGTATTACTGGGTCAAATGGCTGTTAATGAAATAATATGTGCGTATATGTTTTCACAATGCACGCATCTCATTATACAATAAATTAAAAATACAATATTTATCCAATGCAAGCTGCATACGTATTCAAGTGGTTTCAGTAAAAAGATTATTCTGAATTTGAAATTAATTTGGGATTTTTTTTCTATCACAAAAAGATTCTCTGTGCTTCAAACGAAGGATTTTATTCAAGCAGATGACATCTTTCAAATCAGAAGCAGCATTTTAAGTTCAAGTGCTACATTTTGGTCGGAGGCAGGTGATTACTTTTATAAATCAGCTGTAAAAGGTAATCCTGAAAGTTCTCCGTAAATAATAACCAAGACTGAAAATTTCTGTGTAGTGTGTGTGTATAATGGGAGGAAAATAGAGTTGAGGGAAATGGAGTTGAGGTTAAATTACTTTCTTCATGTAGCTAAATGGGCGTTTCTGCCATGCCATGGAAATCAAATGAGGGGTATACATATGGAAAGAGGGCAGGATCTGGTACCAGCTTTGCACATGCTTCAAAAAATTATGCTGAGCAGCCCAGTCTGTTACAGCTTTTGAACAAAATCTGGAGGAGTGTTCATAACAAGTATAGAGCAATTTACATATTTTTCAGTTGTCAGACACTGCGTGCCACAAACTAACAGGGATGACTGGGTAGTATGGAAATCTGCTGCTGAAAAATTGTCCAAATAGATTTCAGTTCAGCATGTTCTCCCACTATTGTCTGTGAACATTTGTATAAGTAAAACTTTCTTTGGAGCTGGCGGATTGTAAACCTTCGCAACAGGTTTATTAAATCAATGCTGTATTTGTGCCAATGTGGAAAGTAGTTTAGCACAATTAGGTCAGGAAACAGTAATGCTATTTATTGCGTGATTTGGATAACTATTCATGAAGCTGCAGTAGTGAAGTCTTAGCTTTCAGGCTGATATAGCCAACAATTGCAAATAGATACAGCTCAATCACCTTTTGGAAGTAATTTCTCTAAATTTTCAGGTAAATTACTTCTCAAATTCTGGAGAATGCTTTCTGTTTTTCCTGTACCAAAATGTTACCAAATTATAAATAAAATAATTAAAATAGAGTTAGTTATTAGGGCTTGGTCTCATTCAGCTGTTATATTGAGTAAGTATGAATAAAGTAATCTGTAATCTTTCTGACCACTTCATAAGTGGCATAAAGGCAAAATTTATTGACTTAATAATTTGTTGAGCAAATTTTCAGTTATTGCTTCTTCAAAATGAATGTAATGTTTCTCTTTAAAATTTAAAGAGATTTATAAAAGTGTTGTGTTACCTGTCATGTATATCTGGATGCAGTTCAGATTCCACGTAAGTAGAATCTTGACATAGCTGTATAAGTATAGCCTTATGAAGGACACTCAGCAAATAGTTCCCACAAACCCTGGAGAAACTCCTACGACTATTATATAAAATGGTATTTTCACACCAAAAAAAGTGGTTTCTCCTTCACTTAAGGTCTCAGTATTTTCAGTTTTCCCCTGTTTCTGTCTGGACTTATATTAGTAGAAAGATCCAAAAGCTATTGAAAATGCTCACTTTCATGTTGTAGAGATTAATGAGAAAAAAAGAGCATTTTTTAAGTGACAGGATGTTTATTATTAAGACTGATGAGAAAATGGAAATTATTTCCCTTGAAAAAATTGTTAAAAAAATAATCCTTAATCAAGATGAGAAGGCAAGTCCCCAAAATTTTTGTGGTTAAGAATTGATGGAAAACTCCGTTTGAGAAAACTGCAGTGGAACTTTTCAGCTTTCCAGCTATGGCCGTGGAAGCATTTTGTCAGTTGGGAGAAAGGGAAATGGATGGGAACCTTCCAGAGAGGCATCTGGGGACCCATCATTTTGATTTTTCCTAAAGGAAAAGTGTTAGAAAATTTTTCCAATGACAAGTTCCAAACCTGCTTTATTTGTTATTCTTGCAGTCACAGCTGTCCACTTTCAGAATTCCTCAGTCACGCTAAAGGATGGATGCAGGTTTGTTTTCCTAATAGCAATTTGATTTTCTTGCTGTATTAAGTTCTTTATTGTGCAAGCCTTCAACAACATGCAATTTTCCCTGTGTTCCCTTCCTTTTTAACGCTTTAACCATCTGTGTATATGTTATTGCTTTTGATCACCACATTTTTGTGTCTCACCCTTTGTAGATATTTCAGTTCTTGTGTGTTCCTTTGTTCCTGTTGCAGCTTTTCTTTCCTTGCAAGAGTAACAGCTTCACCACAGCAGCTCAAACATACTGCAAAAGATCATGAAGAATTTTCACTGTGATGAATCATGAAGAATTTCACAGCATTTAAAATAGTGGCCAATCTTAAAACTGTCTACACAATATAAGTTATTAACTCTCTCCCAAAATGTAAAAATATTCTTGTCAAATTTCAAAATTATCAAAAACGTCAGTTATATCTATGCCTGACAAAAGGTGGTATTGTTTAGTTAGCAGTTTTTAAAAATTCAGAGACAAATTACTTGCAGGTTACAAAATGCTTAAGGTTAATCTCTATATTAAGAGATTTAAACATGTGAGTTAATAAAGACAAAGTAGCATACAGATCTTAGCAAAATTGCTTTTAAATTATTTTTCATCTCTGGAAGAACATCTTTCAGGTGCATATTGATCAGAGGACTGATTCTATCCTCATAACAATGTGATTTTCTTGTTTTAATGTCAGAAATGAAGTTCTAATGGTTTGAATTTATAGTTTCACTGTCAAATCAATGCCTTGTATCTATCAGATGTCAAAATGATGACCAAAAGTATAGTGTGTTCTATAATGCAATTATTTTGATCAGCAGCTTACTCTTGCTATTTAATAGCAGCCACTTGCATATATGTAGTAATTAAGGGCCCCCCAAATTGGATATCTTTCTGAAACACTCATTTAGGAGCTTGACGTTTTTCATGGTAGTCTGTATCTGAGAAAATAGTATATTTGAGAAATTGATACAATTGTTGAGATACAATTCCTTCGGCCTATTTTTGAGTTATAGGTTTGTGTTGAAAGAACACTTTTTCTATTGTTTAAAAATATATATAACTACAATTTTTTTTATTTTGAACAGAACTGCAGCAAAATGTTTGAAGCTTGAAAGTCAGATCTTCACACATAGATCCTTTTATATAAGGAATCAGTGCTTTTCTTGGTTTGAGGGAAAAATAAAATTAGAGTCATACATGATTGGAAAAGCATTTTTACTTGCCTAGCTTAACATAAAGCTCACAGAAAATGTAAATTTACTCACTAACATTCAACTCAGTGAATGAAGAACTTCAAAGTCGAACTGGAACATTTAAAAATCAACTTATTATGCAAGGGCTCTTCCCCCTATTCTTTTTTTTTCTCAGCAGAGGAACAAAATACTTGGTAATCTGCCGCTATTAACTTTTAAGTTCCTCACACTGAAATGTCAAAATATAATACAAAAGAAAGTTTCTAATAACTGTTCCAACTTCTGTTTTTTTTTCTAGTGAAGTATGTAGATTATTACTGCTTTAAGTTGCAAAACATAGCAAGTAGAGCTGTTTCGGGAATCAAATAAAATTTTGATTAATCTTTTATTGGAAAATGGTTTCTTAGGCTCAGAAGGGAGTCTTTCATCAAAAGGAGAGACTGACTGCACAGAATAGCCAATAGCCTGGACAAGTGAAGAAGATGCACTTTCAAGTCTTCGCCATGCTTGGTTCAAGCTACTGGTGTGGATGGGAGCATGTTCATCTAAGGTAAAGGCCTAATCATTGGTCTTACTGTCTTGCTTGAGGGGGTGTCTGCCAGTCCTTTCTCTCTTCTCTCTCTTCCTCACATAATTTTATCTTGTCCTCATATGGAATTGGAATATTTAAAAATGTGGAAATACTCTGTGGGACAGGAAAACAGTTTCCAGCCCAGCACGTAAAAGAAAAATTACAGAATATGCATAGTATCTGCATTAATATTACTTTTGGAACCCTAATAACCATATTAACACCATCTTTTTTTTCTTCTTTTCACTCTCCATGGTCATGTAGAATAGTAAAGTTTAAAGCACCTTAGATTTACAAATGTCATATATTGTCAATAGAAGTTAATCACCACTGGAAAAATTATTGTTATGGTGTAGAGAGTAGGTTTACATTTAGGAGATCATGATAATACTTGAGAATAGGATTAATCTGACATGGTGGACATCTATAGAGCATTGACCCATTTTAGAGCTGTGCTTTAGGATCAGATGAATCACTTCCTGTAAGTGTTATTTAGAATAGAATAGAACAGAATAGAATAGAAGAGAATCATAGAATCATAGAATAGTTTGGGTTGGAAGGGACCTCTAAAGGTCATCTGGTCCAACACCCCTGCAATAAGCAGGGACATCTTCAACTAGATCAGGTTGCTCAGAGCCCCGTCCAACCTGACCTTGAATGTTTCCAGGGATGGGGCATCCACCACCTCTCGGGGCAACCTGTGCCAGTGTTTCACCACCCTCAGCGTAAAAAATTTCTTCCTTGTATCTAGTCTCAATCTACCCCCCTTTCATTTAAAGCCATTTCCTCTTGTCCTGTCGCAACAGGCCCTGCTAGAAAGTCTGCCACCATCTTTTTTATAAGCCCCCTTTAAAGTACTGATAGGCTGCAATAGGCTGCCCCAACTCTCTCAACCTTTCTTCAGAGGAGAGGTGTTCTATCCCCCTGATCATTTTCGTGGCCCTCTTCTGGACCCACTCCAACAGGTCCGTGTCTTTCTTATGCTGAGGGCTCCAGAGCTGGACGCAGTACTGCAGGCGGGGTCTCAGCAGAGCAGAGTAGAGGGGCAGGATCACCTCCCTCGACCTGCTGGCCACGCTGCTTTTGATGCAGCCCAGGATACGCTTGGCCTTCTGGGCTGCGAGCGCACATTGCTGGCTCACGTCCAGCTTTTCATCCACCAGCACCCCCAAGTCCTTCTCGGCAGGGCTGCTCTCAATCCCTTCATCCCCCAGCCTGTATTGATCCCGGGGGTTGCCCCGACCCATGTGCAGGACCTTGCACTTGGCCTTGTGAAACCTCATGAGGTCCACACAGGCCCACTTCTCAAGCTTGTCCAGGTCCCTCTGGATGGCATCCTGTCCCTCAGGCATGTTGACCATACCACTCAGCGTGGTGTCATCTGCAAAACTTGCTGAGGGTGCCCTCAATCCCTCTGTCGATGTCACTGATGAAGATATTAAACAGTACTGGTCCCAATACGGACCCCTGCGGGACGCCACTCGTCACTGATCTCCATCTGGACATTGAGCCGTTGACCACTACCCTCTGGATGCGACCATCTAACCAATTCCTCACCCACCGGACAGTCCACCCATCAAATCCATATCTCTCCAGTTTAGAGAGAAGGATGTTGTGGGGGACCGTGTCAAAGGCCTTACAGAGGTCCAGATAGACGACATCTGTAGCCCTTCCCATGTCCTCTGATGTAGTCACTCCATCATAGAAGGCCACTAGGTTAGTCAGGCAGGACTTGCCCTTGGTGAAGCCATGCTGGCTGTCTCAAATCACCTCCCTGTCCTCCATGTGCCTTAGCATAGCTTCCAGGAGGATCTGTTCCATGATCTTCCCAGGCACAGACGTGAGACTGACTGGCCTGTAGTTCCCCGGGTCTTCCTCTTTTCCCTTTTTAAAAATGGGGGTTATGTTTCCCCTTTTCCAGTCAGTAGGAACTTCACCAGACTGCCACAACTTCTCAAATACAATGGATAGTGTCTTAGCAACTTCATCCACCAGTTCCTTCAGGACCCACGGATGGATCTCATCGGGTCCCATGGACTTGTGCACCTTCAGGTGCCTTAGATGGTCTCAAACCTGATCTTCTCCCACAGTGGGTGGCTCTTCATTCTCCCAGTCCCCGCCTTTGCCTTCTGTGGCTTGGGCGGTGAGGCTTGAGCACTTGCCGGTGAAGACCGAGGCAAAAAAGTCATTGAGTACCTCCGCCTTCTCTGTGTCCCGGGTAACCAGGTCTCCCGTTTCGTCTGGAGAGGGCCCACATTTTCCCTTGTCTTCCTTTTATTCCTGACATACCTATAGAATCTTTTCTTGCTGCCCTTGACGTCCCTGGCCAGATTGAATTCTATCAGGGCTTTAGCTTTCCTAACCTGATCCCTGGCTGCTCGGACAGTTTCTCTGTATTCCTCCCAGGCGACCTGTCCTTGCTTCCACCCTCTGTAGGCTTCCTTTTCATGTTGGAGTTTGTCCAGGAGCTCCTTGTTCATCCACGCAGGCCTCCTGGCGTTTTTGCCTGACTTCCTCTTTGTTGGGATGCATCGCTCCTGAGCTTGGAGGAGGTGATCCTTGAATATTACCCAGCTTTCTTGGGCCCCTCTTCCCGCCAGGGCTTTGGCCCATGGCACTCTACCAAGCAGATCCCTGAAGAGGCCAAAGTCTGCTCTCCTGAAGTCCAGGGGAGTGAGCTTGCTGTGCGCCCTCCTCGGTGCCCTAAGGATCTTGAACTCCACCATTTTGTGGCCACTGCAGCCCAGGCTGCCCTTGAGCTTCACATTCCCCACCAGCCCCTCCTTGTTGGGGAGAACAAGGTCCAGCATAGCACCTCTCTTCGTTGGCTCCTCTACCACTTGGAGAAGGAAGTTATCATTGACGCATTCCAGGAACCTTCCAGGTTGCTTATGCCCTGCTGTGTTGTCCCTCCAACAGACGTCGGGGTGGTTGAAGTCCCCCATGAGGACCAGGGCTTGTGAGCGTGAGGCTGCTCCTATCTGTCTATAGAGGGCCTCATCCGCTTGGTCTTCCTGGTTGGGTGGCCTGTAGCAGACCCCCACCGCAATGTCACCTGTCCCTGCCTTCCCTTTAATCCTGATCCACAAGCTCTCGGTCGGCTCCTCATCCCTCCCCAGGCAGAGCTCCATGCATTCCAGCTGGTCATTGACATAGAGGGTGACACCCCCTCCTCATCTCCCCTGCCTGTCCTTCCTAAAGAGCCTGTATCCCTCCATCCCAACACTCCAATCATAGGAGCCATCCCACCATGTCTCCGTAATGCCAATAAGGTCGTAGCCCTGCAGGCGTGCACACGTCTCTAAATGCTCGTTTATTCCCCATGCTACGTGCGTTTGCATAGAGGCATTTAAGTTGGGCCCCCGATGAAGGTGTCTTACTGGCTGGCGTTCCTTTGTGCTGCTCTTCAGGCACTCTCCTGCTGACCTGTGTTCCTTCTCCAGGCTCTGGGCATCTCTTGCTGGCCCTGGCATCAAACTGGTAGGAGGGGGATGGATTGAGGTTCCCCTTCCCTGGCATCTCTAGTTTAAAGCCCTCTACACCAGCTTGGCAAGCCTATGACAAAAGATGCTCTTCCCCTTCTCTGACAGATGGACCCCGTCAGCCCCCAGTAGACCAGGTTTCTCAAAGCAAGTCCCATGACCTAAATAGCCGAACCCCTGGCTGTGGCACCAGTCCCGTAACCACTTGTTGACTCACCAGATTCGACTGGCCCTTTCAAACTCCTTCCCTTTGACTGGCAGGACTGATGAAAAAACTACCTTTAGTAGGTATCTTCAGGTACCTTTAGTCCTATCTTTAGGATGAGAGGAAATGGCCTCAAGTTGCGCCAGGGGAGGTTTAAATTGGACATGAGGAAAATTTCTTTACTGAAAGAGTGGTTAAACATTGGAACAGGCTGCCCAGGGAAGTGGTGGAGTCCCCATCCCTGGAGGTATTTAAAAGACGTGTAGAAGAGGCGCTTAGGGGCATGGTTTAGTGGGCATGGTGGTGTTGGGTTGATGGTTGGACTCGATGATCTTAGAGGTCTTTTCCAACCTTAATGATGCTATGGTTCTGTGATTCTATACCTGCGCTCCTGAGTCCCTTCTCGCCGCTCCCAGGGCTCTGTAGTCCTTCTTGATAGTCCTCAGACTGCTCCTGGCTGTGTCACTGGTGCCCACGTGAAACAGCAGCAGCAGATAATAGTCAATGGACTGTATGAGGCTTGGTAGCCTCTCGGTGACATCCCTGATGCGAGCCCCCGGTAAGCAGCACACCTCTCCAGAGAGTGTCCGGTCGGCAAATGGGCGCCTCCGCACCTCTCAGAAGAGAGTCGCCTACTACTATCACCCGTCCCCTTTTCTTAGTGGCGCTGGTTGTTATACGGGGGGCAGATCAGGCTGCATTACTCAGCTCCAGCACTTCTCCTGGTGTGACAAGACTTTCCTCTTGGGCCTGCAGAGCGGTGAAGCAGTTCTTGAAGGGCACCTCGGGCTTCGGGGGAAGTCTCTTCCTCCTGCTGGTCCTTGCTGTTGCAACCGTCCATTCTTCTGCATTATTGGCCCCCCTCCCTTCTGTGTGTGCCGGTGGGGGAATTTTTGGCTGTTCGGCCGTGGGCTGTGGGTCCACTGCAGACTGCTCTTGGAACCAGCTATCTAGCTCCTTCTCTGCCTCCCTGATGTTACGCAGCCTTCTCACTGCCTCCTGCAGCTCAGCCACCTGCTGCAGGAGGTCCTCCACCTGGGCACAGCTTTTGCAGGCAGGTCTGCTGCCTGTCCCTACCCCAGGAGAGAGGTCCAGGCACTCCCTGCAGCCGGAGGTCTGCACTGCAGCCTCTCCCTTCAGCAGTTCCGTCTGCGTGGAGGCATCAGCCGCCGCTGGGGTAGATGGTGCAGACCCCCCAGCTGGAGCCGCGGCCTTTACCCTCAGACGAGTGCCCACCATTCTGCCTTGAGGGTCGGGTAGGATGAGTGCCCTTGACCTGTGCCTGGTTGCTGGGTTATGTGCACACCAAGTCCCCCACTCGGCCCGTGGAACGCCTCTCCTTCGAAGAGGCGCCCTCCCTGTGCGCCCTCCCTTGCGAACTGCCGCGCGAACTGCCGCCCTAGCTGATGCGCCACGCCCTGTTTGCCCGTCCTGTTGGCAGCGCCCCTGGTGGCAGCGCTCCCTGGGGCTGCCTTGAGTGGCAGTGGCGGGTGGCAGCTGTTGCTCCTGGCCCCACCCACGCCTCGTCAGCTGCCCTGGTGCGAGCTGCCGGCTCCCGGCGGGTCTCTGCGCTCCCCTGTGGGTTCCCCGGCTGAGGAAACCACCCTGCACGCCGCGATCCGCTGCTCCACTGCGGGACACACCTGCACCGGAGCCGATCGCTTCTGCGAGTAGAGTAGACTAGAGTATTTGAGTTGGAAGGGACCGACAATGATCATCTAGTCCAACTGCCTGACCACTCCAGGGCTGACCAAAAGTTAAAGCGTGTTATTAAGGGCATTGTCCAAATGCCTCTTAAACACTGACAGGCTTGGGGCATCGACCACTCCTCTAGGAAGCCTGTTCCAGTGTTTGACCACCCTCTCTGCAAAGAGACGCCTCCTAATATCCAGTCTAAACCCTCCCTGGTGCAGCTTTGAACCATTCCCACGCGTCCTATCACTGGATACCAGGGAGAAGAGATCAGCACCTCCCTCTCCACTTCCCCTCCTCAGGAAGCTGTGGAGTGCAATGAGGTCGCCCCTCAGCCTCCTTTTCTCCAAACTAGACAAACCCAAAGTCCTTAGCCGCTCCTCAGAGGACATTCCTTCCAGCCCTTTCACCAGCTTTGTTGCCCTCCTCTGGACGCATTCAAGGACCTTCACATCCTTCTTAAATTGTGGGGCCAGAACTGCACACAGTACTCGAGGAGAGGCCGCACCAAGGCTGAGTACAGGGGGATAATAATCTCTTTTGACCGGCTGGTTGTGCTGGGTTTGATGCACCCCAGGATGCGGTTTGCCCTCTTGGCTGCCAGGGCACACTGCTGACTCGTATTGAGCCTGCTGTCGACCAGCACCCCCAGATCCCTTTCTGCAGGGCTGTTCTCCAGCCACTCTCCCAATTTATGCTTGTGCCTGGTGTTACTCCGTCCCAGGTGCAGAATCTGGCAGTTGGACTTGTTAAATTTCATCCCATTAATCATTGCCCAATGCTCCAGACTATCTAGATCGCTCTGCAAGGCCTCTCGTCCCTCAAGAGAGTCAACAGCACCTCCCGGTTTGGTATCATCATCAAACTTGCTAATGGTGCATTCAACTCCTACATCCAGATCATTGATAAATATATTGAACAGAACTGGTCCTAGAATTGAACCCTGAGGAACACCGCTGGTGACCGGTGGCCAGCCAGATGTAGCCCCAATCACTACAGCCCTTGGAGCCCTGCTGTTCAGCCAGTTCTTCAGCCAGCGCACCGTGAACTTGCTCATCCCGCAGCTGGACACCTTGTCCAGAAGGATGCTGTGAGGGACAGTATCAACAGCCTTACTAAAATCCAGAAAAACGACATCCGCCGCCTTCCCTTCATCCACTAGGTGGGTGACCTTATCATAGAAGGATATCAGATTAGTTAGGCAGGACTTTCCCTTTGTGAACCTGTCACGTCCCACCTACAAGAAGGGGAGAGTGACTAAGGTCTGCAAATCCCCTCGGTGTGGATTAAGGTGAGATAACACTCAAGGTCCATATACGAACATCAACTTTAATGGAACGAATGCTCTATAAGCATCAACCCTCTGTGTATTAGTATGTCACATAGGCTAAGCAGCTTTATGAGAAGTTGAGGTAGGCCCTATGTTACTTAGCAGCATCAAGGGCAAAGAACGAGGGGGGTGGGGAGAGAGGGCTGGGAAGCAAGAGAGAGGGAGAGAGAGAGAGATCACCAATCCTGGCTCCAGCATCGGACCTGCCAACAGTGAGTGTCAGTGTGGAGAGCGCCCCAAGGAGGTTCGTGTGTGCCCCTATTTATTGGCCCCAGTCCAAGGTTTCTAGAATCTTCTCTCACCCCAGTTTCAGGAGTGGTTGAGACATTAGTCAGTCAAGGAGAGTGACACTGGGCCCCTCCCCGTGGCTGGCTTCTGGAGCTTTCTCTGGGGGCATTGCCTGTGCTCACAGCACAGTCACTTGGGCCTCGTCCCTTACAGAACCCATGATGACTGTGCCTGATGATTGCATTATTCCTTAAATGCCTTTCAATAGTACCCAGTATAATCTCCATAATTTTTCCAGGAACTGAGGTTAGACTAACAGGTCTGTAGTTCCCTGGGTCTTCCCTCATGCCCTTCTTGTAAATTGGAATAACATTGGCTGGCTTCCAGTCAGCAGGGACCTCCCCAGACTCCCAAGACTTTTGGTAGATAATCGAGAGGGGTCCTGCCATAACATCCGCTAGCTCCTTCGGAACTCCGTGATGAATCTCATCAGGCCCCATGGACTTGTGAACATTCAGCTGATATAGCTGTTCCCTTACAATTTCAGTGTCCACAAATGGAAAGTCACTGTTCCCACACTCGTGGTCCTCTGACTCAGGGGACCGGGCAGCCCAAGATCTATCAGTATTATTAAAGACTGAGGCAAAAAACACATTGAATGCCTCTGCTTTTTATTCATCCCTATTAGTCAGATGACCATCTTCAACAAGTATTGGTCCAATGCTTTCTTTAGGTCTCCTCTTGCTATTAACGTACTTAAAAAAAGCCTTTCCTGTTATCTGACACAGCACTGGCCAGTTTCAACTCTAATTGAACTTTGGCCTTTCGTGTCGTCTCCCTGCATATACGAACCACAGGTCTGTGTCATTTCTTTTCATTGACTATAAAGAGAACATGAGGTAACTAGCTGAGATGTAGATACCTTCATTGTTTACATCTAAAATTAGATGACTTCAGGCAGCAGTACTGGGGACTTTACAGGTGCATATGTGAAGCAGGGATACATGCAAATAAAACTTAGGAGCTTAACTCTGGGAGGGAGACCTCTGGAAATTCCCTCTCTAAGGACTGTTTGAAGCACCAAAATAAGAGTGTATTTATAAGGAATGCTAGAAAGCTTTTAACTCTTCCATCAGCTCCTGTTACCCAACTATTACGGTGACGTTATCTGATTCCTACCTCGGCATTGTTGTTTTTCATAATGTGTACACTGGCAATGCAAACAGCCTGGGACAGAGATGTAGGAGATGGGGACGAGTGGGGGGTATTGAAACTTTCTTCTACTGTGGCACAGGGCTGATGCTGACCACATGATAATATTCTCAATAGGCATGGTCCATCCTGGGCAGAAGACCCACTCTGTCCTTAGACTAATTTATAATATTTGTGCAAACCTTAAAGGACTATGAATCTCCTGAACTTTTTCATGGCATTTGCTGGAAAACTTGCAACACAGAAGGACAGAGTAATTGAACATGCAGGCTTCAAAATTTGTCCTTCTGAGGAGTAGGACCTACTGAAATTGTGTATGTAAAGTGAATTCTATATGTACAGCTTTGCATCTAATTCACTGAATATAGGTTAAACAAATACAGTCAGAGTCCAATGTCTACTAAACCTTGACAATGTCCAATAGCCATCTCTCTGCCGTTCATGAGTCTTGCCTCAACCGTGATGTGGCAAGTAATTCTCCATAGCTATTCATACAAGGAATCTGCTGCCTTTTGTGCCAGTAGCCCAAAGATATATACACGTGGTGCTGGAGTGTGCATGAGGCACATAGCCTTTACTTAGACTGTACATGCATATTGTTATGAGGATAGATACCCCCTGGAAAATAATGAGAAAACAATTAATCTATTGTGCTAGAGGCTTAGGGCAGGAGCCAGCCAACTGTTGCATATCCATAGAATCACCCAGCCCTAAGAAAGTATGTCTTAATGATTTAATTACTTTTCTCATCTGAGTGGATATTGTAATTCTGATTACAGAAGCTGAGGATGAACATGCTTAAAACTAATAAATACAAAGTGCATTCACCTGAAATAAGCATCAGCAGCACTCAATGAAATTTCATTTATGGGCATTGTTTCATTAAATGTAACTTCTAGCTTATTACAGACACATTATTTTTCATTTTTTATGCATGATGTCATTCCTTTATTTAAACAGACCATGGTAAATATTTTATGAAACCATTAAAGGAACAAATAATAAATTTCTGCATTAAAAATGGATCTGTGAAAGTGTCTGGCAACTAAAATACAAACAAACAAATAAACAAAAAGGGTGGAATTATGTTGCAATCTGTCAGAAATTCTCCTGGAGTTTTATCTGTGATTTGGCCACTGTTACTCTATTTCTCACTCAGTTGGCCTATTCATATGAGATGTTTAAACTGGTAGAAATATGTGAGCTACCTTGGGGCAGAATATGATGATCTTGCTCTACCTCAGAGTTTTAGAGGATGCTAATTGTACGCTGGGCTTTTTGTTTCCCCCAAAGCCCTGTTTCTTGTATTTAATTAGAGATTTTTAACTTTTAAAGCATTTGCTGTGCACACTGGCAAGTATTTTTAAGAACCATGTCCTATGTACTGAGGCAGTTGTGCAGATTAGCTAAAAGAGTCATTAAGCATATCTGCTTGCACAAGACTGTCATAATCCAGTCTCCTAGCACAATTTTATGACTGCTGCAAAAGGCAGGATACAGATGGGGTGTTGAACTTGCAGCTTAGCACCTCCTGTGAATCCCATTGATTTCAGCAAGAGCTGAGAGGATTCTTCAATTTGCAAAATCTGGCCCCTCAAAAGATAGCAATTAATCTAATGGCAAACCCCGCAGTCTTTATGCAGAGGAAACTCACACTGAATTTACTGAGAGCTCAGTACAGTTCTGCTGAAATCAAGAGAAAGATTCCTATTGACTTCACAGAGAGCTGGATCAAGTAACTGATTACTAAAGATGTGATCCTGCAGGAAGCTGGGCCAATGATTCTTCATCTCCCAAAGGCAGAGATATGATGATGGTGGGAAAAATTCATTGTACTCAGCATCTTCCAGCACTGCTCTGTACCTGAGAGGTTTGAATCTTAAGTGAATGAAATTCAAGAGACATTTTTTTCCTGCTCCAGAAAAAAAGAAAAATAAAAAACAATGACAGGAATCCAAATACACAGATTTGAGATTCAGTGCTAACATGTCATTGCCAGCTATTACTTTTCAATTTTCTCCTTGCAGAAGAGAGTAGCTTTGTCAAGGTCATGCCACAAATAAATAATTTCTCTGTTTCAGCAAGGTCTTGGTAGAACAATAGTAATCAGGACCTTCTGTAAATTAGGGTTTCTTTCTAAGGAATGGATTCTTATTTCAAATGACCCCTTGCCTCTTTTTCTTTTTCTTCTTCTGTTTTTAACACCTAAGTGATTTGCAAACTTCTCGCATTTCAAGGACAAAATTAGGAATGCCGATTACATTGACATCAGTCTCAACACTGAAGAATGTGAACAGGAGTGCACTCATTGCTTTTTAAATTCTTTTGTCCCATCCTCTATAAATAAACATAACTAATAGAACTTGAGAAATAAAACAGGGCATGGTCTCTCCTCAAAAGGTGCCAGGTTGAGAGTGTAGATCTTTATGCGTTATGAAGAGAACGTAGCTGGTAATATGTTTTCTTCAAAAGCTAATAACCTGTGTTTATGACAAGGCTTGGGCTTGATGAGAGTAAACGAGTGCTGCTCTGATATCATTATTTCTTCCAAGTACACATTAATATCTTCTAAATGCAAGTCATGGCTCTCATTAATGCCATTATTATGAATTACTAAGACCTCCATCCATTAGTTTGGTCACAGTGTTCTTAATTAATAGGTGACCTATCTTTAACCAGATATCATATTTTACATAGATTGTCTGCTGATAACCTGAGACAAATACCAATGCATAATTAATTTTATTTTTTAATTAATTCTCAACATATGATGCTGTATGGATTCAAAATCAGAAAGGTACTAATTAGAATTTTGTTTTAATTAGCCTTGCATATGCTAAGTGTATTCTGCAGTGCTCAGTGCAACAGAATTGGTGATCAGGAGGATGCTTTAAAAGTCCTGATGAAGTTAGAAATATGGCTCAATAGTAATGCAAGTGGTATCAGTGCTGCTCAAGAAGGAAAGTTGCAGAGCCATTGTTCCATAGTCCCTTTTCTGGCTGTGCAGTGTACTATCTCCCAACTATGATCCTAGAACAGTTTCAAATTAGTAATGAGGTTAAGGGGTGGAGATTTTACTGTAGTGGTCTATAACTGCCAAGGAGAGCAACTACCTTTTCATCCAGCTATGACTTAATCTACCACTTGCAAGACATTGCAAGAGCTTCTGTATATCCCTTTCTGTGAGTTTTCAATGGGTAGATAATGAAATTCTCTATAAGGAAATTTTGCATCAGCTGAGTGCCCCAAGCTCATCTAAAACCACCTGGATTATGGTCCTGCATGTAACAGCAATTAAAAGGATTTTTTTTTCAGAAGTTGCCAACAGCCAGACTATGGCACGTGACGTAGCACTAGGCATGAATCTGAGTAACACATCAGAGGACCTTCTTCATATCCCAGGCTTTTTGCTTTTTCTCTTTGTCCCTTGGGGTTTTTTTTTATTTTCAAATGGTGATAGGAGCCTGAATCATTTAGACTGACTGAAAAATGTCACCTTTCTCTGCTGTGAGGATCCTGGTCTCTCTAACCCAGAGCTGTTTCCTTCCTTCTGCTATCTTCACAGAACTCCACAGAACAAAGTTTTTCATGCAGTTTTCCCTACTATTTGACAAAGCTACCATTATGGTCTTGAAGACCATCACTCACAGCTAGATTTTGGCCTGTCCTTTCCCCCTCTTGCACCCTCTTACCACCCAGCTGTGCCTCCAAGCCCAGGGGTGCTCTGTAGCCTGGACGTCCAGCAGTTGTCCACATCCCACAGACCAGCCCTGCTCATCCCTTCCTGTGGGAGGAACGTACTGAAAACTATGAGACTTGGATGGTGGTAATGAAAGCTGTATAAGTAGTGATCTTTCGAAGGCCTTTTTTAAAAGTTATGAATGTTCAGCATATTAAGAGACTGTATAGGGGAACATCTGTTCATGCAACATTATTCCAAAAATCTGGAGTATGGAAACAATGGCTAACTTTTAGATAATAAGAACTTTCTGGGAGATTTTAAGTTTATTTAGATTTTTTTTAAATTCTCCTTTTTCCCCCCATAGAGCTTCTTCAAGGACTAGAAGTCTTTGTAATTATTCCAGGCAAGTGCTCCTAGCATTGGGTTAGATGTCCTCAGTAGGAACTGAGAAAATGCCATACTAGCAAAGTGACAATAGTGAAGAGCTACGTATCTGGAATTAAAGTAACACACTGTGGCATTCCAATTAAAGATTTTCTTTCAGTGCTAAAGTAAGCTTATATTATGGATGGGAAAAGCAATTTTTGTACAATTACTCAAATGGCAGTATTCTTGCAAGCTTTTGCTTTTGTATTTCCTTTCAGAAGGAAAATACGTATTTTTTAATTTTCTAAGGAAAAGTTCGGTAATGACTGAGAGTTGGAAATACGAAATTTTGCTTTGGGTGACAGCATAAATTGTTCAAGCTAAAAATTTTAATTTTATGAGTTTAATGGCTATGCCTTGGAATGCATATTTAAGAAAAATCACGATTTTCCTATTTATTGTCAAGCAGATTCACCCGTTTTTCTGTTAAGTGATATCACAGATACTGAGGATAGCATAATCTAAGTCTTTGTACATTAAAATTGTATCAGATCAGAGCCAATGGAGGAAAGAAAGATTAGGTTTATTATAATAGCTTTTTGAAAAAAAAAACAACCCTATGGTCAGATCTAATTCATACGTATTCATTATAAAAATAAACTTACAGTGTCTGTTTGACCTTAAAACAATTCAGTGTAATGATATACCATAGACCATGGCAATACTAAATACCCTATTTATTTGTGGATTGGAAGTGTCATTGCTTATTGCCTGGCACCATTTTTGTTTGCGATGTACAATAACAACTTCCAAGGAAGGCAGCACATTAATTCTGATACAGAAGGGCATTTCTCTGCTCTCAGTTATGTCACAGAACCCCCCATGAAATCAGTAGGCTTGAACTGCATTAGATGATAGGAAAGTATGTCTCTGCAATCATGTTGCTGCTTCTTGTGAGATATTTTCCATATGTAGTTCATCTATTATCTACAGAGAGAATAAGAGAGAAGATTGCCTCTTACCTCTCTATTTGATGTTCTGCACTGAGCTCCAGCCCTTGGATCAGCAAAGCTTTAAGGGCTTGTTTCTTCACTGTTGTCCATGGTGGCTGCAGTATAAAGCCCTAAAGATTTTGTCCCCTCCTGGTTCAAAACCATACATTTCCTCACCATGCATCTTCTTGCCAGCCCTTGAAGGGGGCAGCCACCTCTGCGCACAGGCCAGGAGATGATAGTGTCTTTGACCTTGCAGGTTCTTTTGCTTCTCTCTACTGTACTCCGCATGTATATGTGTAGGAAGGGAGAAAAGGGAGTTCATAACCTGAATTTTGTCTGACCTGTGGCTTTTTAGAGGATAATATATGGCAATGTAACTCATAAGATTGCCATGCACAATATAATGGCCAACTGATGTCAAAAACATGTCGGGAATTAGATGTAGTAGACCAGATCTGATCTCAGTTACATTGCTATGAATGTAAAGATAAGTAACTTTTTAAAGGTATAGAGGAGACCAGAATCCAGCACCTTATAACTAACATGCATCGTGCAGATTAGCAGCTTAACTTTTGAATTATTAGACAGAATTTTCCTAGATGTAATGATATAATGATGCAGTAAAGTCCAAACTATTTTTGTTGATTATGCCAATAAAAGCTTGTTTTTAACCCATCCGTTATAGGTAAAAGTAACAGAAATAATTTACAATTATGAGTGATTCACTACCAGGAAATTAAATTAAAAAATGAGGGTTAGTTTTGGCTATTTGTTAAGCAGAAGAAACTGTCTTGTAGTATAAAATAGCTGTCCTGTTCAGGTGTCACAATAAATTTATCACCTCCAATAAAATGTAGAAAGTACTGTTTTTCTAATATTAGTGAAAGATGATGTCCATTTAAATTACATTTTTCATTCATTTCTAATTGGCTTAAAATACGGTTTAGCTACAGCTCTTTCACTCATAACTTGTTTAAAGGATTCTAATTCTCATAGATAGATAGGCATCCTAACGTTTTTCATTTTCATCCATCATTAGGTTTCTTATGGCTGAGGTTGCAGGTTGCGCATTGCCTTTCCAATATGTTATCAACTTCTGAAGTAACTGGGTTCAGATTGGATCCATTTATTTCATTCAGTGCCTTATCTGCCTCTTTCCCCCACTTTTTTAAGCACTGCCGAGGGTCATATTGAAAAACTATCTCCAATTCCAACTGAAATCAACCAGGAAATGGCTTTATTTTACTTTTAACCGTGGTTGATATCAAACAGGACTGCATCATTTTATAAAATGTTCATTTACAATACAGTAGCTTGTATGCGATGTTGAAAGCACCCTAAATTTCCTATATATGCCTGGTTTTCATTTCATTCATTTAGAATTGCTTCAGAAATAGAAAATGTTGTAAGGAGTAGGGTGTCATTAAAAAAATGCATATTTTTTGGAAACGAGATGTTTCTTTCTACAAGAAAGAAGGAACATGTGTACTTTAGATGGATAAGAGTAATAGGCTCTGAAGGGCAAAATAAATCAAAAGACCGTTCCTTTCCAGTAGCACTGAGAGACTGAAAGAGAATGTCAGGCTGCAGAGGCAGTTTGTGTGTTTTGATACACTATTTTCAATGAAGGGGAAGACTGAATGGAAGATTCAGAATTAGAAATTCCTCATACTTTGCTTTTATTTACAAGTGCGCTTCCCCAAGGACTGCTTTCTGAGGCAATCTGTAAAACATTTTTGTCCTGCTTTAATCCTTACCCCTGTTTGCAGTGCTCCAGGAGAGTCATCAGGGCGACTGTTGAAGGTTGGGACTGGGTTTTGAAGAAACAGGGCTCGTTCTAGATTTGTAAATATGTAACAATGATTATTTTTCAAGTGTGAAGAGAATGGAGCGATGACTGCAAGGTAGATTTTCCTGATGCTGTGGAACTAGCGGAGGTTGGGGGTTTTATTCTGTACTTCACCTGGTTCTTGTACTCTTTTTTTTGAAGTTCCCATGGTGGTTCTTGATAAGGACAGCCTATAAGATGTGTGTGGGGAAACTGTTGTTATTCTTGAAATTTCTGGCTTATAAAAATGGGCTATCCTTTGGCAATGCATTTTTTTTTTCTTTAAAATGAGGCTGGAATTAGACATAGACATATTAGACACATTAAATCAGTCTATTAAAGAGACTATAAATCAATCGGTTATGTTTTATAGCAGTTTCTATATCTTCCTCTGTTCCCCCCATCTTTTTCTTCACTTTTTAATGGAACTAATTTTGTTAAAAGGAGATATTAGGAAATTACCTCAATTATCTTGCATGAGACATTCAAGAATGGGGATGCTAAAGCAAAAAGTCTTATATGTAGAACTGATAAATCGGTAGAAGAAGTTTTAATATCTGTGGTACAGAACAGACTCCTTGTATGAAATTTAGAATGAATAATAATTTTAGTGTTGTCTCAGGCTGTTTCCTTGTTAACAGTCTGCTAAGGAATATGGCATTTCCCATCTGCTTGTGAAATAGTCACCAGGTATGCCTCAGAAATGTCACCTGGCTCACTGTGCTACCTTAAATGTGCGTCCTGGATACAAACTGGCTCAGGACTCTCCAGTGTTTTCACTGCTGGCTTTTTGAAAGGTTTTGCATCCTATACTTGCTCTGCTCCTTATTCTCTTTCACCAAGTATCTAGGGCTGTAAGGATGGAAAGAACATTAACCTGAATCACTACTGCAGTTCATGGCACCCCTCCAGATTTTTGGGCACTTTCTGTGTATGCCAGCAGGGCACAAGCATTGTTTCACTGGCAGGGTGTCTTTGGCAAGGGCTACTATCAGCACCCTTGTAGCCTCTTCTTTAGGGTCTCTAACATGCAGAGCAAATCTAGCAGAGAGCATGCAGTCAATGCCATCATATCAAATATCCTCAGGAACAGAATGGAGGACCTCCAGGGCTGAATGCAGGAGATCCGACAGCATGTGCTATATCTCAAATAATTACAAGATGCTCATATTGGCTCCCAGCTCTCTGTGTGAAATGTGTTTAACTGTGTGTCGGTGATGATAAAGGAGAAGAGGTTGGGGGAGGGTAATATATTTGTCTTTTGTGCATGATTTTCCTTCACTCATCCAATCCTGCCCTTCATAAGCCATGAATTCGCAGACATCTGGCATGAGCTCCTTGACGTCTGGCAAGGGGGTAGCACAGGAAAAGGAAAGATGAACGGAACAAAGCTTGGTATTTCGTAAGCGGTTTACAGAACATTAAGGGGAATATTTTGTTCCAGTAGATTTTAGAATTCCTTGCAAATAAAGCTGGAACACAGAAGCGGTGCATTTTAGGTTTTGGAGACTTTGATGCCTTAACTCTTTTCTACTGATTTATTTGAGTGAATTTCAGATTTTAAATTGCACCTCCTATAATGATTGAATGCACTTTCCGTATACCCGGTATTTATGGTGCAGCTGTTGGCAATGTTAATGTGAAAAGCACATCTCTTGAACATTGTCAAGCTCTTATTGTCACCTTTAGTTCCCAGGGAGATGGGGACAGAATTTTATTTCAGATTAAAAGGAAGAAAACTGTTACCTTTCAGGGAAAACATATATTTATGTTTCTGGATGTCTCTAAAGTGACTCAGACAAGGAGACACATATTTGAGTTATTGTTGCTAGATTTTATTATGCTTGGTGCCTGGGTGGCTATACTATATTTTATGCTGCAAGGTTTAGAGTTGTTTTGGAAGGGAAGAGAAGGGAAGCATTTTTTTGATCTTGATGAGGATGATAAAATGTAAATTCTAAGGGCAAAATTCAGAGGTGATGCCACTGGGAATGTAAGTTCGATTTTTCATACATGACAGTCATTTAAATTCAGGCCTCATCTTATCTCTTCTCTCTTTTCCACCTATTTATGCCTGTTTTTTCAATGAGTAAATATGTCAAAATTGGTGAAATGTATACGCTGGTAGCCTATAGGAGATATGTATTACAAAATGATGATAACAAAGCTAGGCTCAAGCCCACCATACATAGACATCTGACTTGCTAATATGTTTTATGTGCCTTACCAGCAAGTCTTCCTCAGGTAAATGTCTAAATTGCCTGTGTGGTCAGTAGACAGAGCAGATGCTTCTGAAGGACTCCAGAGGGAGAATCTGCCAGTGTCGAGTTAGGTACGGAATTACATAGATGACTTCTCTCCCTGGAAGGCCTTTACAATCACCTACCTTACCTCGCTAATATTATGAAACTTATTTTTGAAGGTCTGCCTCCTTAGGCCTCTGAAATTCAGGAGCGAGTTTGGTGCAAGAAAGATGAACTTGATCCTACGCTAATTGAGTCTCCCAGGGAGTCGTAGTGAGTACAAGGAGAACATGTAACTGCGAGCCAAGGGTTCCCAAAGAACTGTTTCTCCCAGCTCAGGCGGTGACACTGCAAATAGGGTCACCAGCCCAACAGAAATTCAATCGCTAATTCAGGCTCCCAGCTGAAAGCAGGGTCAAAAGCCCAAATATGAAACCTAATTAGACATTGAGTATATGCAAAATAGAGCTCCTCCTTCCTTTCCTATCCAACATAATGTTATATACACATTTAATGGTACAGTGGTACTATGTATGAATGCAGCATTTCTAATTAATAAGTGATAGTATAAAGACTTTGTATTTAAAATGGAGAATTTTTGATGGAAAAATATGACCTTATTTCAATGTAATTATTTGATATCACTGTAAGTAACAATAACAAAAAATATTAAGGAGGTTAACTTGCACCTCTTAACTGGTGCATATACGATGATTTATAATAAAATCCCTCTTTTGCTGGAGGGAAGCAAAGGCACAACAATATAGCACGTTATACGAGAAGATTTATATGACTTGTTTGGACTATGGGTTTGCTCTGCCAGTCAATACAAACATAAACATGGACACGTATATGCGTGCGCACATGCACATCTTAACAGCTTCTGGCTTGAAAGGGAGAGAAGTTGACCATCAAATAAAGGTTGCCTGTTAGTAAATTTTAAATTTGATCATTATCTTTTAATTAACTGAAATTATTTAGTAATGATAGTATCATGAAAAGGAAGAAGTAACCTGTGGATTGCTAGATATATGTGGTAAATGTCTTCAAGTAGGCTAGTATGTGCACTGTGGAGAAAAAAAGCTGACAAATATATTTGGATAGTTGTGAAACACCATGGTGCTGTGGCTCCACAATGGGTTCCTGGATCAGAATTCATGCCCAGGGAAGCTTCATTTGTGCACAGCTCTTGTGGGTGAGCACAGTTTCCAGTTGGTATGGGCTTGTAGACCATCGAAGAAATCTTGACCCTTCTGTTCACACGTATTTGGTTTTCTTTGTGGCTGCAAGTCTTCCTAACATTTTCTCCCCTTTGACCAGTCTTTTTAAAAAGTGCTGGGCCACTTGTGCACCAGCGTGTTTTTAGTATTATTATGAAAAAACTAGAAATGTGCTATTTAAAATTCATATGTGTGTGGTTACTGTCCACTTCTCATTCAGCAGCAACACAGGTATTTTTTCTTGGAGGAGAAACTTTTATCCATTAAGAATTAGAGTATGTCTTTGTTTCACAGTACAGTGCTTTGTGGTGATACACAAGCTCTGAATTAGCTGTGTAATTAGCTGAGGAACAGGGTGTTTTAGACTCTCAAAGAACCGTTTTCAGTGGATCTACATGGTTTCTGACTCCCGAGCTGGCTTTGTCAGGGCTAGCTGAATACCACTTTGTAACACTGCTATGGTATGCATCTAGTATTTGGATTTAGGTTATCCTTTGTGTGGAAAGACATGCCTGAAGCTAAAAAAAATTAATTATGAAAATTTTGTTCTCATAGAAATAAAAAAAATAAAATACCTCCGGTAATCTTGGGGCTCAAGTACACTCTTTGAAGAAACAGGTCTGTCCTAGTAAAACCAAGGTGTACACAGTGGAAGCTAAACTAGTTATGTGGGCTCCCTTATAATCAATAGAAAGGATGATTCATTCTGTGATAAATTTCAAAGGTAGATGTGCCCTTACTTCATATTAAACTTAATTCTCACTTGCTATGAACATAACTAGAAATCCTCAAAGAATTACAGAATATGGACTCTGAAGGAAAAACAGTGGAACAATATCAGCAATGCTGTCTTTGAAAACTTACATTTTAGAAGACCTGTGATCACATTTTGAATTGACTAAACTGGACATCATCATGAAGAAGCTATCTAGACTTTTGAAAGCCTTCCTTTTTTTTCCCTGGTAGATTTAAATTCAGTTGTATCCAAACCCAGATATTTAATTTAGATAAACTTCAAATTGGTATGAGTGAATTGTACTTTGTATGGAATAGCTAAGGAATTCATTTGACATTTCTAGAAATAAATAAAAAAAAATATAATACACTATAGATTTTTTCCCCTTATAACAAAATTCTACACTGGCAAAACTGGCAAGAGCTTTCTTTCATTATTAGATTTTTTTTTTCCTTCTGCTATTGAAGTTCTCAGTTTTCTACCAAAACACCCACAAAAATGTACATGCGCTGGGTTTTCACTTATTGCATTATTTCAGGTTATCTCAAGTTTCACTTTGGATGAGAAATAATGAAAATAGCATATGTCAGTTATTTCCTATAGCAGATAGCTCTCAGAGGAGCTTGTATGTTGCTCAGCTGCATTTATGGTGTAGAAAAACAAAAGATTAAAATGTCATACAGTAAGCCAAAAGCTAAGTTTCATCCAGGGTCAGAAGTTATTTATGAACTTAACATTTAGCACTATAAAGTGTCCTTCAGCAACCCTTGTCCAACGTGGTATTTTATTTCCTTGGGCTAGATGGCGCTGCAGTATATAAAATTTACATCCCTGCCATCCAGCCAGGGGCTGTGCTGCAGCCGCGTGGCGTTGCAGGCGGACTTCCCTCCTGCTTGGGAAACAAACAAGCCTTTCCTGCATGCAGACATTTAGTTCTTTGTTTCTGTATCGGCAAACAAACCGGTAACTCTGCTTGTTTTATTTTTAGGGTTGTTATAAGTTCCTCTTTCACTTGGTATATATTCTCTTTTAGAGAAGTGTGGCAAAGCTGCATTTTATAGATGGAGTATTATATATATGCCGAGTATTATATATATGCCACAAACTGAACATGTACATGAAACCCACGTACATTTTCTGTGAACATTAGACTGTTTTTTAGCCTGGAGAAGGAGAAAGCAGCAGAGAGGGAGAAGTTGTGGTATTCCCTAGGATAGTCTGTGTTTTTAGTACAGGAGATGAGGACTGTCAGTCTAAAGAGCTGGAAGTATTGAGTGGTAGTGTCGAACACTACGCATGTTCTGGTGATACTCTGTTATGTCCCATCCCACTGAAGCAGGACCTTCTTTCTGCTGTGCAAATCCTCTGTGCCTCCTTCTCTACCTTCTGCTTTATACCTCTCTATGTGGAGTTCAAGCTATGGCACAGTCTCCCTGCTTCAGCACTGGGAAGAAGTGACTGTAGATGAGCTGAGTCCCCACCTTGCATCCTCTGCCCCAGTGGTGGAAAAGGAGGTGAGATCTTCATGTCACCTTGTGGTGAAACTTGAACAGTACAGTGATGTCCTCCGGGAACAGGGAATAGTTCCCCTAACAAGACTAAATTGGGTTAGAGGAAGGAGGAGTTACTGAGGAGAAAGGGAGAGCCATCACAACCCATCATCCCTGAAAACCCAGTGATCCCAGGGCTGAGCTGTGTAACTTTCTGTGCTGTTGATACCATGAAAGATTCAGCTATTAACCAGGCTTTGGAGTGAAGGTCAAATGTAGGAGTTAGAGGGAGGTGGTCCCGTGGCCTCAAGTGGCAACAGAAAGTTTTCTGTAAATTAACTGCCAAGCTTTCAACACCAACCAGAGGTGCTGTTCAAATGCAACTAGGCAGAGGTAAGGGAAAAGGTGCACTAACCTGCAGTGATTGTGCTGAAGTCCTTCATTTGAGGATAGCTATGTAGTAGCAATAAATACAGACTATTGCTTGAACAGCATCTTTAAATTTGTCTGCTAATAGTGTTGTTCTGAGTACTGTACATACGCCTTTGTTTTGGGAAGAGAAATGAGTTTCATTCAGAAGCTATAAGCCACTTTCTTTGAAAGCTTGCTGGAATTACTGATAACTGCTTCTGGGTTTTTACATACGTGGTCTAAGGTTAATAACGTTTTATGAAAACACAGATCAGGTCTTGATCTTCAGAAAAGAGTTAAAACAGTTCAGAAGAAAAAGAGTAGTGAAGTAAGTTGTTACTTATTACACAACACTGCTTATACATCCCTTTATTATGCTCCCGATGACATTGGTGTTATTGTTCTGTAGCACAGAAAAACCTGAGGGGGAGTAGCTGGAAAGTGAGATGCAGGCTGGGGTTGCTCTGACACCCTTGCCCATCTTGTACCTGGCATCCCCTATTTTTCCAATGACAATGCCAGGGTAGCCACTCCTAACCCTTTCTTTTCTGGCTCATGCCTGCCTCTGCACTGTGCTCTCTGCAATGCTGTTTTGGGGAACTGATACAGGTTACTAAAAAACATTATTTGGATTGCTTTCCCAAGGGGTTGGATTGAGCTGCCAGAGACAGCTTCTGCACAAGCAGCGGTGTTGCTGAATGTGGAAACACAGCTATTGCCTGTCGATGGATGTGCTGAAAAAACGCCAGCTACGGACTCTAATCTATTGGCAGGATACCGTTACAGATGAAAGAATAAATACATCTGCCCTCTTTGTTAAATTCTGCTCTTTGGGGGCAAAGCTGTTTCTATCTTTCATGTGTAAAATAGAGCAAAGGCAGGTACAAAGCATGGTAACTAGTTGGTGGAAAATTCGCCCCCATGCTAATTTTCTCTCCCCTTGTGGATTCAACTTGATCAGTGTTTATTGCTGTTCTGGAGAGATATTGTCCTTTCTCTCCCACCCAGTCGCATGCAGTTCTGTTAAGGGCTCATTCTGCCATTGGCTCGGCAGTGGGGCTTAAATTCACTGTGCAGTTAAATTAATACAAATTGGGAGCAACTGAGTTGATGTTAGTAGTACTGAACTTATATATCCTGGCATGCTGCTTGATGTAAAACTGCAGGCAGATTTAGAAATTCTGGGCTTTTTTGTTTGTTTGTTTGTTTCCTTTAATTTTTCTTAATGAGGTTTTTAAGTGTCCTGGAAAAAGATCAAATAATTTTTAAAGGCAGTATTAAACTGATTTTTTAGCATAAAATGGAAATTTAAATTGGCTTTGCTGTTGGAAAAAGGCAATATTGCTTACATCTTAGATCTTGCATACGTTGCTCATGTTACTCTTCTCCTGGACTATGCTCTTGTGCAAGGAGTCTAGGGTCTGGATCTCAGTAAATACATGATACAAAAAAATATCCGTTTGGAGTCTTGAGCACTGAAACTTTCTAGAAGGTGTCTGAATTCTTTTGATTTCAACAGGTATTGAGGACACCCAGACCAAGTTGAGTTACTGCAAACTCTTCAGGGAAAATCAACCAATTCAAAAGATCTTATTAAAATCAAAGATGAAACCAATGAGACTGAAATAAGCAACCCGATCTACTTCTCTTGGCTAACAGAATTACCTTGATTCTCTAGCTGTTGTTACAGATGCTCTTAAAAAGAATATTAAAAGCAGCTGTCACCTATTTTTTTCCATCAAAATGTAGGAATTTTAAATAGCTCTTGCTATGAAAGCTAGGTCAATATTCAAGGCTGGAATGAAAAAATAAGTCTTTGTATGTGTAAAGCGAAGGATAAAAGGATAATTTAAATGTGTGTTTAAAAAAAGTATTTTAATATGTAAAAAAAAAAAGTATTTTAATATGTATTTTATTTGGCTGCTAAAAAGAAATGGCAAGTAGGTAGAGTCTGGCAGAAAGGAGGATCCCTGATGTGTTGCATCCAGTGAGCAATCTATATACAAAAACACATCAATAACAAGGCATTTCTTTGTGATGAATTGCAGACAGTGTTGAAGACACACATCTCCTCTCCTAGTACACCAGGAAACTCCACCTCCAGAAAAATCTGATTAGTCCTAGATTTAATACATCAGTACATCAGTGTTCAGTGAAGCCTTTCCAATCATGGACACCAGATTGGTTGCCCTTTTAATCTGGGACGTTCAGTCAGCCTCTGGCTTTTATTCTCACTATTTCAAGTGAGCTCTTTACCAGGTTCTCTGAGGGTTTTTGGGCTTTGTTTCCATTCCCCTCAGTACTGCTTCAGATCCTGTCCTGATCACCATAATTTCTGACCTCCTTCCAGTTGTGCATTACAAGACATGAGTAATATCTGTCACGTATAGTTTGGTTTGATTTTCTTCTTGGTCTTCCCTTGGGTTGTTGCAGGTGGCAAGTCCTTATCATTTCAGCAAATCCCTCCACTTTCAGGAAGCCTCACTTTTTACGTGTTCTTCTGTCCGTCTCTTTCTCACATCATAAATGAGGTGTCTTATCTGCACATGGGGACAGCAGTATCTAGCATGCAAGATGATTATGGTAAATTTTGGAGGCAGATTAATTAGTATGAAAATCTAAAATGCATGTGACCTACCAAGTGTCAAAATCTGGCTCTGCAAGTGGAATTCTCTCCAGAGACTGTTAGAAGTGCCTTTTCTCATGTAAAAAGGCAAACCATCTTTAGCATCTTACAGCTACTGGAGGAAGCACATTGCAGGCAGGCTTGGGCCCAGGGATCTCATAAGTTCTCATTTGTTTTTAGATCTTCTAAGTCTCTGATGTGATACAACTTTCAGAACAAGAGCAAAAATTAAATGGCGCAGTGAGGAACTTGTCTATTAACACAGGAGAGCAGTTTGCCACAAATGGGGCAATAAGAAGAGAGGGAGGGTTGGACCAGGTGACCTCTGGAAGTCACTTCCAACATAAATTATCTATGAGCCTATAATTTTTTCAGTGTCAGTGGGTTGGCAGTATCCTTGTTTCTCTGCATACTTTCCTTAAAAATAAGGAAGAAGATTTTCTGACCTCTGTGAGGTGTCTGGGTCCATTTACGCTTTGTCATTTGTATTTCAGAACCAAGTTATGATCACTGCAGCAGTGCTATCTCTTATTTTTGTTAAAGGATAATGCCAGTTCCAAAGCACTTCAGTATAATAAACAACTCAAGGGTGATGGGGAGAACAACCATACAAAACTCTGAATAATTTGTCAACATTCATTCCAAGGTGGACGCGTATTTTTTCTAATGCATAGATACCGTTCTGTAATGTATGTTCACTCCTGACTATTTTGCCTCCAAATACATTTAGCCCTAAAAATATTTTTGAAACCAAATGACTGATTTCACAGCCAAAATCATATGCCAAACAGTAAACTGTAAGCTATCTGATACGGTTGCAGACCTAGGCACATTTTAAGAGGAAAGTTTTTGTTTGGCAAAAGAAATGAATTGCAATTGCATGGAAGGGAAGCCTACACCCCTTCTTTCACTTATGTGTGATACAACTGCTGAAGGCAAATTGGCAAGATTTTTAGATTCTTGCACATTGTAGGTTAAGAAAAGAGCAGTCAGACCACTTAAACCCATCCCCTTCCTGACATAGTCTACATACAGACAAATGGAAGTCTGGCACCTGGGGCAGGAGCAGCAGTACAGACAGGAGACTGGGACTGGCAGGTTTCAGCACTGATCTGTAATGGTCCCACCTGGTGTCCCCTGCTTCTATGTGGTGTCAGATGTCCTCGTAAAAATGTTTCTCCATGATCTCTATTACTTGGAAAGGGGTGTGTGTGTGTGTGCGTGTATATAGCCAGATGTTGGCACAGGTTGCCAATCAAGTCAGCCCATGTTGATATCATGGTATACCTTTCCAGCAGTTTCAGATATTGTTCACCTGTCACTTGCTGATCCATGCCTGTATCGAGCCTCACCACATTCAGGTCTTGTTTGCACTGCCCTGCTGTGTGCAGCTCATTATATCCAGGCACTTGGCTCTTGATCAAGGCAAGGTTGTAATGCTCCCATGAGACATTCCCTTGCAGCAATGAAGGCAAACTGTGTCCTGGGCTGCATTAGCAAGAGTATATCCTGAAGATCAAGTGATGTGATTATCCCATTTGGCACTTGTTAGGCCATACCTGAACTATCATGTCTAGTTAGAGTTTCCCCAGTTCAAGAGAGACTCCAAAAAATGGAAGCAGATCTACTAAAGGGCCAGCAAGAGGATTAGAGGGCTGGTGAACTTGACATATGAAGAAAGGCTGAAGGAATAGCGTTCAGCCCAGAGAAGAGGGGGCTCCAGGGGTATCTAATCATGGTCTCCCAATACCTGAAATGTAGTCATGTGGAAGATGGAGGCACTCACTTCATGAGGATGCATGGTGACAGGACAAGAAGCAATGGGCACAAGTTGCTTTAGGGGAAATTCTGTAAGGAGGTAAGAAGGAAATTCTTCATCATGGGAACAATTTATTATTGGAGTAGTTTGCCCAGAGAAGTGGTGGAATCTCTCTTGCTGGAAATATTTAAGACTTGGCTTGACAGGGCCCTCAATAAACCAGGCTAAGGCCTGCTTTCAATAGAAGGTTGGACCAGATCATCTCCAAAGGTTCCTTCCCACTCAGACACTTCTACTATTCTATGATTCTTTTATTCTCTGCATAGTCAACTCAATAAAACATAAAATCGCTTGTTGCAGCGAGGAATATCTTTTAGGGAATCACAGATTTATTCTGCCGTTAGCTTGATGACACTAGCAACTGACAAAAAGTTGTTTTAATTTTGTGACTTCTATTAATTATTCAGTAACCTTGCAAAATTTCCCATTGGCCCTTTCACTTATTGAAATTACTTACATGAACTGGTTGGATTTCACAGATTTTTTTTACCTAGTACCTTACTATCCAATTAGAAAGATAAATAGATAGTGGAAAAATCAATTAAAGCAGAAAAGTTTTAATGTGTTAAGCTAGAATTGGTTCTGACCTGGAAGAATTGGGTCATTATCTAAATATTCCCAAGTCTTGGAATTGCTTTCATCCTGTGGTTGAGCTCTGGTTCCACTGTACTTCTTAAGAAAATTAATCTAAATTTTATTCTAAAGTAGGAGTTCTGAAGAGTTTGAAGATTGCTATATTTACAACATCAAACAATTTAGAGGCAAAATGAATGACTTCATGCTTCTATTCAGACTTGTGAAATTATGAGGTCATGGAAAGAGAGGGGTTCTCTTGTTAACTCAACTATTTCCATAATTAACATTCATTTGGCTACTTGAGGTTTAGCTTGCCATTTCATTAAAATAATGCAATTGCAGATAGAGAAAAAAAGTTTTGAAAGTATAATTGGTTTTCTTTGTCAATATAACTTAAAATCCCATTAGCCACAAAATTTCAGCATTGTTTTCCTAATGACTTGCATAATTGGATCATCAGATTTCTCTCCTTTAAAAAAAAAGACTCACTTGGTGGTTTTAAAGGTTATTATTTGCATGAATTTTTCCCCCTCAGTGTTACATTTCCACTTCTATTTCCACCAGCGCTGAAAGGTCAGAGACCTAGTGAGTTAAATGAAATCATGTCAAGAGCAACTAGAGCTGTTACTTCCCCCTCCCTCTCTTTTTTTCGAGAGCTACTGGCAAATGCATGCATGCTACCAGTTTGATTTGAGATACTTGTCTACCTCAACCCATTAAGGCAATTTAGAGCACTTTTCCGGGTCCTCCATGGTGCTGTTCTCTCTTTTACATGTGCCTGGGGCAAGTTTTGTCACTTCATTTCAGGAATTCCAGTGGACTCTTTCTTGACTTAAGTGGAGACTTTTTTGGAGACATTGTAAAATACAAAGTGTGACAAAGAGGTGTAGACAGTCACATCAATAAATATTTTCCAGAGGTACTACATTCAGATATGTAAACTAGATCTGCCATACATATTACCAGAAAAATTCTCATGTTCCACGTGTCTGTGTTATCACAGGAGTCAAACACATTAAAAATCATGGAGAAATCACATTTCTGGAGGAGATCTTGAGAGGTTATCCAGTATATACTCTTGCCCCAAGGCATGTTCAACTCTTCCTAAACCATGCCTGACATGTTCAGCTTAGGGATTCTTGAAAATCTCCAGTGTTGAAAAGTCCATGTTTTCTCTAGGCAATTTATTCAAGTGTTTAACAATATTTACCATTCTTTCTTCTAATATCTAACTTAGCTCTCCATCACTGCATTTTAGGCTAGCTGATTTGTTCCTTTCCTATTTGAATTTGCTCCTGTCCTCTATGCAGTAATCTTTTAAAATATTTGAAGACCATCAAAATGCTCTTCAAATGCCACTTACCTACACTAAACAAACCGACTCATTTCGGTTTGTCCTCAAAGGTCGTGTTTTATAACCCTCTGATTATTCTTGTCTCTATGGTTGGTCAGCATCCTTCCTGAAGATGTCCTAAATTTAGACAAAGCACTTGAGATGAGTGAAATAAATAGAAAGTTTATTTCCTTTGTCTTCTATATGATTCTCTTGTTTTTACCTTCCAGGATGAAGCTTCCCTTTCGTCTTTGAAATAGCCTAGCATTGCTGACTCATGCTCAATTTATGATCCACTATAGCCCATGCATCCTTTTTCAGAAGAACTGTTATTCCTCATGCTATAATTGTGCAGACGGTTACTCTTACCTAAGTGGATAACTTTTGATTTTTTGCCCGTATTAAATTGCATCCCAGTCACTTCAGATCATTTCTCCAATTTATAATAGTCAGTTTGAATTCTAACCTCATCATCCACATGCTTTTTCAGCCTCTCCCAGCTTTGAATCATCTGCAAATATAGCAAGTATATTCCCTACTCCATCATACAGTTTTTATTATTGGAAGTGTTCCATAGACCTAGACTTCAAATCAGTCCCCAGTGGACCTCACTGTTACATCCTTCCATCTGAACGGTTCCTCTTTATGCATAGTATTCCAATCAGTTGTGTCCCTACCTTATGGCAGTTTCAGGAAGACCCTGGATTGCATAGAAAAATGTCATAAAAGACACTATCAAAAGCTTTACTAAAGTAAAGATATTTTTCTTTTCAATACACAGGCCTGTCACCATGTCATAGGAGAAAACTAGGTTGCTTTGACGTGATTTGTTCTTGACAAATCCACATTGGCTGATTCTTATCCCCTTGTTACCATCCAGATGTTTGAATATTTGAACCAGTATTTTTTTTGGTAATTGAAATTAGATTGACTGATCTACGCTTCTTTTCACTTTTTTAAAGATAACAACTATGATCGCCTTTTTCTGTTTTCTGAAACTTTACCTGTCCTCACTCCGTTCTCAAACTAATTGCTAAGGGCTCTGAGATCACTTCAGCCAGTTCTCTAAGTACTCTCAGGTGAATTTCATCAGGACCAGCCAGTTTAAAAACATCCAGCTTCTCAAAGTAGAATTAAACCTGTACTTTACCTTTTCCATCCTGAATTCCTACCCTTTTGTCGTTGATGCTAATTGTGTTAGACATCTAATCACAGCCACTGTATCAAGTGAAGACTGAAAGAAAAAACCTACATTCTACTCTTTGGCCGTCTGTGCACCATTGAGCCCTCTCGTACTTAGGAACCTATGAAATGTTTTGATAATCTCTACTTTGTACAGTGGTAGAATAAGGAAAGAGGAAAAAAAACCCCACCGTTCATATTTAAACTAATTTTTGACCTCAAAAGGAAGTGAAGAGTCTAATTTGGGCCAGGCACATATGTGAGATTCATCACACTCATTTTGATCAGTAAAAAATTTTGATATCTAGTTTAAGCATGCTCTCCGAGTGTCCCTCTGTAGTCAATGGAAGATAGAAAGTCTCCTTGAGGATCAGGATTTCTGCTCTCTTTCCAGATACCTGTGTTAGATAAAACCCAACCTGTCAAGCACACGTGATGATGATACCAATGCAAGCAGGCATTGGGGACTACAGTTTGGTGAGGACTTGGTGCTTGGAAAGTCTTTATTACATTTGATGGCAAGCACATCACCATGAGCAAATGGCCAGGTATTGTTCCGGTTACATCATAACCTTTAAGACTGCTTTGCCTTAGCCCCATCTTTTACAAAAGTTAATCCCAGTTTATATTCTGATTCTCAAGATATTTAATTTTGTGCACAGCATTGTGTTTGGCACACCACTGTTTTTACTATTTTTTTGTTGGGAATCCGAATTATGCAGGAATTATTCATGAGTGTTTGTACGTATATTGGTCAAAATAATCTGTTTCTGTGCAAGAAAGGAAGTTACCAGCAGCCAGAAATTGGCTGTGCCCCGCTTCTTCTTCTGTCTTCCAAAATAACTTTTAAGTCTAGGAAAAGGTTGTATTTTAGCCAGTTTTAAAATGGCTTTCAAAAGATGATTTTTGAAATAGTTAGGCTTATAGCATGGTATCAATTTAAGGGAGCTTGACTTACTAACATGTAACCAGTGTGGTGATCTAGCTGAAGCCCAAGTCTGTTTTACAGGGCTAAATCTTTTTTGTATCACCTGTGTAATCAACAGTCCAAACTTACTGCCTCAGTTTCCCCACTTCTGGGGGCTTGTTTATTCTGGCACTCATTCCACCTCCATCCCCTTAAAGACCATGTCTTCCCCTACATGTCCCTAGAGGCATGATGCATACAGAACCATGAATTACTGTCATATATTTGCGTTATGGTAGATGCCAAGAAAACCAGTGATATTGTATGTTGATCAAAGCATACAGTAACACTTCAGTCATCTCTAAATGTTTAATAATGCTTGACTTTCCTTCAGGTCATTTTTGACATGATATCATGAACTTTTTTTTATTTGTAGAATCTACATCTTCCTTTCTTTCTGTTCCTGCACCTGACTAGAATTTGATGTATGCACTGTGCATTATGCAAGTCTCTGCTCAGCTTGGCTACAGGATAATATGACTGTGTGCGTGTGTGTGTGAGAGTGTGTGTGTGTGTCTGCGTGTGTGTATGCAGGGACACACACATGTGCGATGGGTTCCTGAAAAAATAAAAACAAAGGAGGTTTTCCCTTTATGCCAATTTGAATGATTACCCTTCACTTGATAAAGTCTGGCACATACCTTGGTGTTTCATATGAACTGTCACAATAACCTGACTATAACGCAGATTCCTGCCTCAGCTTCCTGAGGTTTGTGATATGTCTCCTTATTCCATTAGCACTTTCTCATCTGCTCTGCTGATGCCACTGTTATGCAGAGAAGGGTTTTAGAGTGAGGTTCTTGGTAGTGTTGAAAAGTCTCTTTGTATTGCACTCACTCTCTCTCTCCCCACTCTCAATTTGCACAATACCTATTTATATGTTTCTGCTTATCTCACCAACTGATGTATCTCACATGCAACTTGTGCAGCCTTATGAGTTTAAATATTTGGGGTTTATTTTTGAACATGATATAGTATAATAACAAGGATGTTATCTGTTCACTTCTGTGTAGTTCCTTATCAGTGTTTCAGAGGAGGACATTTTTCCTCTGACATGACAGTAAGAATCGGCTGAACTAGTTTCTGGAATGTCTGTAAGGGAGGGTGTTGTGGTTTAACCGGGCAGGCAGCTAAGCACCACACAGCCGTTCGCTCACTCCCCACCCCCTCCAGTGGGATGGGGGAGAGAATTTGAAAAAAAAGTAAAATTTGTGGGTTGAAATAAAGACAGTTTAATAATAGGACAGAAAAGGAAGGGAAAATAATAATAATAATAATAATGATAAAAGAATATGCAAAATAAGTGAAACACAATGCAATTGCTCACCACCCATCGACCAATGCACGGCCAGTTCCCAAGCAGCGGTCACCCCCCCCAGCCAACTCCCCCCCAGTTTATGTACTGAGCATGATGTCCCATGGTATGGAATGTCCCTTTGGCCAGTTGGGGTCAGCTGTCCTGGCTGTGCCCCCTCCCAGCTTCTTGTGCACCTCCAGCCTTCTCAGTCGGCAGAGCATGGGAAGCTGAAAAGTCCTTGGCTAGTGTAAGCACTACTTAGCAACAACTAAAACATCGGTGTGTTATCAACATTGTTCTCACCCTAAATCCAAAACACAGCGCTGTACCAGCTACTAGGAAGGAAATTAACTCTGTTCCAGCCAAAACCAGGACAGTATCCACAGATTATATATTAGCCACAGATTGATATGCCGCTAATGCCACAGATTTCCTTCTGGGCTGGTGAGCTCATTTCTGTGTTTTTTGGGTGATTCCTAATAAATTCCATATATTTCTGCCTGTCCCTACAAAGAAGGCAGCAGAATAGGAGTGACTGAACTGATGAATAAAAAAACCAAAGCAGAAAGGAACTGTATAGTATTTCCTTCTTTTGGTTCACTTAATTTTTAAGATATTCAAAATGTTCCTGTAGTGAACTTACATACCTTTATTAAGCAGCCATACGTAATCATAATTTATGTTAATCTTTTAAATTATTGATGACATCATATAAATATAATTTATATTACTGATATAAAATGACTGTAAGTATATAGTTTTTACTCTACATGTCAGTAATAAGATACTGCATACAAGGATGATGTAATATTTTTGTATTTATAATGCAGATGAAGTAGATTAGAAAGATTTTGCCAAAGGAATAGGAGCCAGAAAAACATTGCTTGAAATTTCTTTTCTCTACAGCTTAGTGCAAATAACTTAACTGCTCTGCAGCAATTTTTTGATCTCTGAAATGGGGACAGTAGCTGAGTATTAGTCCTTGGCGAATGACTTAAACAAGACTACAGTTCTATGACCGAAATGTAGGATATATTTAGAGATTTTTTCTGTTGAATTTCTTGTTTCATTTTTCCCATAATTTATTTCAATTTGCAAAGTAACTACTTGGTGTCAGCTTTCAAGGTTATATTGAATTATATTTATTTTTCTGATTGTATTTAAACTGGAATCCTTATCAACGCAGGAAAAATGTTCCCCCTTCAGATTGTAATTTGACCTAGTTGTGAATTTGCGTATGGCATTATGTTAGCACAATGTGTCCAATATTTTTATCTTTGGAGGTCTGAAGAGCAAGTTGGAAGAAGTACCTTGTATGACAGATTTAAGTTTAGTTTTGCTACAGCTATGGGGACATAGCTAAAAAATTAAAAGCTCTGCTTTCTACCCCATGTTCTTTTTCTATAAGGCCTGTTTCAAGCATGGGGATGGGTAGTTTCCTATGTGGTCTGAATAAGATGAGTCCGTTTACAAAACTGGAATAAATTCTCACAGCAGTCGAGGCTACCTTTAAACGCAAATTGCTTTTTGGCTCAGTTCTATGGGGTCGGAGGGTTTCCTTGCAGAATAACTCATAATTTTGCTACATTTATGAGACAAAGCATAGATACACGGCAAAGCCCTGGAACGTGCTGCATGTTTTATACCAACGTGCACCTGCCTTAGTTCATTAGTTCTCAGATATAACCCATCACTTTGTCTAGATTTATTCTGTACAACAGAATGTTTAAAAATGATCCCTTCCCCAGTGTAGAAATTATCCCTTGTTGGAAGAGGTGATGGGCAGTTTCCATGCTCAGAGACAGAGGCGGTGGCAGACACCTATGGTCCATACTTCCACTAAGGCGGACTTGGTGTCAGTGGAAGCTCGACGTGGCTTAATCATGTTGTTCTCCCCCATCGTTAGTGTGAGAATCACTGCCTCAGATTCTGCTGGCATGGTAACAGGGTGACAGCTGCCATTTTAGTTGTCATTTGAGATTTAGCCCAGGAACGTTTTGAACTTAAAACCAGAAGTCTCTGCAGCTTGAGCTGAAAAGAAAGTGTCTGTAGCCAAAAGAGAAATAGTTTTATATCCCTTCTGTAGACTGGGCAGCTGAGACAGGTTCATGGTATTGCCAAGAACAGTTGTAGCCCCAATCTAAGTGGAATGGATACATGGTGGTGTCAGGCAATCTGGCAGTACTTATCCTCATGCTTGTTGGCATGGTATTGTGGGAATTGGGAAGGTGAATGCACATTTGGTGGATTACACTCTTCTAGTAAACCTAGAGTGAACATACAGCTGCCAATTCAGTTCTGTTAATCAACATACAAACACCCAAACTTTTCAGCAATTAGAAAACTTGCAGAAAGTAATGCTATAAGTGGTGTCTATAACTGAAGAGCAAATAAACAATCATGAAAATTCTTCCACAGTAACAGAATCTGATAGTGACTCAGAAGAAGTAAGCGAGAATAGATAGTCTAGCTCCAGCCCTAATGGAGAAAGATTTGTGCCAGCTAATAATTTTCTGTTTCTTTCAGCAAATAAGCGCGAGTATCCTGGGTTGCAGGCTGGATAAGTAACGCAAGCTGAATCACCTGTGTTCTGAAATTTATCCACAGTCAAATGACAATTTCTTTACTTACTGACATAGTCACCCGCACATATGTTTTTGTAATCCTCGTTGACGTTAATGGGAAATACACTGCTATGTGGACATGTGAGGTAGACACAGAGTCAAAAACTTCTCTCATCTTTCCATCCTTGTCAGGCAGAGGTGGAAAACAGTTCTTATTGCTGGATTCTCACACAGATTAAGACAAAAATGTGCTGCTTTTTCTCCCTTCACATATAATCCTGGCTGAATGCAGGACATTGGTTATGATGAGTTACATAAATATTTCTGCTCTCTCTGGGAAAAAGTGAAATGGCTCATATGTATCATACCATATTAATATATTATTCTGTACCAATGTATTTTGTTTTTTAACAGGAAAGCTGATGTATACAAGACATAAGTTACATACTTTTTCTTCAGCTGGATTTAACTATTCCCACTGAAGAGTTTTGAAAGAGCTGGCTGGATCCCTCTCCCGAGTACTTTTGCTTGTTTTCCACTAGTTTTGGAAACCTTAGCCTGAAAAAAAAAACCAAAAGAGGTTTGGAAGAAAATAAATGCACTGATATTTGGGAAAGTTGCGGAGGACAACAGTGATAATTATGAGCCTGTTTGCCTGACATAGATCTCAGGAACAATAGTGAAATGGTTGATGCAGTTCAAATTAATAAAGAGTTAAAAGAGGTTACTTTAATTATTGCCAATCAACATCAGCATATGCTAATAGGATTTGTTAATCTAGTTTGCTACATTTTTATGAGATTACAAGTTTGATTGAGAAATCTATTTGATATAGTTAGTCATCTCCAAAGCATTTGATTTGGTACAGAGCAATATTTCATTCAGTAGGAGGAGTGGTGCAAAATCATTCAATGGATTAATAAATATGGAAAAAAGTAATTCATGAGCTTCAAAATACAGTTGTGTATTGAGTCTGGCTGGGATGGGGTTAACTTTCCCCATAGCAGCCCTCATAGTGCTGTGCTTTGTATTGGTAGCTAGAAAGGTGTTGATAACACACCGGTGTTTTGGCTACTGCTGAGCAGTGCTGGCACAGCATCAAGGCTCTCTTTCCACCCTCCCCCACCAAAGGCCAATAGGCTGCAGGTGGGTGAGAGGTTGGAGGGACACAGCTGGGACAGGCTGACCCAAACTGACCAAAGGGATATTCCATATCATATGACGTCATGCTCACCAATAAAAGCTAAGAGAAAGGAGGTAGGGTGCATTAATTATTAAGGCTTTTGTCTTCTGAAGCAACCACTACATGTACCGAGGCCCTGTTTCCCAGGAAGTGGCTGAACATCACCTGCTGATGGGAAGTAGAAAATAAATCTTTTTTTTCACTTTGCTTCCACACGTGGCCTTTGTTTTCTTTCATTAAACTGCCTTTATCTCAACCCACGAGTTTTTCATCTTATTTTCTCCCTCTGTCCTGCTGAGGATGGTGAGTGAGAGAGTGGCTTGGTGGGCATGTGTCACCAGCTAAGGTCAACCCACCACAAGTTGCAAATGGGAATTATTAGGAAGCAGCCATCCTCTCAGGGAAGCCCCAGTAGGATCCATTCTTCACTACTCATGCATTATCACAATTTGGAAAATACAGAACTGTACTGCTAAAGCTTGTGATTGAGAAAAATATAGGGGAAGAGGTAAATAATGAAGAAAATAGGTTACTAAAATGTAGGCACCTTGATTGCTTGGAACTGCAGCACAGGCAAATTATTTCCCAGTATTGTCCAATACATAGTCACAGGGGCAGAAAAAAAAAACAAACAGTTATACATACAGGATTGGAAATATGTTCTTGGGAGCAGGGAGTGTGAAAAGGACTTATAGGTCATGGGAGTTAATCTGATGAAAATGAGCTGCTAAAGATAACACTGTGGCAAAAAGGTTAATGAGACCACTACATGAATTCACAAGAGGATATGGGAAGTTATAGAGAGATTAAATTACTGTATTGTTAGGTTCTGCACTGACCCCTCTATATTAGGATCCTTTCTGATATTCAGTGAAGAGTGTTACAAAATGGGAGAAGATTTAGAGAAGAGCTATGAGAATGATTAATGAACTGGAAAACATTATACTGAAGGACTAAATTAGTTCCATGTATTTAGTTTATCAAAGAGAAGATTAAGGAGTCAATGTCTGTTTGGTGAGCAAGCTGCAATAATGCATTCTTCAATCTAACCAGAAAAATATACTTGAACCTTCACCTAGGACTTGAAGTTAGACAAAGACTGAAAATGGGAATATGTCTTTGAAACAAGAATTGTTTGTTTTTAGTGCAGTTTACCAAGGGATTTTTCATCAGTAGTAAATTTAAAATCAGGATTGGGGTTTGTTTTCTAAAAGCTATCTTCCTGTTGAGATATATCTTTTGATCTGAATCAAGAATTCACACTGGGATAAAGTCTGACTTCTGTGAGAAACTGTTCTAGGTGACCACAAAAGTATCTTTTGGCCTCATCATCTACACATCTGACTCTGAAATGAGTGATTCCTTTAAAAGACACTATAATTAATTAGTGCCTGTTGGTAGAAGACTGTGATCGGAATTGTCAGGACAAAATATTGATCTTTTTAAGCCAAATAAGAATAATTTTCTTCCATACTTGATGTTTCAGACACTGTTTTATTTTTCTGTATTTCTATGATCTCCATTTGTAATTCCATAGCATCACAGTTGAATGCTAATGAATCAGCACCCTTGAAAACACTGTTCATTGAGATAATGTATACTTGTTTCACAGTATCCAGAAAAACACACAGAATGGGAATCTTTGCTTGTTAATAATACCTTATTTACCCTGAGCTTATCAAAACAGAATTGAATTTCTAACTCATACCAAAATGTGGTGGATATACCAACAAGAAGAGGTGTATGCTGCATTGGTGAGGTGTATGCACAAGCTGGGATTCAATTTTTCTGGTTTTCATTGTCTACTAGTTAGGCATCTGTATAACCTACTCATTTGAGCTGTCGCTGCAGTCAGGGATGAGAAATAAGCAGGTCTAGGAGGTGGTTCACCCCAGCGTCAGTGACGGTGGCTTGTACATCCAGGCAGACCTACCTGGGTAGCTTTCCCCTGGCAATGCAAAGAGCATAGATACAATCATAGCCACTGGTGCTTCATTTCATTATGTTGTTAAAGTACTTACTAGTTTGAAAGAGTACTTAGAAGACTCAGAAGAATGACTACTGGCTGCCTTCTGTTTTCTCTCTAAATGGAATGGGGCTGGGAAAAAATTTTTCCGACAGCCAGCACCTGTATCTTCCACAGCAGATAAAAGCATCCTTCACAAAGGTGCAGGCATGTGAATGGACATCTCTGCTCTTTGGTTCTTCTACCTCAACCAGTATTCCTCCTGCCTGAGCAGGTTTTCATGATTTAATTTTAAAAGAATATGAGGGCACTGTCTACATCACAGAGACCATTATTCTAGTTTTCACAAATGCTATGAAGAATTTCTTTGTAGGTAATCTGTAAAACAAAATTAGCCTTTTTATTCTTTGTATGACTATGTTCTTAATTGGAAAATGTACTGATTATTTCCAGTAAGCAGTAAGCTTTCTTCCTTAATTTTCAAGATTGTAAGCACACCACTATAAAAAAGATTTAAAGCAAATTATTAATTTTCAACTAATTTGGCAGCAGGGTTTTTGAGGGATTCACATGTTTTCATGTTTTTATAAAAAAAAAACTCTGAGCTGAAATGTCTTTGAACCTCACCTCTTGCTTTTGAAAGCTTTTATATACTAACTGAATACACAATTTCTTTTTCTTGATGGTGACTCCCTCATACTACAAGTTGGAGTACAAGTTTACTAAGAAAGTTGTCCCTTTCACTGAAGTCTTTTTTCAGTCAGAAGCTATCTGTCTGCTCTGTAAAGCATGAAATAATTTTTTGTGTCTCACAGTGGTATAAATATTAGACCAAAGCTTTATTCTGTACTAGAACAGGAAATGTTATATGCAAACATTTTTCTGAATTCCTTTGGTTTTTAAGTTGAGCTGTATTAACATTTCCTTTGTTTGCTTATCTATAGCCATTTATTTCATTTTTTGTTGGTATGGATGCCTATTAAAAAGGTACCTCATACAGATATTTATATGAAGAAATTTATTTGCAGAAATATCTCTGTTTACTAATTGCTACTTTCCTGGGGATCCTTACCTTTTTCCACCATTTCTAAGATGAAGAAGTTTAAGGAGAGAAGAACAAGGAGAAATAGAAGGAGGAAGATAAGTTGGAGAAGCGCATTATGAACAGCAAAATAAACAATTGTAACAGACTAAAACCAACAGTGTAGAGACTTAAATATGCCTCATATAGTGTTTGTCTAGTGATGATGAATACATTTATAGGTGGGCACTTTCACTTTGAAAAATCCTGGACTGCCTATTTTAATTATTTGGTCTTTGTCTTATTTCTCCCCTTAAAACTTTCTTTGACTTCACTCTTCTTTTCCAGCTCTTCTCAATAATCAGAGTCTGGATCAACCTTAAAAAAAGCGACATACAATTCAGTGGAAAACATTCATTTACATACAAGTTGGTTGATCCCCGGTAAAATCAGGGCAAAGAAACTCTTTATTTTATGATATTGCTGCATCTATGGAAAAAATGGAAAGAGTCCCAATTCCGAGATTATCAAAAACAGTTGATTAATTTCATTTTGAAACAATGACTACTAGAATTTATTTTGTTAGTTGTTCAGGATAGTAATTGCCTGGACTACAGGGTAACCTTTTTCTCTTTCAGGTCAATAGAAAGATTCCTAATAATTTAAGTAGGAGTTGACTATGACTATGTATGAGTAACATGGTCTGCATTAATTTTATCTTAATGCCTTTATGGAGGTCAAAAAAATGGACAATGTATTTTGAAATGAAAACACTGAAGTACTGAGTAGCTTCCAAGTAAGTTATCATCTTCTGAAGTTAGTAATTGTCTATTTCATTGTAATGCTTCAAATTACATCACCATAGAAATTCAAAGTGAACCTCATGCCTTGAGTGGCCATGGCATGGAGATCCAGGCAGACTTTATTAGCTTTTCCCTACCAATGCAAAGAGCGTGCTCACAGTCACGCCCATTAATCTTTCATACCCTTGATCCAGAATAAATTGTACAATGGACATGCTTTAAGTTGTAGCGGCCTTGCTTTTGAAAATGTGGAATTGGGTTCTTTCAGCAACTGGAATATCTGAGAGATACTTGTCAGATGTCCCAAATCCTCCTGATGAGATTAAAATTGGCCTCTCATGACATATTTCCTGAAAAATCTTCACCTGCAAATGGTGAATACAACAAACTTGTAAATGGAGGAATTTGCTGAAGTAATCTGTATTTATTTATTTTCTCTTCCATTGGTGATAAGTTGCATAATGAAAGGTTATATGTTGAGTGATTCTGCAGGCTACTATTCATTTTCTGATAATGCACATGGAAGTTTCTCATCCAAAATTGTTTATTTTCCATGGTATTAAAAAAAGTCCTACTGTTATTGATAGCTTATTATCAATCATGGCTGTATTCTGTGAACATAAATGTGGCATTCATTTACACCTTTCTGATACTTTGGTCCAAGAACATCATGAGCAGTACAGATGGCATTATTTGCTCCACAGCTCATCTCCTTGACATGTTCTGGATCTGTGCTCTGTTTCACTGATGGGTGTCTTTGTGGAAAGGTTATGTTCTGCCAGCATATTTACAAATGCCCCCTCTGCCGTCACACTTACTGAAAATTGATTAGGATGGTAAACTACTGTGCCCATTTCAGTCCAGTAGTCCTATTCACAGAATATAAGGCAAGATTATGCCCTTTGCCACTAGTATGTTCCACTGATTTGTGGAACAGAGCCAGGGGGAGGAATATTTTTTTTTTTCATAAGAAAAGAAAGTTGAAAACTTCAGATGACTGGGGGGAAAAAAATTAAAATGTTTTTACACTGTATTCTATCTGATGATCTGTACTTGTGTCTTTGTTCTCCAGAATGTCTTCAAGACAGCAGGATATACATGGAAAGACAAGGAGGAAAAACAGATCAGGACAAGACAGTGAGCTAGCAGGGGGGGAGAAAAAAAGCTATGATACGAATCAGATTGCAATCAGCTAAGAAAAATTCTTTTTTCCTAACAAATTCATGTTTCTGAATCTCAGTCTTCCATATTGTGCTGTCATCTCCCATAATAAGACAAGTATGTTAGCAGAAAAGCTGTTTATGAATTCAGTTTTTCAAGTTGCATATTAAAACTGATGACCACTTGATGGTAAGTGAAAAAATGCACCTACCAATGCAGTGGCACATGCCAGAAATCACACATGGGAATGTGACGTGGCACGGGCCAGAAAAGACACAACTGCAGTTATTGCTTGAAGTTGCACAAGAAGAACCTCTGTCATTCTTTTATAATGGTATCAATTAGAAGTCCTTTCATGTGCAAGTAGAAAACCCACTGTACAGTTGTGCGTTACAGGCCTGGAACCCAAACCCCCTAGCTTCTGTGTGAATCTACTACAGAGAAAAGTGACTATGTTTAGGAACATCTTATCCTTCAATAGTTGCAGTTTTTAGGGACATAATGAATGCTGTTTGGTTCTTTGAAAGAACACTGTGAGAAGATCCTAGCCCTGAAGAAAATTTCAGACTGTTTGCAGCCCTGAGAATCCACTCTGCTATTTTGTTCTGCAAAGTCTTTCTTTTTAAAACTTAAGAATAAGGCATGAGGAGGGAAGAACCATTCCCTCATTAATTTGTTTATGAAAGAACTCTAGTTTAGCAACATGATTTGCCCATTCTATTCTCTTATTTACAGGACAACGCCCTAGCACAGTTCCAGTCTTGAACTAAAATTCTGATTCAGGTTTGCACAGAACTTCCTTGTTTATCTCTTGTCCGTCATTCTTCTCTCAGGTTATTGTGACATTTCATGAAACTTTTGCCTACTTCCCACATTTATTTTCAAAATGAGAATGTAGCTATAGGCTCTGGTTATTTAATGGGTGCGTAAAAATGTAAACAGTGCTTCTCATACCCTGAGCCTAGGAAGCCTTAACCTCCAGAGTCTGATTGTATTTTGCATCTAGTTTTTCCAATATTGCTGTTAACATGTTCCTATAAATGAAACTTAGTTTGAATTGAATTCATTTCACTAATGAGAAATTGAGAAATTTTCTTTTCTTTTCTTTTCTTTCTCTCTCTCTTTCTCTTTTTTTCTTTCTTTCTTTCTTTCTTTCTTTCTTTCTTTCTTTCTTTCTTTCTTTCTTTCTTTCTTTCTTTCTTTCTTTTTCTTTCTTTCTTTCTTTCTTTCTTTCTCTTTCTTTCTTTCTTTCTTTCTTTCTTTCTTTCTTTCTTTCTTTCTTTCTTTTTCTTTCTTTCTTTCTTTCTTTCTTTTTCTCTTCTTTCTTTCTTTCTTTTTCTTCCTTCCTTCCTTCCTTCCTTCCTTCCTTCCTTCCTTCCTTCCTTCCTTCCTTCCTTCCTTCCTTCTCTCTCTCTTTCTCTCTTTCTCTCTTTTCCTCCCTCCCCTCCCCTCCCCTCCCCTTCCCTCCCCTCCCCTCCCCTCCCCTCCCCTTCCCTTCCCTTCCCTTCCCTTCCCTTCCCTTCCCTTCCCTTCCCTTCCCTTCCCTTCCCTTCCCTTCCCTTCCCTTCCCTTCCCTTCCCTTCCCTTCCCTTCCCTTCCCTTCCCTTCCCTTCCCTTCCCTTCCCTTCCCTTCCCTTCCCTTCCCTCTCTCTTCCTCTCTTCCTCCCCCTCCCTCCCCCTTGTTCCTTTCTTGCTCTTTCTCTTTCTTCCTCTCTCTCTGTCTCTCATCTCAATTTTTAGGAAACACAGGAGACTCCACATGTGTCAGTGCTAACCGTTTTGGTTGTGGATACAGAACATGGGGCTTTTGAAGAGGCAATGGAAAGGCCTTTAGGATGGACGCTGCACATTCCTGATCCCTGTGGTGCCACTGGAAACGATGAGTGTCTTTTTAAGACTGAATAGACCTAGACGGGCATAGAGGCATAGGATACTAGGGATTAACTCAAAAGGTAGGGTCAGTGAAAAGGTAAGGTTTATAAAACATACAGATTAAAGAGAAAAGAATAAGATTAAGGGGAGAGACACTCTTACAAATCAGTACAGTCAGGAGTGAGACTGCTGCATTCTCCTCACTGAAAAGCTAACACTGCCTTTATTCAGAAATGTTCAGAAGTAATAAACAGTGCCTTGAACTCCTCTAGCCTCCTTTCTTTTAACCTTATCCTTCTAGTACACCCCATGTTATGTCCACCAGGGAGATCTTTGACTCTTTCAAAAGCAAGTGGCTCAATTAGAAAAGAAGCAGCATTTGCCACACAGCCCACTCGCTACCGCAGCCTCCTTTAATCCAATCTAAACTGAAAGCATTCATTTATATGTCTGCTCTGTCACAATGGAACATATTGATTATCAATACAGGGACCACATTTTCAAAATAAGTCGACAATAGGGTCACAGTTGTGACACTGTTTTGAAAAGATGCCTACTCTGTGACATTTATGGACACATTCTCAATAGGTATTGTTTCCAGAGCTTCGTTACTTTTACTGTAGTCCCTTTACTTATCTGGCCCAAGGGGCAGTGGTGCTGAGCCCTTCTTAATACCTAGGAACTGTCTTCTGTTCTGTCATTTCATTAGCATAGCGGGGCTGTAATCCACGAGAAAGCTGCTAATAATGCTGTGGTAACAGAAATACCTATAAACAGACAGAGGGAACAGTAAATATTGTTAACACTCAATTAATCAGAAAGTGAAGGTTCAGACATATTACTCACTTTTGAATTCTGTTCTGAAGATCCGTTTCGAACTTAAAGTGTCAAAACCAGGGTATTTAGCAGGCTTTTAGATTTAGATTGCAAAATTCATTATTTATGTTAAATATTCCTGCCATAACAGTTACTCCATTAAGCCATGGTAAAATCATATTGCTCTAACCCACAATGACTTTCTCCTGCCTGTAGCCAAGAGGAGGTCTTGTCACTGTGGAAAGATCCAAAGAACCAAAATCTACCACGTATTGCTTCAACTGCTTTTGTGCAAGGTGTGTAATTTCCTCTGCATCTTCTCAATGCTGTGCCCATAGTTATAAAAAATAGAAATAACAACTTCTACTTCTTGGCAGCTCATGCCAGTAAATAACATCGTCAAAAGACATAGGTGTCTAAGAAAGCTGGGACAAGTAAGATGGATCCCATGCATGACTGCAGAATCTTAGAGTATCCTTACTTTATCTTATTGTTACAGTAGCCCTAAAAAGCCCTCAAGAGCCAAAAGGTTTTCATGTTAATTTAGAATTAAAATTCTAATTAGAAAATTTAGAATTAAAAAAAGATTTTTTTTTTATTCTCCGAAAGTTGATCATTTGTGGTTCATTACAAGATTCAGGGGCTGTTTAGAGCAAAGCAAATTAATTGACTTTATACGCACACCGTAGTTCCAGATTCCTCATTCCTTAATTATAAAACAGACACTCCAAAAGAAAAACTACTAGCACCAAAACTGAGTGGAAAATTACTTAAAAAAAAAGTATGGCTGATAGGTGAGGGAAGTTTTTAAAAGTTGTGTTGGATACCTGAAGAAATGTAGTTTTGCACTGACAGAAGGTATTTTCTTCATTTAAAAAGCAATCCTGGCTAAGAGGGAGCTGAAGTCCATGATAAAAAATAGTGGAAAAAATATGGAGCCTGATAGCAATGAATAAAATCAGTATTAGATAATGGAGAGAACTGATAAAGAAAACTAAAGGGATCAGTTGAAAATCTGTGGGTAATAGGGCAAAGATAACAAGAAGCTCTCTAAGCAGGAACAAAATGCTTACAGTATTATAGAAGTATGGATGGTAAAACTGTTAATCTTCATAGAGAAAATGCAGACTTAAGTAAATATGTCTGTTTTCTAAAAGAAGAATGAAATATTTTATTTTCTCTCACTTCTGGGGAAGAGTGCTAAACAGCAACACTAAATATTTTTAAATCTACAGAATTAGATAACTCACCGGCAAGAAGATTACTTGTCTGTGGAGCTGCCTGAATTAATCCAATTTTTTAGCAAATCTAAATATTCTGAGGAACTTCCGGAAGCCTGAAAAAAACCAGTCATGGCCCAACATTAACAAATAGTAAGTTCATTGGCCTTGAAAACAATTTACTACCTAGCCCAAACCTTACTTAGGAGAAATTTCTTGGATGAATTGAACTAAGATTTAAATTATAATTTATGCCAGTCAATACAACATTACGGAAAATAATTTTTTTCAAATGATGCTGTGTCTTGATGAGATTGTAAAATATTTTCATAAAGTAATTGTCCTGATGGAACATGCCTAGATGTTTTATAGTTTCAGAGACATCGTGTGCGGCTGGCAGATATGACATGGCATCCATGGGTGCAATGTCAGCCAGCAGCCAGGTGTGATGCCCAAAGTGTCTGAAATCACATAGAACCTCTATGTCTAGACAGCTGGATTGTCCCCTGGTGCCCACACTGAGTGGGATCCATCTGCCTCACTAAAGGCATCCAAAAATAAAGATGCCTGAGTTGGAACTAGATTCCTTTTAAAGTCAACAGAGGAAATAGGCACCTTCCCGTGTGCTTCCACTGACCTAGCTGAAATACCTTTCTTAGGGTGAGGTGAAACATCACTGTAAGGCGCCGAATTTCCCACCATCAACTATAGGGAAAGATAGTGAAGCTGAAATTAGATGATATCAACCCGATGCAGTACAAAAAGAATATTGACAATCTGGAAAAAGTTTGGAAAAGATCTACTGAAGCATTTCAGGGTTTGGAAAAGGTGCTTTGTAGTGTGGAACTAAAGAAGTACAATCAATTTTGTTTGTCCAGAAAGGTTAAGAGGTTGCAACCTATGATTACATCTGAAGAAGTATTTGATAGTAGGAGGTGCTTTAATCTTCCAGAAAAAAAAAAAAAAAGCCCCCTCCCCCCAACATAACACCCAACAGCTGAAAGCTTAAACTAGCACAAAGAAAGTGCAGAATTTAAAGTGCACATTATTTACAATGGAGGTAGCAGAGGAAGCTGTGTGACTGTCACAGCTAGTGACTGTAAAAGCTTATCTCAGGATGTAGAGGCTTCTCATTGCCTTGAGTGCATATCTAAATGATGTGCTACGATGCAAAGCGAAGAGATGAGCTTGGTTAAATTCCTGGTGAGATTTTGTGGCCTGGGATGCAGCGAGCAACAGACTGAATACTTACGATTATTCATTCTGGCTTTGAAACTTACGAATTTCAGAACCTGTTTTCATAGGGTAGAAAAGAAGCATTGTACATTTATCAGTGTTGCTTCAAGTTCCAAAGAGGCCTGGGAAAAATTATTAACTAAGGCAAAAAGAAAGGTGAAAAATGCGGGAGATGATAAAGAGGAAAAATGAAAAATAATTAAATAGAATTTTCACTCCCACTGCCATCCATTTGGTTAAAATAATTTTAATTTGGTTTTGGATCTAAAATTTATATTTTGCTTTATTTCCAATTTAATTTCTTTAAGTTTTGGGAAAAAACCCAAATTTTTATATTTATATATTTTTATTTACCTGCTACTTTCTCTTTTTTTTTTTCCTCTCTCTTTTTAGCCTTCCCTCTTTCACAAGAAAAAGCTTGGAAATAGAACACCAGACAGGGAAGACTATTTTAAGTTTTTTAACAAAAAAAAAAAAAAAAGGCTGGAAATTAAGTGAAAAGCACATTTTCCTTTTCCTTCATGACATTACACACAGAAAAGCAACAAATCGATACAGTGACATTTTTTCAAAACTTAATGAACTTTGAAAAACTTATAAACAGTCCTAAATAAATAGAAACTCGTGTCCTAGTATTTAATGATTAAATTATTTTCATGATACCTGTGTACTTTTAGCTTTTTTCCAGTACTTAGAAAAAAATTTACCATAGGCTTATATCCACAAAGAATTAAGTTGTTTCTTTACATCTTTATGCAGCAGCTGCTGCTGAAATGCTTTTATAAATGAGACCATTTTATAAAATAGCATCTTCCAGGAGGCTCTTCTGTTTAGCTAGCCAGGAATGCAGGCGGCCTTAACCCACTTGGTATTATGTCTAGAACTTTTATATATACATTTTGCTTGCTGTTTACAGCCCTTTTTATTAGCGTGCCTTTTTTTCAGTGCGCAGGTTTGTGGAGCAAGCAGCTGTTCATTTGTTTTGTCAGTAATGGAAAGAAGACTTGAACAGCTGATGACAGGTAATTTGGGCTGATGTTCAGGTTCTTATAATAGAACTGCGTAGAAAGCTATCACTTTATCTTACAGTGTCTGTATACGTGTGACGAGACTTTCAGAACAGAAGAAGAAATTTGCACTTCACAGAGTAAATAATAAAACATGAGAAAATAGACAGTGGTGTTAAGAATGACGTATAGAAAAACTACACGCAGGAAGCCATTTCTGGTACACAACAAGGCATTTTGCCGGTTGTACGCTGCTGGAATTTTTGATAAGGGTTCGTGACTGTCATGCGTTGGCACCTCTTCTATCAGTTTTTAATACAAATCTGGAGCATGCTCAAAACATTTTTACTCCTTTATTGGAAAATGAGTAGTGTTACCTAACTATGGGATTTCAGGAATTTCCAGGCAAATTTAGCACGCTTGCGTTTTGTCCAGTTGGAGCCTCATTTCCACTTGTCATTCACTCTCTGGATTTCTCTTCTGATGTATTTTCTGGCAGTTCTTTGACAGCTCCTGAACGTTTCCAGTAAATCACCTCCATACGTTCATGGCTGTCCTCTGTTCCAGACCTACTTCCATGCAGGAATTTGTATTTCCATCATCCCTCAAGGGAAACTGTTCCTTTATGGCTTCCTGGAAATGACAGTTGTAGTAATTACGGTTGTCCTCTACTTCTGCCTTGTCTGACCTTGAAAGTACCTTTTGTGTGCCCATCCCTGTCCTCTGCTGCTTTTGTCTGTCACTGGCAACCCTCTTACTGCCTGGCCTACCCCGAGTTCAGGGAGTTCCCTGTTAACCTCTGTTACAGCAGTATTTGGCTCCCCGCTGCCACTTTTTAATTCGTTCTGTCAGCTTTCCTACCACTGCTGGCTTCAAAAGTTTATTTGCTGTAGGCAACAGATAGTCCACATATGGAGTGCCTGGAGATGCTGTCCTGGCTGCTGCCCATGCCTTCTGTTAGTGTATGTCTCCAGTTGTTCAGTTGCTTCTTAGCTTGCTCATGAAGCTGTGAAAAAGCTCTTTTCCATAGATATCCCCATACATTTGCATTGCAGATGGAGTGTCGGTCATCAATTCTGATGAGTAACTCAGTGGTTTTGCTTAGCATCACAAAAAATTAAAATAGAAAATATGTTATGAAGAGTTCAGGTGATAGTACAATCATCAGATGCCATATGCCACACAAGAATGGCAAAAGCTATTTGTTTCAGCCAAATACAGAGACCATGTAGCATATTCCTTATCATTATTTAATAGGAGGTAATTATTAAGTATTTGGATACCCAGAAATATATTCTGTAGCTAGTCATAGCACTTGAAAGCTTGTCACTTGCATAGTGAAACAAACTCCGGATATATATTGGTACTCATGAATTACTTATTTGTTATGCTCTTCTCTGTGGCTTCTTCTTTCCAATTTAAGTGGTTTTGGCCTCGTTGTGCTACATGGTGTGACTGAAAGGTCATTTTACAACCTGTTGCATCCCCTGGTTGTCACTAGACTCCTGGTACTGTGTCTCCATGTAGCAATTGGATTAAGAAAGAATCATACAGCTTAATGGTCTGGAATAGGGATGTGATTCTTGGAATGCAAAATAGAGGAGAAAAACTTGACGTAAGTTGATGAAAAATTGAGGAGATAAAACAAAGAGGTACAAATAAAGGCAAGAATGAAAGGTAGGGCAATGGGTACATGGCAAATAGACAAGTCAATAATTAATGACAATAAAAAACAACTAGCTCAGAAGTGCAAGGCCTATTTTTTATTCTTTGAAGCTTTCCTAATTGGCCACTGTAAATTAAAAAAAAAGTTATTGGACGTATTTGTCCTTGGTAATCTTCAGCATGTCAGTTCCTACCATAGCAAGAAGAATTTGTCAATATTCAGACAAATAACCTGGACAGCACAAATATTGAAGTTCTTACTTCTAAGTATAAAGGAATATTAAAGCTATCTAGGTACATTTATTTTTTGATGTATTGCTGTTGATTTAATGTTGTGTTTTTATTTAATCTTCAGCAAATTACCCCTTTAATTTTAAACCCACATAAAGCAACCTCCAAAATTAAACTCTGTATTTCAGTCCCTGTAAATTGGACTATACAATTAATATTATATCCAGTGTATTATTTTTGAAGAATGGAGAGTCAGTTATATATTTTTTGTGAGCTGTATTGGGATTTAGCCACCTACCTTTCATTCACATTAATGGGACTCACACAGATAAATTGCTCTCAACATAAGTTTTCACCCTTCGGTCTCAAGCTAGGCCTTCAATTACAACCTAAAGAACCAAACACACCCTGCAGTTATGAAAGAAAGATGTATGCCTGGGCATTCAGAATAAAGAGGAAAATATCAAAATAAGGTTATTTGGCAGGAACTGGGGGAAAAAAAATGTTATTTTATAAACGGCAGACAGGACAGATGGAACTAAAAGTCATGCAGCTGAGAGAAGGATCAAAGAAGAACAACTATTTCCTTGATGCAGGGAAGAGAAAGCAACAACAAAGTCTGCAGTCCAACGTGTGCTCCTGACATGGCTAGGTCAGCCAGCAGCTTAGAGAAACTTCTGAGCAGAGTAAAAGGGACTAGAGTCAGGAAGAGGGAAATGCATGAATATCTTGAAAAGATAGAAAGAAAAAATGTGGGTTTAAAGTTCCTTCCCTGTAAAGTTGCCAACTCTTAGGCTTTCTTTACTATTATGAAATATATTACATTATTTTAATATTATGGTGCTAATACCAGTGAGTCTGGTGATGTTTATTTTCTAAAGGAAAAATGGGAAATAAATCTAGTGACAGAATTTTGAGAAAAATGAACCTTCAGGCTAAAGAACTAGAGTGTTTGTATGTATTTGGGAGGGCGGTGTGGAGGGAAAGAGAGAAAGAGAGACAGAGAGGGCAAGGGAGAGAGGCAAATACATTTTAATCTACATTTAAATTATTTTTAACTCAATCCTATGATTTTTTTTCAATGCTGGAGTTGTATTTTGGTTACAGAGTCTTATTTTGTTCAGTCTTTTGCTTTTATTTTTTTAAAAATATTTAAATTACATTAGAAATTGTATTAGAGAACTGAGCAGGCTGGCAAATCCCCAGGTTTTTCAGATGCTCAGTTCCTGTCCAGGATACATAACCCAGGACTCGGGTCTGGATGTACTAGCCCAGATGTTACAATGCACTTGTGTATGTGCCCCACGTGGTGTGAGTCAGCCCTCTATAAAGCCCCATGGTGAAATCCACTACACCTTCCCCCACTGTCCGCCTGGCGATCATTCTCCACGAGAATGGCTGTGAAGCTGGGATCTACTAGGTTCTTGAATGCATATTACCAGGAAATAGCACGATGGTGGCTTTAGCCACCAAGATTAAATGTGTTTAGAAATGGTCCCTAGAGAACTGTTTCCTCAAGATATATGTTTTAGCCAGTGCTTCACAGCTACATGTTTTTGGAGGGAAAGAGGACTTTTAAAATAGACTTTTTACATTTTTTTCTCAACCCAAGTGCTATTCAAAAGATAAATTAAAGCTTGAGTGCAGTTACTTCATCCTGTTCCAGAATATAATTTTATTTTATTTTTATTTAATGTATTTAGGTTGGTGGATAGGTAAATGATTGTAACATGAACCTGTTTCTCATTGATGAATGTGTCTAGAAGAATAAAGGAAGAAGAGAGGGCAAGAGGAATGGATATTAAAGTGAGCAATATATTTCAGTGTTCCTCTTGCTTTTCCATTAATGGTACCCATGAGAAGACCCATCTTACATTTCATAGCAGTTCTTTTTTTTCTCCCATTTCCTCTTCCCTCTTGAGCATCATTTATAAAAGAAGTATATCCCTAATATTTTCTATAGTCTTTGACTTGGCAATTCATTATTTGCCACAAACTATTTTTTTTTGCTTGTTTCTGGGGTTTTTACTTGTATTTTTACTGTCTGTGGGCTTGAAGCACAAATTATATATTCATTGATAGCAATGCGTTTTACAGCGTAAAGCTTGCTTCCTTCTGCCAGTGCTCCTTTCAAATGACTCATGGATTATTCAGGTAAAATAATAATTATCTCCTAAGAAGTAAAATAAAAATAATCTGTACTGACTGTCACTGCTTTATCATAATGTTGGATAACAGGATAAGTTCAAATGAACATTTTTAGTTTCTGTCTGTCTTGCTAATTTGCAGCTAAGGTTACATTTCTGTGATTTTCATCTCCTATGGCTCAAGAATTCTGACATTTGTGCCTGCCGCCTGTGTTACCTCCAAGGCTCATCCATGCACTCCTTATGCTGAAGTGAATATAATAAGAATACAAACTGAACAACAACAAAACTGTTCAAGAACATTTGGTCTTTGGAGGAAAAGCACTTTTCACATAATCCTGTTGTTGCTGAAAGAACAGGAAGGATTTCCACTGACATCAATAGCAGTTGGAGCAGATTCAAGTGTGGGTTTAGGAGAATGGTGAGGGAAAAGTGCTCTGGTGATTCCTCCCCACAGTTTGTATTATCCAGGAGCCCCCTCTTCCAAAGAATGGTGCAGTATCGTGGCTATGCAACCTTCCTCTCTTGGAGGGAATATTTCACAACAGGGCTGTTTCCAAGGATCTGTATAAGTATCTGCATCATTTTCTGTGGGTGAGCTTGGAAAATCCAAACCCCACAAATTTCTACCCAGTCTATTTCAGATACTTCGCAGCTTTGTGGGTGTTTGTGCCAAAGTGGTGTGACGCCTTGTTAGCAATGAAGTAGCTACGTGCTAAGATTTATAATCAGACTGGAATCCAAATTACACACTGATGTCATGTAATTCAGCTTTAGTACCGTGGCCTTGGCTGGTATGATATGGCAGTTTGCTATTACGGAAATTACCTCAGACTGGTGATAATGTTAAACGTCTGCTCATATGTTCAACTTATGTGGGAATTTCTTTGTTCTCAAAACCAAGAATGTGCAGAGGAAGAAGAGCAAACTGAGTCTGCTTAACACCTCTCACTAACACTGAACGTGGTGCTGTGTGGGTGACAGTCGATGTAAGTCATTTGAAAAGAGGAGCTTGAAAGCAGGTTTTAATAAATTCAGTTATCATTTTTCTAACTTTGTTTTATGACTTTTTGCCCAGCTGCAATAGGTAGAATGTCATCTGGAAATGCTGCAATATATGATTTTTCACTGATGCTTTAGCAGTGGAAGATGGACCTTACCCAAAGTTGTGAGTAGAGAGCTGTGAAATGTGGCACTAGAATCTCTCAAAGAAACAGTTTTCTTCACTGAATGTGGATGCTGAAAATCAATTATATGTAGATTAGCTGTGAGAGAGACAAGCTGTTCTGTTGATTTAGGCATGACCTGTGTGGTGATGCTTCATCTCCCACTGAACTAAATATTCTTTCAAATGACATATTAATGGGAGGGCATCCAAAACACTTGCTAGGCAAATGAATGTGTAATAGCCAGATGGTTTATTTGGATTTTCAGTAATCCTCAGAGGATCAGAAAAAAGATTTATATAGGATTCGGTAAGTTATGGCTTGCCGTTACCTGTGTTAAAGTGTCTTGAAATACAGTAGGTTACAATTGCAGATCTGTTCTGTTCTGTTCTTATTCTGCCACATTTGTAAAGCACTGTGGAAAACGTCAGCCAACTTTTCATGGAGCACAGGTGAGGGATGTTTAAGAAACAGGGTTGTAAAAGAGATGGTGAAGCAAATTACCCAATAATCTCTTCTGCTATTCTTAGGACCATTCAAATCTTTCATCCCACATCAAATTCCTTCTATTCAAAATTTAGCATAAAGACCATAACACATGTCTCAGAACGTGGAATAAAACTTAGCTTGTGAGCCTACCTACATAACTCTTTTTAATAGATGAAATGTATTTTGGGATGTCTTCTCTGTACTTGAACATATTGTACTGAGACAGAAGCTTCTAATACAATACTATACAGGCTTGCTGTTCATGCTTTTAGCTCTGTACGTCTGGTCAAACGTCCTCAGCATATGCACACTCTCTGCAGCTGGGAGAGTGAGCCACAGATGTTACATTTATATAAAGGCTGGCTTTTCTCCACCTGGTTCCCTAATATACAGATACATTTTTTTTTTCCTCCATGACCATGAATGGGTCCCTTTAATGCTACTGTATATTCTGCATGGAGGGGAAAAGGAAATTGAGTTTCACTGAATGTTAAGTTTTGTCTGGAACACATTTCTGCTGGGGAAAATTGAACTGTTTCTGAGGCATTTCAGAAATTCATGTCTTCTGCAGACCAATAGTGCTGCCGCTGTGTGTTCCACTGGCAGCAGTAATGGACCAAAATGATTCCTCTCTATGGTACAATTAGGAAATCAGCAAAACACTTAAAAACCAAATGTGTCACTCAAGCAAAATGATGAAGTCTAAATTCTGTAGAATTCAGGAAAATCTCTCCAAGGCTGCTTGTCATCGGATTTGTCCCAGCTGTTACATGATTTTGGGGAAAACCTTGCCCCACACACCCAAAGTTCTACCGCTGGGAATGCACAGCAGGATCACATATTTACTATGCTTGCTGCTTAGGAAATCTCTCTCCTGAGTAATTCAGAAAACAGCCATTCATACACCTGGGGTCTCTCTAGAGCCCAGTTTGTTGAGTGAACTTACCTGATTGTACTGAGTTCTACTAAAACTGTGGTGCAGTGATGTAAGGGCATGGCAGTAAGAGTACAGTGAATTCATTCATTTTTCACAATGACAGACAACTGGAAAGTCTACAGAGAAAACAGTCAGATCATAGGATTTTCCTCCTACTGACTTGTAAGTCCTAGACAGTGCACTATAAGTCTTGGCTTCTTTCCTTTTGGTTTCGTGTACATGACTTAGCTCTTACAGGCAGACTCCTTGCCAGCTATCTGGATATTCTTGGAACATAGGAGCTGTCTGCTTGCTCTCCCACAGGCTGGGGATAGCCTAATCCCTAGCTTTTGTAACTGAAGGCCAAATCCTTTAAAGGCAGAGGAAGAGCTACAGGTCTGTGCTCAGACATGTGCTCAGGTTCTGCATCCAAGTCTCACAGAAGCACCAACTGGCAGCTCTGAGATACCTTCCTTGCTGGCAGACCCTGTGGGTTGGCTCTGGCATCCCTGTGCTTGATAACTCTGCCAGATGTGAACCACATCTGGCGGGGCTAACTCTCCTTGGTGTGCATAGAGATATCTGGAGGTTTCAGCTAATACCAGCTTCTTTACCTGTCTCTGGGCACCTGACTTTAAGCTTAATGCTGAGCCTCACTGTGTAGACCCTCTGTTGAATGCCTGCCATGTGGCAGGAGACCATCCATCATTAGTTATGTCTTATGACATACTACCCTCATTTTCTATGCAGTCACCTCTAGTGCTCCAGTCTGTAATCAATGTTGTCCAGAATACCAGCAGCATGTGTAGGCGTCTTTGTGAACCAGGGCATAAAAATGTCTACCAATCCTTGAATTTAGAAGGTAGTCTTTCCACCATTTGTCACTTACCACTCACTCAGTTTCACTGTGAGCGATGTCTCTGCATGAAACGTGAGCCATAGCTATAAGCCAGATGTCAGTAAAAAAGTGGATTATCCCTGCTTCAGCATCCTTTATTGTGATTCAATTTTCGCACATGATAGGCACTACTGTTCAACAAGCAGTGCTGTCACTGGTCAGCATTTGATTTAAACAAACATTTTGAGACCATAAACTGGAGAGGTGCTTGGTCAAACAATTGATCAGTGGGTAGATGAAACTAGTAATACAAACATGCTGTAAGCTAGGAGTAACGCTGGAAAAGCAGATATATGTTTGAAGCCAATGATTTTGATTTGCATGAGTACATAAAGAAGGGTATTTCTGAAAGTAATAGAGATTAAAGGTGCTGAGACAAAATAAAAGCGTTTTTTAAACAAAAGGGACTGTTTGGGGGGGGTGTGTGATCATTTTTACTAGTTTAATCTGGCAATAAGAAATACAGCACTTGTCAGCTTTTGACCTCAAAATTAATTTTAAGGATTCAGGAAAAAAATCTCACATAAACCAGTGCAGCTTCTGCTTAAATGGGGAGTTGTTTTTCCAATTGTTTTAACAGGCAATATGTAATATAAGTGCAAGTCTCCAGAGGTCAATAGAGTTTGCTGTAGTTATCAGGAGAAAATAGGCTTCATGGTGAGTAGAGAAAACAGAATTCTTTTAATATCCACAATATCGTTTTAATGGTTGATAAAAGATTCTGCACACACACATGTATACATACATGTGCACACACACATACACACACACAAAGAGATATTAAGAATATGCTTCAAACAAAATGATTTCCTGCACGTATGACTTTATAGTATGTTTAGGAAAGCTAGAAAAAATGCAGCAGAAGAAAGCAAAGAGAGAGAAAAAACCCCATGGCTTTCTGTAAACTAAAGTGAAGTTAATTGTAGGATCTTTCAGTTCACACCAAGAATACTGCATTGTATATGGAAAAACTACTGGCAGCCTGAGAAATGGTGTCAGTTCCTGACATCACTCAAGCCTGTGACAAACCTCCCATTGGCTTGCATGAAACCACAATTACATCCATTATGTTTTTCACATGGCAAAGTACACCTACAGCAAAATAAGCTTTCAGAGCCTTAGTCCCTCTCCTTTTGATTATTACTTACTCTGCCTTATTGTAGTGAAATCTTTAAACAATGTGTTACCCTTCATCTCAAAAGGAAAAAGTTGTATGTGTTTCTTTAGAGTAAATCTGTTGTCTTGCACAATATGATCAGCAGAGATCCTAAAGGAAAAAAGTTTGCCCTGAAGCCTAGCCCAGCATTAAGTAGAGGTTGTTTTAGAACATCCAGTAAAGCTATTTTCAGGAAGTTTTATGGACATACTCTATTCTTAAAACATCCTATAAAAATCTGTGCAATGACAGTATTTTTTTTTCTTATATTGTTACTGAAATCTTTCAGATATAATAGTTACAAATAAAGGTTTATACTGTGACCTTTGTTGGTTTGGCAAAAAGTACTATAGAGACAAATTTCAGGAGACAATCTTCAATAGGGAAGAGAGGTTGTTATTGTTTGGAAAATACAATATGGTCAATACTGTTAAAAAGTAAGTGTGTGTTTAAACTGAGTACTCAGCATAATTGGAATACTACAGATTTCCCCAGGAAAGCTGGTCCTGCACCTGGTGCGATTGGAAGCTGTGGTCAAATACTTGATGAAATTCTCAGCTGGTTTAAGTAGGTGTAATGACCCTGCCTTCAACAGATAACTGGCATGGAGGAGAATTTAGTCTGTTAACTTTTTGAAAGCACCCATTTTACTTATTCTTCAGCTCTGAGCAGTTATGTTCCAGCTGGTCTCAAAAATCACATAACTGGAAGTTGTAAAGACATGCTGGGGAAAAAAAAGTGGCAGGAAACTTGGCAGGAAACGAGATGCTGAAAACTTGAAGCAGAAACTATGGCAACCTGAATCACTTGCTGGATGAAATGTGCAGGATTTTCACCAGTGACACCTGGAGGATGAGGGTTTTACCTCAGCAGTGCTGTCTTGCAGTGCAGAGGCTGAGAATAGTGATTCCCTCCTTGATTTGGCACGTGTGAGATGGCAACCCAAACAGCATCCACACACTTGCTCTTTGGAGCACCCAAATAAGAGAAAGACGTGGACAAACTGGAGTGAGTCTAGCAGAGGACGCTGTTGGTCAGGAGGCTGGAGCACTAGGCTTATGAGGAGAGTCTGAGGGAGGTGGGTATGTTCAGCTTGCAGGGGAGAAGGCTCTGTGGTATCAGAGGTGTGTGTGATAGGGTGAGAAGCAAAGGTCAAAAACTGGAACACAGGACATTCAGATTAGATATGAGGAACGTTTTTTTCCACCATGGGGGTTGTCAAAGACTGGAAAAGAGGTTGTTGATGCTCTCTAGAGATATTCAAAACTCAACTGGACAAAGCCCTGCAACCTGATCTAATGTGGCTTTGCCTTCAGCAAAGATGACCTCCAGAGGTTCCTCTCAACCTGAATTATTCTGTGTTTCTATGATACTGTTCAGTTTACTTAAATTATTCTCTGTGTTTTCAAAGAGAAGTGACAGTTTCAGAAATGGATCCAGCTGTTTATTATATGCTTCAGGGGGCAACGTTAATGGAGGAGCTGCAGCCCTTTTAGCCCCCTGGTAAACTCAGGCCTTAGTTTTTATTGTTTTCTACCTTCAGCTATGTGTAGCATTGCTGAGCTCATAAAGCAGCTGCTGTGAGTGGTGTGAAAAGTAATTGCTGCATATACTTCATATGGCTTGTAAAATGATTTGGAAATTACTGTAGAGAAGTGAGCTGCTATTTTTTTATCACTATAGAAATCCTCAAGATGGCAGATCACTAGATAAGCTATATGTATATACATATATAAATATGTATATACACATATATAAGTATACATATGGATCCCAACTGTTAAGATAATTCATGGTACCTTAGAATCTGGCCCTAAAATTTGGCCACAGCCCATTTTTTTCCAGAAATCATGCTAGTGCTACAATGATAACCCGAGTAAGATGGAGCTCCAGATGACATACCTGGTGATTAAGATGAGTGCAAGGGAAAACTGAACAAACACTTGAAAGAGAAATCTGTAAATATCAAGAAAACACAACCACCTCAAGACATCCCCTAAAATGTTAGTGTCTGAACAGATATAAAAGGGAAGCATGATGTAAGTTTAGCTGAGAGAGGAAATTCTATTGCAGGAAGGATGTATGCTGGTACATAAACAGAGTAAGAGGCTGCCTCTGCCCTCCTAAATTCAGACTCTGCACGTGCGATTGATTCTTTTCTTCCAAGAACACAGTAAGAGTCCTTTATGTGTCCTGCTTGCCTCAGCTTCTATTTCTTTTCTCTACTTTTTAGACACGAATGTCCATATATCTCACAGGGTGGGCCTAGACTTTTATTAATTAAACTTTCAAGACCTTTGAAGATGAAAAAGAGAGAGTATTATTATCAAGGATTATTTAAACTACCTTTTTGTGAGGTTGAAATACAGTCCAGCTGAGAACTACATGCCAAAGCCTTAGTAAAAATAGTCAACCAGCAGGTTTTCAGCCAGTACGATGTCAAATTAAAATTATACTTCGCAACAGCAAATTCAGTGCTGATAAATCCGTGTGGATTAAATGTAGGAAGCTGAAAAAATAAACACCTATTTTTTTTTATCCAGATCATTTGCCTTCCTGTTAGGGTTTTATTTTCAAAAAAACAAACCTGAAATCTGTATGTGGGGATGTAAACAACTGCACAGGGAAAAAAGTAAGTACTTAGCAGCAGTGAAGTTTGTCCAAGGATTACCACAGTGAATAAAACCAACTTCCCTTTTAAAAGCTGAGTGTACTATTTTGGGAATGTGACCCCTTTTCATGAATAAATGACGTGGTGACATTTACAGATAAAGCAAGATTTAACTGCTATGAAAGGAGATGACAAATGTCAGGATGTCAGTAATGATCTGTGAACATAATGGTCTCTCACCAGAGCACTGAGTAGATATATAATGTAACTGTCGCCTGCTAATGCTGCCATGGAAGAAGAAAAGCAAAGCAATACGAGGAAGATCAAAAACCTCTCTGGAACCAACCTTAAAGTCTGATTGATAGGCATTGGCACAACTTAGCTAATAAATTATACTGCTAATGACTTAAAGTTTTTACCTTGTGCATATTACTATCACACACTGTGAAATTTCTGTATAACTTACAACTGTATTGTGTCAGAGGATAAAGTGTTGGCCATCAAAATGGCTTTCTGACAGTTTCTTTATCCATCTTTATCTACTGCCAGGGCTTGGCTGTTGCAAAGGTCTTGCTGGAGCTGAATGGATTTACAGCAACCAGAGCCTGGAGCCCAGGTTGCTGCAGAGCAGAGCAGGATTTTCCCTTGGCATGAATCGGCTGTGGGAAAGATCATCAAGACCTCCTACCCACGGCAGGGTTGTCCTCTTCAGGTATTCTCAAGTGTTATGTCTCAGTTTTTCACACCCTGGCAGACTGTACGTAGGCCCAGCCTTGTGATTGCTGTCAAACTCGCCTTGATGACTTCCTTGGGAAACCTAGAAATATATGGTAGGGAAAAAAAGCTTGGCATTATTTATGCAGTTGTCTTCTGAAGTTGTCTCAGGCAACTGCCTCCCACCCCTGGGCCCTAAACCAAATCCCCATTTGTCTCACATGTTGAGTGCTTTCTCCAGCTGACAGATAAATTGATTCCCGTTTGCTATTTAAAGTGAGGAGAGCATCTGGAAATCTGAAGGTTTAAAAATCCTGAGACCTAAGCACAGCGTAGCATGGAAGGCAGGGAGTTTCTTTGCATGAGCTCCGCAGCCTCCTGGCAACTTCACAGCTCTCAGCTGTGCAGCGGGTTTTGCTTTCTTCGTGCTTTGCTTCAACAGTTAGTCGACCTTTTCTCTGAATAGGTTAGCCTGCCACAGGGCTTGTGTTACCCAGAAGACCAAGGATGTTTTCAGAGAGATGGTGAAACTGTGATTGAAAGCCAGACGTAGTCAAGCTCTGGTGCAATAAGCCAGGAAGCATTTGGCTGGTAGTTTGTTTATGAGAAGAAATATCATGGATAAGATATAAACATTAATACAATAAAAATGCCAAGCTCTGGAACATAGTGAAGATGATGCTGAACAGTGAATAGATTTATTTTTTAGGAAATATTCTGAGTTAAAACTCCTGTTAATAGTGCACAAGTGTATCTTTAACACTACTTGTATAGATACAGTAATCACAGTATCTCTCAGGCAAATCCACGTTACAATGGAAACTCATCCCAATCTTCTGTATCTTTTGATCTGTACTTTACAGTCAGAGTCATCTATGACAATGGAGATGGAGGTGGCATTTCAGATAAGACAGCCAGCATCGTAGCAATCACATATTGACATCCAGCAAGGATTCACCTCAATTAACATTATCCATCTAAAAGTTAGATGTCTTCTCTAAGCGAATTCTTTTAAGATTCCTGTAAAGTCAATGGAGAGATGTAGGCAGTGCAGAGGGCAATCGACCCTATCCTGAGATAAGTATTGTAAGATAAATTGTGCCTATTTCTTGCTATTCACTGTAGAGGGGCCCCAACTCTCCAGAATAGATGCCTACTTCTGAGGTGGCTATACTTAGGTGAGACAATGTGGGAGGGGGAAGGACTGAAGAAGTGCTGTTCTAATTTCCATCAGGTGATATGAAGGGTCAATTGCTTTAACACAACCTTGTTACTGTGCAGCATTAAACTATTAAACCTGATTAGGCATTTATAGTGAGGAGTCCTTCAACCACCATATCTTGCACAGATGCAAGAAAATTAATACTGAAGAAAAGAAATGCACTTTCTAAAATAGAAAATACATAATAAAAAGTGCACAAAAGAAGAAGAATTAGGCAAAACCCACTTGTGGTATTATGAAAGCATTGAGCTAATTAATCAATGTCTATGTGTGTCCCTTTTTAAAAGATACTCAGTTAAAGAGAGGTGGCAGATAGTTCTGATGTTGAATCGTGAGATAGTAATTGTGAAGCTTTCCTTCTTTCTGACAAAAGAGACACATCATTTGGAGAAGCAATACAATCATTCCGATAGTAACTGGGGAAAAGCCAATATCAACGCCCTCAGGATATAAGACAAAATGGATTCCCATTTGTATAATTCTGGCGTTCCTGCTGATCCAGTGGGGATTGTTGGATGTATTTGTGTTGATATGAATGTCCCAGTGAGCAAAGATTGTCAGTTAAGACCAAGTTTTGTGACATGAAGCAGTAATTTTAGAGTTCGTATATTCGAAGATTTTAGTCCACAAAGCCTCTTGAAATTGTTAAAAGGTAGTTTCTGGGTGGACTAACCAGGGTCTGATTACTGCTTAGGCCTAACTTTTAACCCATCCATCTTGATTCAGAGATTTCTAATCTCACATGTTTCTAACTTGTTAGATGTATATTCTAGTATTAGTGGACCATTTCTGTTTAAACTACTTGAGATTTTTCAATGTAGTTCTTTTTGCTTGATTTATTGTAATATTTAATTAACTCTTACAATTGGGTGGATTTCTAGGTTACAGTTATTGGGCTATTCTTTAGCTCTGTTGGGGTGAGAAGCCCATTACAAAATGTGCTAACAGTCCTACTGCTCACGGAAAACCTAGGTGAGAGTTTTACTTTTGTATTTCCAAAATACTGAGTTTTAGTCTCTGCTTTTAATGCCCTTTATACTCATCAGCTAGAGAAGGACATTAGTGGTTATCTCAGCCCTGACGCTTGCTAACAAAGACTGACAACTGCTGACACAACAACCTGCTTTGAATTATTTTTGGGTAGGGGGTGGAATGGGTTGGCTTAACACAAACATGTAATTTCAGTAAACCACCATTTTCAGAAAATGACATTGTTTCAAATTTCCTTTGCTGACAGGGAGATGCATTTTTTTCCCCAGACCTCTCTTAAAAAAATCATGCAGAGGATTGCATAGGAAAATGGTGTTGAAAGGAGAATTACAATATGTACTCAGTGTCAGTCAAAGTCTTCCATTTTAATTTTTATTCTGAGTTCTACTCAAATATAAATATGTATACAAATTCTTATCCTTAATTAACTGTAGAGCTTACAGAAAGCATTTATTGCTATCCATTTCTTTTCTATCCCTCCCCTTATCTCCCCTGATAAGAGCTGCATGTTGAGTAGACACACTATAACCCCGTAATTTGAAGCTACTACTATAGCATCAATTCTTCTGGATGATACCACACCTTGCCAGTCAAAAATGATTTGAGCTTAAATTGTCAGTTAAAGATGCTCTTCAGTTTTATTGTCCTGAACTTGCAGGCAGTCTATTGGATGAAGTGAATTACTTTGTTGTTGAAAATGCTTGTAATTTTGTGTGAAGGACACAATCAGAATACACAATATTTTTTCCCCTTTGCATTTCCCAACCTGCTCTGCTCCTTTGGTGCCCAAGCATATTACAAAATTGCTGACATCTAAGCTGATCAATCAAACCCTTTGCAGTTCTGTAAATCATCAAACTTAACTGTCTATGCAGCTGTTATTTGGCAGTGCTCCATCTGGAAAATAAAATACAAACATCAAAAGAAGTTCAGCTAGGTTTGTATTTCAGAGAGGTTTTTTTTGATAGCTCGTCTGTTATATAACAGAGTCTCTTGGGTCAAATTAGAAGAAGGCAGACCTTTGTCCTTTCATAAATCTCTGATCCTTGAGTTAGCCAGATGACAATCACCTCCCAAAATAGGGACACCTAAGCAGTGTGTTGGTGCTGTGCTGATGCTCTGCACCTAATGTGCACAGCCTCCCAGGAAAACATGGGATTTATACAGGAGTATTATACAGAAGCTAGGGAAAGCTGGGGTAGCCATATGGTTTATAGGATTAAGAGGGTAGGTTTTTTCAGCAATGGATCCATTATCTGCTCCTCAGTTCTCCCCAACTCTCTACCAAGCTTAACTCCATGGCATGCAGGGGCTGGGTTGGTTGCCTTTAAAACTGCCATTATTGATCCAATGCAGATGTACTGTAGAGAACTCTGTGTATATTAGATTAGTCTGAATTCAGAAAAAATAAAATACCAGTGTTCATGAAGTGTTTCCCTTCTTCATACTCTATCCCTGCATTTAAATTATGGCCTTCCCTCTAATTTTATGAATTCAGCTAAACTGACGATACAATTTGACCTGAATACATTAAGCAAATGTACCAAACTGAAGAAGGAACACAACATGCATGAATAGTTTGTGATTTATCTAGAGGTGAGTATGTGCCACTATCCCTTGCCACAGATATAGAGAACTGGACAGAGAATTGATGGTCTGGTAGACCGCAGGAAGTCACTTGCCAGGGCTGGAGAGAGACAGCAAATCTCCTGTCACTTTATGCTCTGATTGGTCATGCCCAAAAGGCGTAACAGCCAATTTGAACAGATCAGCAAAGTTCTCATTAGCCAAATTCGGAGCTAACCTTTCTGCTTGCTGACTGCAGAGAGGGCAAAACAGTAATCACAGTGGAAAAGGTGTCCTTAACACTCTAAAAAAGAAACTATCAGGCATAAACATTGTTGATCAGACACAAAATTGGATAGAGGAAATGAAAATATATCAGTGAATCAAATGCCTTCTCTTCCTGCACAAAACACAGAAGTGAAACGTTGTAGTTATGAGCAAGAATACTTTACATGGTGTAATGGACATACTACCAGTTGGTCCTGGTCAATTAAAGTGGTTTTTGGCGTAATGTGAAGAAGAAGGTTTCCTCAAAGGACCATAAAGGAAATGAAGTGCCCAATACCTTTGCCAGTTTTATAACTCTCAGGCTATGTGGAAAATTCCAGCCAGAAAGAACTGGCAGGAAAAAGAAAATAATAACAAGAACAACAAAACAATGTAATGTGTCATACAAGTTGCAACATATTTAAAAGATATTTGTTATATTCTTTCGCTTTGCAATGTGCTTTTGCACTGCATTTTATATGCTGCTTAGTTAAAGACTGCAATGTCAAGATATGGAAACGTACAGCAAATTTTAAGCCTTTTAACCAAAACCACAATATGCATCTAGAAAAATAGATCCAATTTTTTTCCTCAGCAGAAATTAGAACTGCTGCATTTAGAAGCACATCCCATTTCTATCAAATATACACCGTTTCCCCTGCAGCTCTTTTTATGTTAGTCAATATCTTTTAATGTTATCTGATGGTTTCCTAGGAGATGCCCTAAATGGCCAAACTCACTAGTTTAATGCTGGTGTTGGATAATATCTATATGCACTAAACATCTGTTTTGTTCACTGAAGTCTGCTCTGCCCTTTTTCCACTGGTCATTATGTTCCCCCTGTGGGTTTCTAATGGCTGCTAATGAGATAAGAAAAACACTCCATGTACACTTCCATCTTCTCTGATGGTGTGTGATCAGAAGTCTGTGCTCTTTGTTAGAAGGAATTACTTCAAAATCATTGTTAGTATTTCTTTGTACAGTAGTTTGAATGCAAATTTTACACTTAAGGACTAAAGTGCCTTTTAAAAATCTGTAAGAAGCAATTAGAAAGAGAAAGATCACCACATTATAGGGTAAAGAGTTCTATTTGTGGAAGGGTGGGCTCAGTGTTGATTCATGTTTTTCAGATGGTACAGTACAGGTTGCATCATTAATAGAAGATTAAGATGCCAAATGGGGATTTTTTACCTTCTGTTTCTGAGTCTTTCACTGTAGGAAATCACCCAGATATGACTAGAGGTTGATTTTATATAACATGATGAGCAGACAGAATGTTCCTCAAATTTAACAGAGCCTGCTGTTACTGTGGGAAGAGGGGCTGACAACTTGGGTAGTATCCATACAAAGCTATAATTTCTAATCTGTCAAAATCATTTCTTTTTAGAAAGCCTGATTTCATTAGCATGTTCTTTGTTGGATGTGATTGTCTCTCTCAGCAGCTTTCCTTTTACAGCTGTCACAAAAGCCAATCAGATTATACCAAGGGCAGGAAATAAATAAGTCTTTTTGCTGTAAATTAATTTAGGCAAGAATAAATCAGATATGGCTAGACTTAGTTCCTACATTATGAAGTGTGAAATTTTAGCAAGATAACAGATGAGAGCTCTAAGAGCAGGTATTGGCACAAATTTGGTTACAAACTATATTTCTTCTGGCACTCTAGTGGTGGATATAGAAAATATACTTACATATAACCTATGCCTCATAAATGGCAAAGCTTTCAGCTAAACTGAGAACATAGGCAAAACGGATGTCTTGGACAGAGAGGCCAAATTAAGCTTTTCTCAGATTCTGTCTGTGCTACAGTCTTTTGGGATTCATTTAAGTTCATTTTTTTTCATATTTGATCTCCTGCACTATTCAATTTACCAGTGTAGATAGGCTCCACTGCCATACCACTAGTCTAACATTTTCGTACAGCTTGCTGTGCTCTACTACTAAGGAGTCTCCAGGCTGAAGCTTGCCTCTGTTCATCTCTTGCTTTGGACCCGAGCATGTAAGGTAAGAAGGAGGCAGGTGGTTTATGGAAACCCGTTATCTGCTTGATTTGGCTCTGCTTGATTCGGCTCTATGTTATGGCTTCAGAAATTTGTGAGGAAAAAAGTATCAGATGGTTATTCTTTTAAAAAAGTGTTTCACTCTAGAGAGTAAGACAAAGGACAGTCCCTCAAACGAGTTGTCCTATTTGGCTGCTAAGGTTGAAAAAATAGCACTTTCAGAAGTCTTCAGTATACAGAAGAATGATGTGATAAGTGTCATAGAAAGAGGCTACTCAGTGTGTCAGCTGGCTAGTCCATCTTTCCCTGGGCTGTTTGCAACAAGGGACAGCATGAGTTGATAGCAAATCTCATCAGTGGAGCTGTAGCTTTACTTTTCAGTCACTGTGACCCATCTGGAGAACAGGTGAAGCTGTAATTTTTTGTAATGCGTCTTTCTGTACAGGTGCAGAGAACCATTCTAGAAGTCAAAGCATACACCTATGGTGCTGTATGATTAGTTTGGCTAAGAATTTCCTTTATTTTGGAGTCTGTTTAAATCAGAAATCTTGCTCAGTTTGCACTTCTGTACAATCTATTACTTGTTAGAAATAGGTAGCAAGCACTATGTGGACCAGTCACTGTTTCCCTTACAGGTACTAAATAGTTGTGTTACCTGAGCAGGTACAATATTTCACTGTGCCCTGAAATGAAGGTGAAAAGCCCCATAGTCATTATTATTTGTAACCAAAGTGTCTTTCCCTTCTACAAGGTAATTGGTCTTCCAGCTTCCAATTTTGGCACATCTACCTCTCTAAAGGTTCGTTAACTGTCTCTTAATTTTTTTTTTAGAGCTAAGAGAATCTTCTGGTTTTTAAAAATTCTTCCATTTCTTTGATTATCTGTAATAGTCTAGCTGTTTTTTTGTCTCTTCCTTTTTGCCAATTCCATCTGGGCATTTAAAAACAGTAATTCTATGTCTTTTCATATGCTCCAGATCTTCTGCAATGCCAGTCTCTAACTGACAGTATTTGATCTGTTTTATGATTACCGTTCATCTGTTGCTGGCTCTTTTCCTGTGTGCTGGTAATGGCTTTGATCACCTCTTGGCCAGAATCTGTGGCTTCTCATAATTCCTTCTGGAAAGATTCTTTGTCTTCTTTTAATTACTTTTTACCATTACCTGGCTAGCATCCATTGCCTGTTGTCTGGTTTTAATTTTTGCCACTGTGGAAGCTAATGGGACTCTTCTGCACTGGGACATTTAGGAAAGTCAATCCAAATTAAATGTTAAAGTTCACACTTCGGCTGCCTTAAATCCCTGTGTAGAGAGCCTTGTTAGAAGTAAAGACGACCTTAATTTTGTTTAGTTAAATACATACCAGGAATGAATTAAGCTAAGTCAAATTTAAACACTTCAATTTTGAACAAATGTGTCTACACGAGGTTTGTGAGATTTAACAAAGCCATTTTAGCTTCATACTTTTTATTAATGTTTTTGCTTTCCTGAGTTTCTTGTAGACAAGACCTCAGTTTTCTTTTTTATAGGAATAACCTTTTTCTTCCAGCCTAATTTTTTTTTTCTTTCTCTCCTTTTCTTGATGTTTGACTGTCACTCCTCTGCTCCGATGGTGGCTTTCATTACTTTCTGAGGGTTAAGGAAGATTTACAGAACATAGTTGTTCTTATTATTTTATTAATTTACATTACAACAAGCTATATATCTGCATTAAGTTCAGGGTCACATTAAGGCGGATGCTGTAAACACATGCACACATAGAATGGAGTTCATCTCACATAACCTTACTGGGAAAAAGGCAGGCAGATGGAGTGTACCCTCAGCCAGTTTGTAGATGATCAAAACTGAGGGAACTGGGTGGTACACCAGATGGTTGTGCCACCTTCAGAGAGACCTTGACAGCCTGGAGAAATGGGCAGAGAGGAATCTTACAAAGTTCAACATGGGGTAATGCAAAGCCCTGCATCTCGGGAGGGTTAATCCCATGCACCAGTACATGGTGGGGGCTGACTGGCTGGAAAGCAGCTTGCTGAACAAAACCTTGACATCCTGGTGGACAGCAAGATGACCATGATCTAGCAAAGCACCCTCACAACAAAAGGTTGAGAGAGGTGATCCTTCACCTCTACTTAGCACTGGTGAGGCAGCAGCTGTGTCTAGTTCTCAGTAGAAGAGAGATATCAGCATACTGCAGCGAGTCCAGCACAGGGACACAGAGATTATTACAGGACTGGAATATCTTTCATATGAGGAGAGGCTGGGAGAGCTGGGACTGTTCAGCCTGTAGAAGAGAAGGCTCAGGGGCATCTTATCAATGTGTGTAAATACCTGATAGGAGGGAATAAGGAAGAGGGAGCCAGGCTCCTCTCAGTTAGTGCCCAGTGACATGACAGGAGGAGAAGGACACAAATTAAACCAGGTGAAATTACATCTGAACACAAGAATTTTTATTTTTTTTAATTGTGAGTGTGGTCAATCACAGGAACAGGTTAACCAGAGAGTTTGTGGAGTCTCTGTCCTTGGAGAGTCAAAACCTGACTGGATACGATGCTGCTTTAGCTGATCCTGCCTGAGGGCAGGGTTGGACTAGACGATCTCAAGAGCTTGTTGCCAACCTCAACCATCCTGTGATGTAAAACCTAAAATATTATTATCTAAACACAGAAAAAACAGTTATAACAGCATCCAGGGCAAGTCGTGCACCCAATGTCACAGTGCGTCACTTTCAGACTTGTCCCATGTGCTCAGGCTGCTCCCCTACCTTCTGAAATTTCCTATGTTTTAATTCATCCTTCCTGAGGTCACCCAAGCCTTTAAGACAGTAGTGAATTTCCATAGCTTGGCACTGAAACAGGACACCAGAAAACCCAATGTATATAGTGTATGACTTCATAAATAGTTCATTTTATCCCAGAGAACTGCTTGTTCTTGTATATTATAAAGCTCCAAACACAGGACTGTAAGCCCATGACCTTGTTCCCAGCTGTTCCTGTGGGCTGCTGGTCTGAAGTTAATGACCTAAGGGCTCTGATCCCATGGGTTTAATAAGGCAAGTTTAATAAGTATGCTGACTTTAAAATTACCATGAATCCAGCAGCTCCTAGTGATGGTGATGAAGAGAATTATCCTCAGAAATTTTTTAATATTTATTATTTTGAGAGGAGGAGGAGAGGTAAGGATGTGAGACCTTCTGTAATGGAAAAAAAGATGAACTCATGCTACTCCAACTATCCTTTTGCTGTCTGTTAAAATTGTTTCCAGTAAGTCTGTCTCAGCAGCAGACAAATGAACACTCCCATTTAAATCCCTTTCTGTCTGATAGGTAGACATTTGCAAGCCAAAAAAGAATCATCCTCCTTACTTCTCAAAAGTATGGTCTGCCTTTCAGATAATACGTACTTTCCCAACCTTGTCAGGTGAGGCAGTGCTTGAAAGCTTTTTAGCACTTACCCTTTTGTATAACAAGTTATCTCAGTTGGAGACTTTGCGGCAGTCTTTAACCCCTTTTGTATTCTCATTCTATCTCAGAGATGTCTCATGCAAGCTAATAAATTCCATGAAGTCTCTCCTTTTTCCACAACATTAATCTCCCATCAACTAGTAATGAGCCTTGGTAGGTTCCTTGTGAGAATCTGAGCAACCACATTAATTCCTTAAAACTTCTTTAACAATAGTGATCCTATTAGCAGAGAGTTTAGGAATGTCTGATCCATACATTTAGCCTTAGGAGCTTTTGGTGGCCTACATTTATTGTGTCCTGAAATTCCTAAAGCCCTAGAAGGTGCTGCAAATGCTAAGTGCATTGATTTCTGCTAAACTATTTCTGCATACTGTCTTATGTAGCAAACTGGAACTGTGCTCCTAAAATCATGCTTTTTCATGATTGTTTCTTGAGCTGAATGATTTTTCTTGAAAAATTAATGTAATCAAATACAAAGTTTATATAGGTTGCTGCGTGTTTTAGAACATGTGAAATGACTGCTGGTTCTTTAGCATGCTGATTTTTCCCATAAAACGTACCAGCATACCAGGCAATGTAGAGCCAACACTCATACTGCTAGCCCTGGCCATGTGATTTCCCACATGGCTGTGTGGGAGCTCACTCTTTCGGCTTAGCGGCCTAGAGAAAAATAGGTGCCTTTGGAGGTTTACAAAGGAAGTTCTTGTTGCTTAAGCTTAGGTATCTATATTAGATGCCTGAGATCCTACTTGTCTCCTGCCAGCTAACCTACAGCAGTAGGATGGTGTTAAAGAGAAAGGACTAAATCCTACCAGAAAATACCAATTCTTTCCAGAAATCTTGTATTTTATAAACACTTCAGACAAAGTGTGGCTTCCTATTAGCCTCACTTCCACATTCATGTCAATTAAAACACCAAACCAATCAAACAATAAATGGGGAATCAAAGCTCAAAGTGGAGAAAGAAAGAGGATCATGGACCCACAGAAGACAACTGTGCATTCGAGACATTTTTGTATGCATGTCTCTGACATTACAGTCTGCACTCAATTTACTTCAGCTGAACTCTGCATTGCTAAAGGGAGAAAGGACACCCATCAATTCAACCCACTCATTTCTCTTTCTTTTCAGCATCAACTTTTCAGTGAATTATTTCCTTCTGCTACAGCGGCTTTTTCAGACTGTCATGGTATTTTTTTTGGTCTCTTTTCCTGGGCCCATTGTTTTATGCCGTTTTTATCTTTGCTTTGTGGCCTTGTGATATGCACTGAAACCTGCAATGCAATTAGCACAGTTAGTTGCACTCATTCTGCCCTTTGACTTTTTATAAAGCTATTTTTTATGAACCTAAAAAAAAAAACAACAAAGAAGAAAGAAAATAAATCACCCAAAACTTGAAGTGTCTTATACTTTACAATTTCCTCCATTCCCTCTATATGTGTGGAAGCCTGATAGCACTAAGGAAATGGTATATAAACAGACTTCACATACGCGTTATGTGTTTTGTCATAAAAGAAAGCAAGTTTTCATTGTAGCTTGAACTAGCTTCAATATCATGAAAACCTCCATGAGTTTTTCTCTAAAACCATAATCTGAACTGAAATCTGCTTCTAAACCTCCAAAAGGATTATTGATTGGGAGAAACTATATGCAAAGGGATTTCAGTTTGGATGAAACCAGTTTTTAATCTATATTACAATAATACTTCCAAGTTGCATATATTGCTAGAAGAAGAAATAATACAAAGGCCATTACTGAGATTGTGACATGCATAGAGGGCCCAGTACATTAATTATTTAACCATGACAAAAGAATGGCAATAATCTATCTTTTCTCTGAAATGAGGAGAACAAAGCAAGCAAGCCAAGGCTGGCAAGTGTAAGTGATGCAACTTAAAGGTCTTCAAAAGGCGCAAAAGTAAAGAGGGCTGGCACTAAACATCTGCCCCAGTGTGATTAGAGAGATTGGGTGCACAGCTGCATGCTCATTGCACTGGCTTGCTGGTTTGGCCTTCAGAAGGTTCTTATCATTTTTCCTCCTTAAACACAAGGCATTTGAAGGCGTTTTTAATTGATCAAATTAATTGAACAAATTGAACAAATCATTGTACATTTTTGAAAGCTGAGCTTCGCTTTTTAGCTTGGTCCATTTGAACTTTCTTAAAGTAACTTAGATTGCTCAACAAAATTCAGGCCCTTTTGCAATAACTGCAGTCCATTGAGCAACTGATGTCTGGTATAAAGTTACAGGATAAAAGGACTAACAAGGGAAAATTAACTTTGAATACTGTTTTCCAGCAACTTCTCTTTATAAATGACCCCTGTGTGGATTCTCTTAGAAACAAATTATGGTAGTTCTAGGGAAGTCTAAGCATTAATGAATATACGTTATGTATAAATCAGGTTTTCCTGCACTAATATTTGAAATTTTAACCTTCTGCATTTTAGAGATTGCATCTCAGAATAGGTAGATGTTCTGTGCTAGAAAACAAGGCTGTTTTTTGTCAGCTTTCTGAGGACAGAAGCAATTACAGTTAATGAGCTGGGTTATTGTTTGATTATTAAACTTCTGTTTTTCCACAGTATGGCCATCTTAGTTACCTGGCTGTGAGCCCCTTCTCCATCAGGAAATACAGTAAACTCTCTAGGCATGTGTGACCTGGACATAAAGATAGTATAACTATGATGCAAATTGTTCTGAATATGCCTTTTTAGAGAGGAGCTCGGGAGTTTTCACATAAGAAAGGGTGTGCAGGTAGAGTAGGAAAGCTGCTGGCTTCATTTTCTGTGGTTGCTTATCTCTCTCAGTAACACAATATTTAGTTTTAGCCACTGTGGCTATTATCGTTTAGCAACAGAATGTCTGTTTGGTGGTATGTGCTACTGTACCTTAACGAAATAAAAATGTTATCCTCTGTCCAAGATGATGCAATGTTTATTGCCCTTGGCTGTGCTGTTTATGACTTTACACCTCTGAGTCACTGTGTATGTATCCAATCTACTTTGCTTCTGATGAAAATGTGTATGTGAATTTGGATTTAGGAGATAGATAGCTTTAAATACTACCTTGGTGTGATCTCATTTGAAATGGTCCTTACACATTTCTCCACTTGGCTGAAGAAACAACAGCAAAAGCTGTTGCTAATTTTGTTTTTAATTAATTGTGCAGCATGGATTTGTTGATGTGGCATGGATAGGGGTCAACTAAATAGATTTGCCTTGGGTTAATAGAAGTTTTCCATCTCCTCTGTTTCTGGTGCTTAAAATATTCCTTAACAACCTTAAGTTCACGAATGAGTGCATAAAATCCTCATGATCAGCCTGTCAGCCTTTAACCAAGGCTTCCACCACCCTTTGTATTCATCTGCTGTGCAACTCCCCTTACTGGTAGGAGGCCTGTGAAATGCTTGGAAACAATTTTATGAATAAAAGCATTTCAAGTGCTAAACCCCACTTTGTATAAATTAAAATAACGTCTTTTGGACTTTTCATAAAACACTATATGCTCTACTCATCCCTGGAGTGGATTTCTTTTACTATTATTACTGTCATGACACATAATTAAGTCGGATGATTACATTTTTATAGAGAGAGGAGAATAGCTAAAACACAGTTCTAAATTATTCATCAATAAGTTTCACAAAAAAAGCAAAAGATGAGAATTTAAAATGTGATCTCTGTTGTTTTTTTCTTCCTAAAACTAGATAATTTTATAATGGTATATTGAACAAATAAGTCTCTCTCTTCCTCCCCATGAGAGAATAAGAGACTTCATTTAACGCCACATGTGTTATTATGCTTATCTGCTGATTACCATTTTACTTTGATTTGTATGGTAGATTTTAAAGTCGTGTAGGATTATGGAAAGATTTCTTTCCCCAGGCTGAACCAGTGAGATTTTCAGCATCATGAAGCCAGAGATGAGTAGGAAAGAAGCAGATTGGTTATTATATCTCTATGTATTTTTTACCCACTGGTTCATCTCATTTTTATCACTGCAGAGTCAGCATGAAAGCCGACTAAGTTAATACACCTCCACAACGTTGTCACACCACTAAGTTTTAATGTCTTTCATATCCTCAACACGCTTAGTGAAAATGTGAATTGCTGAAATGGGGTAGCCATAAAGAAGGGCAGGAGTAGGCATAGATATGCTTTGATTCAGTTAGTTAAAATACTCCTTTTGATTAGGAATGGATACTATATGATGAAGGAAAGTGCCGATTTTCTAAACATTGGGGTTTTGTTATGTACAATTCTTTCTTTCTGATTTTGGATGGGCTCATCCAAATTTGCAAGACCATTTACCTGGCATATTAAGCTAAGTGTTTCCTTGTAGAAAATACAAGGAGAAGCAGTAATGAAGGAGGAAGTTTAGAACAGAAAAAGGAAAAATAACTGTCCCATAAAGCTAAAAAACATGAATTCAGCTACTGTATCTCTGTGCTGTGTATGTAACTCAGGCTAGAAAAAGAAAATTAATTTGAATTGAAATTAGATAGAAATTTAACATCTGCAATGGAGATAATCAGGGGTTTTCTGACATACTGGAAGGCTATGGGGAAACACGGGAATGGACAATCAAGAAAATGACTGCTGACTGCTGATACTGACTGGTGTCCATTTTGAAGTCTGCATTCCTCCTCCCATTTTCTGGGAAAAAATATTGGTGACACATGTTTAAACTCAGTATAAGTGTGTCCTGACTATGTTCAACAGCAGTGGTACAAAGAAGGAGGCAGCTTAATGGTGAGGAGTAGACAGAAGATGGACGTTCACTTTGCTGCTCTGCTGCTGGACTCTGAAAGGTCAGAGGAGTGGCTTTATCTCCTGTTTTATGAAATAAAAACAACTACACTCAACTCCTTTGTAATTGGGAAAAATGGACCTGGAATCCTATATGAAATTCTTGTCAACCGCATCCAAGATTAACTGAAGCTATGGAGAAAAGCAGAATGGTAGGTGAAATGATGGGGAGTAAAGGGTGGGGATAGATTTACAGTTTTCACAATGCAAAGAGGTTGTCAGTACAAAGAGGTAACCTTGGTAGGATCTGTACTGTGCATCACAGTTACGAATTATTTGGAAAAGCAGGTGCTTAATGAGGTGATTGAGTCTGCTGATACTACAGAATTCTTCAAGCTGACAAAAACTAACACTAACAACAAAAGGGTATAACAGATCTTGTGATTTTGAGTGGTTGGAGATAAAATGGGAGACAAAATTCAGTGCTGATAAATGGAAAGTAATAGATGTAAGAAAGCATAATCCTAACAATTTTTACACTGCCATGGGTTCATAAATGAGGTATTGGTATTTTGCAAAGACATTTAGAGTTATTGTGGTTAGCTCTTTGAAAGGTGCTCAATGAAAGCTGAAGATCATAGGAACAACAAAGAAAGCATCAAGAACAGAATAGTAGACATCATTTTTCCTCTGTATAAGGCCTGGATCAACTCATGTCCTGAATACTGTATGAAGTTCTGTCCCCCCTTTTTCAAACAGAAAAATTGTTGAAACAGACAAAGGCAGTAAAGATTAGATATGAAGAGGTTTATGTGTGAAGAGCAATTAGGCTAGGATTATGGGTCTTTGGGGAGAAAAAAATGACTGAGGGACAAAATTATAGAGTATATAAAATAATAAATGGCACAGAGTAGATGAACTGCCATGTTTGCCATTGACAATGTTTGAAGAACTGGGGGCTAACTGATGAAATTTTCATGCTGCTAGTTTAAGGTAAACGTAAGGAAGCACTTTTCTCACACAGCACGTTTCAACTCTGGAACTCATTGTCAGAAGATTTTTGTAGTGCCCAAAGGATAAAGTAGATTTAAAAAGGGTTTGGAAATTAGCTAGAAGACCATCAATGATTATCCTATACAATATTAAGATTTTTTTGATTCATACACAGGAGGAATATTTCTTATGCTTCTTGTTTAAACAACCACAAACAATGACTTCTACACTACAGGAGATGATTTGCTGGGTCTGATGAAACTGAGTTTTACCCACTATGACATTTCCTGTGTCACAGAACTGAACCCAGTCCACAGAAGATGTACTGTGACATTCAAAGGGAATTTTCATGAAAGAAAACTAAAATTAAAAAATGACTCATTTAATCTACCTCATTTAAAATAAGAAGGAAAGTGACCTTATTATTCGTGAGTCGGATAAGCAGAGGATAAGCACTTGGGAAGGACAAAATCTTTAGAGTATAGGACGATGGAGGTGTGTTCTGGGACATGTCTTTAAGACATAAACTTAGTGTGGGATCACTCATGCCAGATTCGCATCCAAGCCCTGCGTCTTACATAGCATTAAATCCATGTAGAAGTGTGGAAGAATCCAGTTCTGAGAATCTTTTTGCCTTCCTCCATGTATATCTGCAGTTAATTGTTGTCAATTAAAATATTTGTGGAGCTGTTAGAAGTACATGAGATCAATGATACCAGTTAGGAACAGATCAGTACAGTCCCTCATCTGGTCAGGTGGAGGGAGCGATACATTTCTTAAAAGAGCCTTCACTCCACCCATCAGTGAGAAACAGAGCAGTGAGGCTGGTAGCTGCTTGTTAGGTTGTAGCCAGTGGGAAGACTGAAAATAATTTTAAATAGCACTTCCCTTCTCCCACTTCACTTGGGGATAACTGTGGAATCATTGGAGCAACAAGAAAGGTTTTTTCTTCTCTTGGAAATTGTAAAGGTACACAAAGGTATCAGGCATGAAATACAGGAATATTGCCCAAGTACTGTACAAGTTTGGACATGAGGAAAAATTTCTTTACTGAACGAGTGGTTAAACATTGGAACAGGCTGCCCAGGGAAGTGGTTGAGTCCCCATCCCTGGAGGTATTTAAAAGACGTGTAGATGAGGCGCTTAGGGGCATGGTTTAGTGGGCATGGTGGTGTTGGGTTGACGGTTGGACTCGATGATCTTAGAGGTCTTTTCCAACCTTAATGATTCTATGATTCTATGATTCTATGATAAGTTCTTGCAATGAAAATTTGGAGAGATGTTTAAAGATGTGGCTGAGGGAGGTGAGGGCTTGAGGGAGACAGAGTGATTTTGTTTTGTCATTTTGACCTCAGCTTGAATCTTGCATGCAGCATCAAGTTGCCTTCTCTTAGGACTGAGCCTGGAACACATGCATGAGATGAGCTGGCATGCCCCGAGGTGGATCTGGAGTGCTGGCCTGCTTCCCAAGGACTGCCAGAGCTACTATGCTGAAATTCAAACTTTATGGACTAATGATTTTCCTGCTTTAGTGCCAGCATGTTTAAACACTCTGGATATTCTGGCTGCAAGTTAAGATGTCTGTATAAATGTAATGTCTCTATCCAAGTATTCCTTACCCCACAGGGTTAAAAGAATAGGGCATCAAAATTTGAGGTGTTCTGGTGCCATGGTGGTGAGGTCATATAAAATATGGAACCATGTAAAGTGTAAAATATGTTAGATGTATAGAGCTAAGTCGAGCTGAAACACACGAATGCAAATTGTGATCTGAACTCTCTCCCAGGAGCAAGAGCTTTGGGTCAGGTGTTACTGTTCAAGACTATTTCCAAGCGAGTGACTGTGCCTTTTTATAACACAAGCCTTGTTACACTTTGATTTCTTCCTCTGTCCTGGTCTGAATTATGTTACTTTTGTTGATATGAATTCACAGCCACTAGCCAATGACCGTAAAAGCCATTCTATACCACATATTGACTTGAAAGATTTAGGTCCCCAGTATAGAAGGATGGCACTTTATCCACTCAGCCAGACTAGACCCTTGATTTTACATTGCTGTTTTCTCTCTGAGTTTCAGAAGACCTTTTAATATTTCAGAACTATGTCAGTGCTTTCATAAACTTTCCAAAGGGTGAACAGTAGTAGTTGTATTCCAGCTGCTGCTGAATCTGCTGTGTTTGTTCAGCCCTGAAATGATCTTTTAAGATGTGAAAATAAAATGTTTCACTAGTACTGAGCCATAAATGCAAAACTGACCAGGGATGCTATCCGCCCAACAAAAACTACCTATTATGTATTAGAACCATTTTTTTCCAGCTTTCTGTACAGAGATCTGATTCTGATTTACCCTGGTTGTTTTTTTTTTTTTTTTCCCCCCAGCAGAGCAGGTAAAATAATATTCATAAAATTAATTTTAAAAAATTTTGAGAAGGTAAGGGCTGTTACTTTGCCCTTAACCACACTATGAAGCCTATTGCAAAGGCTTTTTTTCTCATAGAAAGCAAGCAAGCCTTATTTACTTATTACAGAAATATTCCTCTGAATGATCTAAGTATTTTGACTCAAGTCACAAAGCTGCTTAAGGGTAAGATTGCAAGCTGATCTACTGATTACTTTTGTAGATAGTTCCTCATTTATATTATTTATTTGAATGTGTGACAATGATATGCTTGTATGTATGCTGTAGATACTTTCAGATTTTCTCAATAATGCAAGCAAATGAGGTGCCATTACAGGGAGCTCTAAAATTCAAGCCCTTAATGTTTAATGCTAGTAGAACTCACAAACTGCAAGATGAACTCTCAGCAGAAATCATACAACTCTCAAAATATTTTTTTCACTCTCTTTCCCTTTACCAAGCAATTAGTAGGAAAAAAAACCCACAACAAAACAAAACTTCATTCTTTAAACTAAATGCCCAACTCAGGCAACTATGGACCAGAGATCAGACTCCAATAGAAATTTTCAAATGCCACTGAGATTTTCTTTCTTATCCATGTCATCCTCTCCTTGCCCTCTAGGTTTCTGTCTAGGTGGGACTTAAAGTCTGAATTGTACAGTTCTACATCAGAACCCAAAGTTGGGCTACAGGTGCACTAGAACAAGGAGGGAGGGCAGGCTCAGCTGTATAAATTAACCTGTACTTGACATCATTGGGAAGTGATTGTCAAAGTGAACATGGTGGAGCAAAATGTAGAAGGCGGAATGGATTAAAATGAAGACTGAGCTGGGACTAGGGCAGAGATTGTGATGCTGGATTGGGAAGAATGAGGGTGTTTGGGATTCATGAGAGAGGAAAGTTGAGACAAGGTAAATGAGAAGAGTTGAAAGAAATATCTCTAGGTGTGTTGATGAAGACAGGGATGCTTAGGGTGGGAAGATTATGTATCTCCAGGATCCTAAAGGCTTTGGGAGTGGAACGTTTGAGAGAATAGGAATCCTGAGCTGATTGCAGAACAGCTATGTATAAGAATGTTAATGTTGCACTTCAATCAACAAAAAGGAGGATAGTGTAATAACCCTAAATACCTAGTGAATAGTGATCTCTTGTCACCTCACACAGCTACCCTCAAATACCTGTTCTGTTTGCCCCTCCGATGGAATAGCATGCGTAGCAACAGAGGCTTTATAGATAGGCAGGTACTATCATTTAGGCTGTTAAGGCATCTTCTATACTTGTAAAATATGTAGTGCTCAAGCCTCAAGGCTGGATGCTGTCCAGACAGATTCTCTCACAATCTGAAATGGTGTAGACACATGAAAATTACCTTGGCCAAAGTCAAAAGTGTCTCCAACTGTTTCTCAAGTCTGAATAGTATGGATGGTTGAAATCTAGTGCCTATACCCTGCTGCAGATTAATACACTGATATAGCTGTAGACCATATAAGACTTGTATCTTTAATTTTAATCAAAAATCCATAGTCCATTGGGACATTTAATGTTGTCTGAATGTGCTTAGTTTAGATGTGAAGTCTCTTCTGGAAGCATTGGCAAGGTCTTACTTCTAATATCCCTATCACTTATTTTGTATTGAATGGGTATAAATCCTATTCTGGGTTCCACAGCAAGCTTGTAGGTCAAAAGTGCATTAAAAATGTGCTGAAGTGTTAACTGGTCCTATACTGCCTTCTGTCAACATTTAAGAAGCTGCTCAGGTCTTGACTTCTGTGGGAGTACTGAAAGAATAATCTTGAATAGCTCTTCTCTTTTTAAAGGTCTCCCCTAGTTGGCAAATGGCACCATAACCCAAGAGAAATGTATGATAGACATGTTATTTCTGTGGGAATTATCAGAGTTTTCAGAGTTGGTAGCAATTCTACATATTGTATATAGCAGCTTAATTTATTAGTAGAACTACTTCCATGCCAGAGAAGGAAAGCATTTTTTTTTTCCTCCTGCAGAAACAGAGCTTTCTGGAATCAGCATATGTTTACTTTGAATGATAGAGAAAAGTTTCATATCTACTGGTACAGAACAGAATTTCATCTGATAAGTCAAGAAAGAACAATGTTATTAGGTGTGGCCTTATTTACATGCTTGTTGAGAAGATTGTATTGCAGGTTCAATAGCTGTTTGTTACTGCTAGAGGCAAAGCTGGAAGAGTAGTTTGTGTATGGTTTTGATGTCACTGATGTTTGATTTGATGACAGCTGCTTCATCTGTTCCTTCTAATGACCAGTTCATGCTGGGAGCCAACCCAAGCAATCAGAGTCTTAAAAAACTTTAGAAAAACCCACAAGGTATCAATACATACTGAATTTTTCATGTGACTGCTTTGCTGTGGTTTAAAAGGTCTTCTTCTCATTTCCCTATACCTCCATGTCCAAATACAATCACATAGCATAGGGCTGGAAGAAGTCACAGTCTTATCCTGATAATAGCAGCTCAGCAGTTGCCAAGTACCAGTTAGATAGGGACAGACACTAAAGAAATTCTGTTCCACTTCGCCAGTAATACCAGTCTGTGTGAGGTGTGCTTCTGTGACCAAGTCATACTTTGATAACTGTTCAGCATTGCCTTCCCTTTGTATTTTGAGTTGTCCTCCACATCTGATCACTGCTGTGTCAAATAGTTCTGAGTCTTGCACTAGATGAAATGATTTACTAATGGCCTGAGCAGTGATGTTGTGTCGTCCTTTATCTAGTTAAGCACTGCCTGCTCCCCAACTGCTTGTCTAGTACTTTCTGAGACAAAATTGAATGCATGACCCTTTGTAGTTTCTGAACCCTGTGTGATCTAGAACATACTGCCCTGCAGGGCTATCAATCCAATTGTACAGGTAAACTGACACTTCCTCAAGCAAGTGGTTTTAATGGTAATTTTCTGAAGAACCTATTCAGAGTAATGTTAGACAAGCGTGCTGTGTGTGGGTAGGGCGTGATAGGACTTGGCTTGATGGAAGGTCCAATGCCATTAATAGAGGCTCCATGTAAGGTCTGTGATCAGGTAATGTTCATTGAAACGTGTGTCATAGCCACTACTTCCAAAGTGAAGAAAAAAAAAAAAGCTGTACTATTCTGTATTCCTCTCCCTCAGCATGCTCCAGGGGGCATCTTGCGGATCAAATCCTTTCCGACCTGCCGATTTTCCTTGAAGATGATGGACAGCAGCTGCTAAAGGATATACACAACCCAAACAGCTGAATGCCTCATTCTACAGAAGCTACAAACCTGAGCGGCTTCTGCTTTTACCAAGAGCTGCAGTGGGAGCGCATAGGCAGCAGCTACATCTGGAGGCCTGCAAACAGGCTATCCCAGTAGCTATGTCTGTTTTAGCAATGTGGCTGTCTTGGTCAGACAGAAGCTCTGATGAGAATCAGAGGGATGTTGGATTTGAATGTCTGCAAATGAAGATGGGTGCAAGGGTGGGTTTCAAAGAGCCCCTGCAGACGTCTTAGATACTGTTCCAAAGCCCTTTTTGAGGAGCATTATGTGAAGTTCATCCCTGGATTTTCAAGCATGTCTTCTGTATTTCATTACCTACTAACATTGTTAATAGATAATCCTGAGGACTTTGAATATACCAGTAGAATAGAAATCTTCTAAGGAAAAGCTGTCTCCTGATTGTTTGTCTGTTATGAAGAAATCCCATGTAAAAAGTAAACTTCACAGTGAAGCTCTTGGAAATCCTACTGAGCGGCTGGAAATCATCTCCTAATGGAGCTTACAACAGAAAAGATACTACAGGGATTTTATTTTCTGGTGATGAATAAGAGGTTAGGAATCCTAAAACACCAGTAGTACATTTTCTAACAGATGCAGTAAAAGAGAGGCAGTTACCAGAAAGTCTTATGATTCTGCTGTATATTCGATCTTTTATTAGCCTATAACACTCAGGACAGCATGTTAATTAATGCTTGGTCTCAGAGGGTCCTGGTTAAACCTAAAAACCTGCAGAAAGCTGTTATGTTTAGTTGCATTGATAGCTTCTGTAAAAAGAAAAAAAAAATCCCAAAAATACAGATGAACATTATCACATGTTTTCTTAGAGATTTGTCGGCAAAGTTAGCTTTCATGCTATCCAGCTGGGGTCTTGGGTTTCTGTATGAAAAGAATAGCTCAGCTATGTCTTGAGGCTAATACTGAAAAGGTCATGAGATTCTCTTTCATGAAAGGAATGAAAGCTGAAAAGTACAGGAAAACATAACATTCACTATAAATGATAAAACTGATTTAGTTCTATGCATTTCTCTGTGTATAGAAAATGACATTGAAATACATTTGTATTTAGATTTAGGGAGCAACTTACTTTCTGCCTCTTCACCAGTTTATTATTTATTTCCAAACCTTATTATTTTAAAACGCTATAGCACCCAAAATATGCTAGACCGTTTCTAAACACAATCACATAATGGATTTTTTCTATGATGAGCAAAGCAGCCATTTGAAGTTCATTCACTGAGACCCTTTGGCCTTTAGAGCATTTAGTGAAGGGTTTGTTTTGTTTATTTTACAGTTCAGTGGAATGGAAAACAATTTTTCTTAAGCATTACTGGAGGGCATCAAACAGCAAGAAGGAATAATTTTTCTGCTGCTGCATGTTCAGCAGAATTTAAAGGTAACTATTAAAAAAAAGAGGTGTAGTGATAAACCTAGATTTCCCCCCCTTTTTTGAAAAAGTGTAATTATACTCATCAGACGTAATGATCTGCTATTTTCCCCATCTTGCTGTTGCTCAGAGTGTAATGAGAAAAGTTTGCTGATGTTGGGTGGGTTTGATTATTCCCCGTTTCTTCTTGTTTGTTTCCTACCAAAAAAAAAAAAAAAATTAGAAAATCACCCCACCAAAAAAAAAAAACCCAAACCCACCAACCAAATTAAATTGTTTACTTATTCACAAAGTGTGATTTGGATGTGCCGTTTATACATGGAAATAAAGTAATTGAAAACATACTTTTCTCAGCCTATTGCCATAGAACTATTTAGATTCAGATTTTGATTACTTGGAGAGGCAATAAGAGGTCCTGTTTTCGTTCCTTGTTTTGTGTTTTTCAAAAACTAATATTCATAAGACATTACAAATATTATTAAGTGGAGGCAGGAAAGAGATAAATAAAACTGAACAATAATGAGGTAAACTGAGAATTCAAGTGATTGATGATACTGTCATTTAGTTCATGCAAGTTGAAAAACTGGAGCCTAAACTCCTACTGAAGTCAACAGCAAAAGCCTACCTGCACAGCAACTGAGAGTTACAGCTTCTTCTTAAGAAGACACTTCAGTGAAGTTATTCTGACTTTACAGCCATGTAGCTACAAGCTGCATCTAAATTAAAATTGCATTAAAAATAACAGTCTTAAGAAGCAGCTTGTAGAGCTGAACTCTTGTCTGTCCTTGATACGTTCAAGGAAGTAAATGGTATTTGACCTTTAAGGAGGTTTGGAAAAGGACTCTGGAAAACATCAAAACTCGTTTTTAAATTGAGTTTGGCACATAAGCAGTGCAGTCCCAAGCATCAAGTCCCACTGGCAGGACTTGATATTCAGGTATCCCATTTAGATGCTTAAAATGTTAATGTCTGTCCCCAGCAGAATGACTCTGGCAAGACGAGCTAGAATCTCCGTCCCCTTTTCCCGCTAATAATATACAGGCATTAAAGAGGTGTAGCTTGGTGCTTATCCTGGATGCTCAGACATGCCATGATCATGACAAGCTGAACAGCCTTCATTCTTTGGAAAGCAGTGACATTATACTTCATTATACTAGGCACAAGAATACTTGGTCTGGAGGCAAACCAGTGGATTGAAAAACGCTTCGCCCTTTTCCCAGAAGGATGTCCTAATGATGCTGGTATTGAATAACTCTGCTGGGGCTACCTGTTGTGTTTACCCCTTCCTAACGCCTTGTCAGAACTGGAAAGCTTCAGACTCAGGCTTCCTCTTGTTTGCTGTCCTTCGGTCTTGTGACTCTTGTTGCTGGCTAATTGTAGGTCTAGCTCCCCAAGCACATTTTACAAACTCTACCCCCAGGATTTTAGAATAGAATAGAATAGAATAGAATAGAATAGAATAGAATAGAATAAAATAAAATAAAATAAAATAAAATAAAATAAAATAAAATAAAATAAAATATTTCAGTTGGAAGGGACCGACAATGATCATCTAGTCCAACCGCCTGACCACTCCAGGGCTGACCAAAAGTTAAAGCGTGTTATTAAGGGCATTGTCCAAATGCCTCTTAAACACTGACAGGCTTGGGGCATCAACCACTCCTCTAGGAAGCCTGTTCCAGTGTTTGACCACCCTCTCTGCAAAGAGACGCTTCCTAATATCCAGTCTAAACCCTCCCTGGTGCAGCTTTGAACCATTCCCACGCGTCCTATCACTGGATACCAGGGAGAAGAGATCAGCACCTCCCTCTCCACTTCCCCTCCTCAGGAAGCTGTGGAGTGCAATGAGGTCGCTCCTCGGCCTCCTTTTCTCCAAACTAGACAAACCCAAAGTCCTTAGCCGCTCCTCAGAGGACATTCCTTCCAGCCCTTTCACCAGCTTTGTTGCCCTCCTCTGGACGCATTCAAGGACCTTCACATCCTTCTTAAATTGTGGGGCCAGAACTGCACACCGTACTCGAGGAGAGGCCGCACCAAGGCTGAGTACAGGGGGATAATAATCTCTTTTGACCGGCTGGTTGTGCTGGGTTTGATGCACCCCAGGATGCGGTTTGCCCTCTTGGCTGCCAGGGCACCCTGCTGACTCGTATTGAGCCTGCTGTCGACCAGCACCCCCAGATCCCTTTCTGCAGGGCTGCTCTCCAGCCACTCTCCCAATTTATGCTTGTGCCTGGTGTTACTCCATCCCAGGTGCAGAATCTGGCAGTTGGACTTGTTAAATTTCATCCCATTAATCATTGCCCAATGCTCCAGACTAGATCGCTCTGCAAGGCCTCTCGTCCCTCAAGAGAGTCAACAGCACCTCCCGGTTTGGTATCATCATCAAACTTGCTAATGGTGCATTCAACTCCTACATCCAGATCATTGATAAATATATTGAACAGAACTGGTCCTAGAATTGAACCCTGAGGAACACCGCTGGTGACCGGTGGCCAGCCAGATGTAGCCCCAATCACTACAGCCCTTGGAGCCCTGCTGTTCAGCCAGTTCTTCAGCCAGCGCACCGTGAACTTGCTCATCCCGCAGCTGGACACCTTGTCCAGAAGGATGCTGTGAGGGACGGTATCAACAGCCTTACTAAAATCCAGAAAAACTACATTCGCCTTCCCTTCATCCACTAGGTGGGTGACCTTATCATAGAAGGATATCAGATTAGTTAGGCAGGACTTTCCCTTTGTGAACCCATGACAACTGTGCTTGACGATTGCATTATTCTTTAAATGCCTTTTAATAGTACCCAGTATGATATTCTCCATAATCTTTTTGCCCACTCTAAAATTCCTGCTGAGTTTTTAGTGAGTTGGGTGTTAGAAAGGATCTGTGTTTTGACCCAGGGTGCATTCAAAACCTCTGGCCTACTAACATGTTTTGTATTTCATGACATTTGCCAAAAGTTTGGGGTAATGTTGATCTCGACTCTAGCACTTGAAAGGCTCCACTGACAAAGCCACTGTTTCCCAGAGTCCTTTTCCAAACCTCCTTAAAGGTCAAAGCCACTACAGTGTGACTGGGAATTTGCTCTACTTTATTCTTTTTAAGATAAAAGCAAATTTAATGTTTGTACTATGGATGTTACATTTTAGATGACACTGGCTATTTTTTGATTAGTGACAGTCAATTTTGTCTAGTGGAAAATTTCAAGACATAGAAATGAAATCGATATTCAGTTTCTTTTAATAGTTAAATGCCTTGAACATACATTTGCAACACTGAAAAAAGAAAAAACCAACACCCAGTTCATTTCTGCTATAATACATGTAGTGTTTTTCCAGTTGTTTTTTTATTTTTGTGTTGAAGACAGGTGCTTTTAACAATGCATAAAGTGACATTTTCAGACTCTGGAACTCATTCCCTGCAGCATTAACTGTCTGTGACTATTGAAAAGTGACTTTGTATTGGCTGAGGTTAGCTTTTTGCTACTCTCTAGCCTAGTATTTCCTATTTAATGTCATAATTTTCTTTCCCTTGGATTCTTACTTTCTATTTTAAATTGCTATAATGTCTTTTACCTTTTTATTTTCTCTTTTCTGAGCTTGGATTGGTGTTAACTAGAGTTTTCTGGTGCTTCTAGAGCTTTTTAACAGATCAGTTACACACCTGGATTTCATATTGGAAGGTCATTCTCAGTGAGGTTAATCTAGCCTGAGTTAAGGCATCTATAATGGAATAGTCAAACTTCAAACTGTCACTGTAGAGTCCCTCCATAGTTAATGAGAGAAATAAGTATCTCCAAAGGGCAATTCATGTGACCTGTCGCATGCATCTATCTCTGGATGAAAACAATTGTCTCCTGGAGGTGCCTATTTCACTCTACTGACAACGTAGAATTATGCCACTGACTCTGGCACCAATGCCAGGGCAGATGAATTTCACTTGGTGTGTCTAGGCTCTAATTTTTTTTTTTTTTTTTTACTGTGCATCTGAGAAATTTGACTTTATACTCATTTGGTATCTCTGCACATTTTTATTGCCTTTATGATATTCTTTTGTAAGTGAAGGCTAACGTAAGTACTCAGCTGGGTTTCCTATTTCCTTTGGAAAGTGAAAAACATTATTTTTAAGCACTTATTTGAAGAAATGAAAAGTCAAAGATGAATGATACCATAAGTTATATCTTAAGTTAGAAGACATTATCAAAGCTGTGATTTTTAGTAGACATCCAAGAGCTTTATTTCATTGGCTTTAGTTCAATTTCCAATTAATAATTTTTCTTCCTCCCCTCCCCCTCTCCACTTTCTTATCACTATACATAAAAAGATGTGTTAAAATGAAGGAAAAGCTTGCTGCCGAGTGGGTCCAATGAGACACTCTCATGCCCTGCCCTTGGGAATCTTGCTGGAAGGCTCAATAAACTAAACCCAGAATATTTGCAAGCAAAGTTTAATATATTTACCTGAAAGAGTCATGATTGGCAGGGCAAAAGCAGAGTGAGGCAAACAGGGAAAACTAGAGCAGGACGCTGAAGTCAGCACACTGTTGATATTCCTCTGAGTAAAGGGATAACAAAGTTCAGAGGTCTTTGATTTCCCCCCACAGGCTTTGCTGACAAATGGGAAGAACATCATGTGGATATGTGGTACAACAATTATTCTTGTGACATAGCTTTTACCCTTGCCTTGTCTTGCCTTCCCCCCTCCCCTCCACTCCCTCCCCTCCCCTCCTGTCCCCTTGCCTCCCCTCGCCTCGCCTCCCCTCCCCTCCCCTCTCCTCTCCTCTCCCCTCCCCTCCCCTCCTCTCCTCTCTTCTTTTTTTTTTCTTCTTCCCAGAAGTGATTAAGGTGTACTACCATCTTCAGACTTGGTAACCCTGCATGCAGCGTTGGTCATAGGGTTTCCCTGCTTCTTTACCTTCTCCCTGTAGCAGAAAACACTTAAAAAGGCCAGAGGTATCGATAGCAAAGAGATCTAAAGGAAGAAACTGAAGCTAAGAGATAATTAAAATAACAAAACCAAACACCTTCAGCTAACAAAATAATGAAGGATCCTTCAAACACTTTCAGCAGGGATCGATGGTACAGTCATGATAATCATATTACATTGCACCTTTCATCCTGGAGGGTGTCAAAATGCTTTGGATATTTAGCACACCAGTACAAGGAATTGCTTTATCTACAACTAACGCAAAACCACCCATGGGTTTACCTCTGGCAGCTGCTCTGTAGGGAATGGCAAGACTGAAAAGGTGAAGTGTGGGTAGGTAGAAAATCTACCTGTTAAGAATTAAGAGTGCACAGGGCATTAAGCCTACTTAAAACTGGTGGAAAGATCAGACCTTACTATGTTCAGAAGTAAAGTGCCTGTTTTTCAAGGGTGTTAATGCTGGTAGCCAGGTCCAGTGAATATGAAGAAGGGGTGTGCTGCCAAGAGGAATTTTGCTGTTATTTATATCACATTTGCCAGAGAGCATTCACTGCAATGGTAAAAGTCCAGAATGTTAGCTGGAAATGCTAACTTCTAACCTACTAAAATGGAGGAAATCTGAACTAAAAGGAGGTTTAAAAATAGGAGCATGAACTCTGCAAAAGGCTGGATTCCAGATTTCTTTCCTACGTGAAAAATTACGTAATGTTTTTCTCCAGAAAAGTTGCCACAAGAGTCATGGAAATGTACTCTCATCAGAGTTAGTCCCATTCAATGCAGGGTGTCTATTTTAATTGTATTTGTCTCGGTAGTTTCCCAGTCTTTGCTGTTTTTTGCTGTCATTTTTCATGCATTAACCGTATTGATATATTTTTGGCCCTGTCCCAACCAGAAGATTACCCCTTGCCATTACAAGCCCTTCTTGCTTATTATTCAGCTGCTGTTGAGCTGCATGTTTTATGTTTCCAAGAAAGTTATTTAATGCCTAAGTCTCGTTATCTATCCTCATCCTCAAGATTCTCAACACAAGGCAAATGAAGGCTTAAACCACAAATATATTACTCCAGCTCAGCAGATTATGGAGGACCAGCTGAGCTGTAGTAACTATCAAAGATCTCGATGTTAGTACTTGGCAAATGCAAGATAATGTAACTTAGCTCATCCCTGTTTCAATATGGCATAGATGGAATCAAATTGACCTACATTTATCACAGGTTGAAGGTGCATCCAATTGTTTTCACTCCTTTGCCAGCTCATGTTTGAACTGAAGAAACTTTACTGAAATTTTAGACTTTCTTGAGTGATGTGCTTCTTGGTTTTTCTCTACTAGCAAAGAATACATAGTGATTGCATCATATTTTAAAAACTTTGCTAAATAGGCATTGTATCAGTACGGATTTTTGTGAAACTGACTTTTAAAATACTACACAAAGATGCGTGCACCAAAGTGATGCTCATTAAGGAGCTGTTTGAAGGCTCGAAATATTTTCTAAAAAGTGGTATGGGATATTGGTTATGGTCAGGATGAATCTAAAAATGGCAATACTCCCTGTAACGGGAAAGATTTGAATAAAATTAATGTTGAAATGTTGTCGTTCTAAAATGCTTGACTATAATGTATTCTTTCGTAACTGGAAGTAGCTGTAGCATATGATCTTGTTTTCCTGAGAATGTACTTCTCCTCTTAGGCTGTTGTCAGCTGGGAAAGGAAAGGAGCCAGATGAAGGACAAATCCTTACAACAAGTTCTGTGTTCAGCAGGGCAATCCAAAGCCTTTTGCTGTGACGTGAAAGTCTGCAGTGGGCTTCAATTCAAGCTCTGAATGGTCTGTGCTGACATCTTTAGCTCATGGCATTTGCTGCTGCCTTCGTTGCTGTCCGTGACGTCTCTGATAGGATATAATTTGCTACAGCTGGCTTAGGTGCAAAACTGCCATGGGCAAAGCTTTATGTCTTTCCTTAGATGTGCCATTTCATTGTGTGTCTCATCAAAATCAGGCAAACAAAGGTGGAGAGAATAGGTGCTCCTGCACGTGTCATGCTCTGCAAATCAAGTGTATGGAAACAATCCCTTGCCCAGAGCCCTGCTTGTGCCGCCACACACATCAGAGCTCAATGACAGAGGGTCTCATTTGTTCTGTTTCTACCTCTTCAGGATCAGAAGAGGTTTAAACACCTACCTACTGCTAAAGCTCATTATTTTCTGCCTGAATCCTAAGTGGGGGTGGGGTAAGGGGAAATACAAAATTTTATTCTAAAGCATAATTAGGTGCAAGATTCGGATAAGCATTTAGATATGGCTTGATTAAATCAGAGTCCTTTTCTGATACAAATGAATGTTACACTGAGAGTCCCGTTATTTATGGGATTTTCAATGCCAGTTTAAAAAAAAGTGCTCTCTATTCTTTGACTTCACATCTTAGCTGAAAACTCCCATCTTCAAGTGTATTCAGTAGGGTGGATCCTCAGCTGAAATATACCCATGTCGTTCCAGTCTCTCTGGTGTAATTACATCAGTGAATGTCATCTAAGGATTGGGCGGATAAGAGAAGCAGAGAACAGCACTAATAGGCACATAATGTTGCTCATGCCCTGATCATCACTGAATAAATTCAGCTGACAGTCTGAACTAGAAGGATAAAACTTTTGGGCTTAAAAAAAAAGAAAAAAGAATGCATGAAGGTAAACTTCTCTGCATTCATTACATTGCATTACTTTAGTACATTAGTGGGAAACCAGAGGGAGAAAGTTGCTATTGTATCTTGTGCAAATGACTTTAATGAGAGATAGTCATTAGACTATGCTAATTCCAGTGTTAAACTTCCAAGAATGGTGAGCTTATGATTTTCAGTAATCTGTGACCTACACTGAGTTGTGCATTAAAAAAAAAAAAAAAGATAAAAAAGATAAAAAAGATAAAAAAGAAAAAAAGATAAAAAAGAAAAAAAAGAAAAAAAAGAAAAAAAGAAAAAAAAGAAAAAAGCTCAGTTTTCTCTCTTACCACAGCTGATTTTTGAGTGGTGCCTAAACATTACAAAAAGGGCAGGAGACTATATGGGGATTTTAACTGGCTGGACCAAACACTTAAGGGTCCTATTTATGCCAAAATGTGCACTCCCTAATGGGTTGGATAGTGGGTGCTGTTAAATGAGTAGTGATGGATGAGTGACATACAGGATTTTGAAGGTAGATTGAAGCTTAGACATGCTGGATATGTCATTGGCAGGCATTATACAGGAGTAACGAATGGTGCTGATCTCTTGCCTATTGGGATGATCTTTATGGTTCCCTGAGGAGCCGCAGAGCAAGCAGAGATCCCCCTTCCTCCCATTTACTGCCATGAGCTTGAAAAAGAAACATGCAATTTTGTTAGTGTTCATCCAGCCAGTGGCTGCAACTAACACCAGGACATTTGTATCAGTTGCAATAACAGAAAGCCCCTAAGGGCTCCCCAGTGTCTTTCCTGTTTTATGGGCTATGGTCTGGGCCTCTGACTTTTCATTTGGCCTAGAAAATTCACAACAGGGTCTTACAGGCAGCTGAACTGGCACGTGTTGGCTGTAACAGGCCTGCCAAGCTCCTCACAGCATGTCTGCCCGTTTGGCTCCCAGTTCATGTTCTCTTATCACGGGCAGTGCCTACAGCCCATGCATCCACAGCTCAGCTCCACTACGCTTCACCCGCATCAGGATGGTCTGACCTGTGCCTCCTCCTGGGACCCCATGTCTCAGCGGATCTCCCATAGCAGGGGAGATGCCTGGAGCAGCATCATGGCTCTTTCTCCATCGTGTGACCAGACAAATTCCATCTTTTCTTGCATGCAGCTCTTCCTCTGGTCCCTTTCTCCTTATATCACACTACTCAGTAAGGTGATGTCTCAGGTGAGATGAGTTTATATAAGCAGTGCCATACACACTCACAGCTTTCCAGCTCAACCATCACAAAGCAATGTTCCTCCCTCAAGCTCATCCAACGTCCATATCTGCTCATGGAAAAACAAGGAAGTAAATATGGAGTGCAGTTTGGAGGTGCTGTTAAAGAAATGCAGGTCATGATAAACCAGTATCAAAACATAATATCTGTTCTATGAAGCTGAAGTCTGCAATATCCTTATCTCAGGCTGTAAAGAATCTGTATCTTAAAAGAAACAAAGTATGTGAATAAAGAATGCAGAACTTTTTTTTCAAGCTTCTAATGTTCATCAATGAGACACAGCAAGGTGAAGGACAAGAAGTAGGTAGATGAAAAAGAAAAAAAATATGAAAAAGCAAATGCCTTTGCCGCTGATTGGTTTTATTTCTGACTTTGGAAGTGAGATCATCTGCTATCATTGCTAACGCTGACAAGATGAATTCAAAATATTCTGGTACTTGTCTTCATTGTTTTGAAATCTTTAGATGACCCTGTGAGACGCTGCTTCAATCAGAAATACTATAATTTCCTTTGCTGTAGATACCTAACATACCTAACATTTTAGTAATATTACCTTGTCACATTTTAATCTATGTGAGGTTTTTGTTTTGTTTTGTTTTGTTTTGTTTGCCTTTGAAACATATTCTAGCCTGGTTTGCAAAGCTGTAGGACTGCAGAGACAAGGGAAACGTTTGTCCATTGTCTAAATATTTGAAACTGCAATATATAAATTCTCATTTCTGCTTTTCTGAGGTATTTTTTATAATGCAGTGCTGTTTGCTATTATTGTTGCTCTGATGACTGTGACACTAGAAGCTGTTGTGGACATTCAGCAATCCTCACTCAAAACACAGCAATAAGAGAAGATTAAGATAAAGTGACTTGCCCAGATTCAAAAAGCAAGTAAATAGCGGAGTTAACATTAAAACTCTATTTTTTTAATCAAAATCAAAACCTAATACATTGTGTAATAGGCTAAACAATGATGCTAAGTAATTTAAAAATATGTCATACTTGAATCTTCCTAGATTATGTTGTGCTAATCTTGACTGACAGAACGACTTGCAAATATGTTAACGGAAAAAAAAAAAACCAGCACAGGTGTGGTAACTGTGACTTGGTACCAGTAAGACCTTAATCTGTGTATATATATAGGAAGATGCTGACTGAGTGAAGCAAAACCTCATTCAGTAGTCCTTTAGGATGTTAGAACTTTTTAAGCATTAAAACACTTGAATAAAAACTGAGGACAAGCACCAGTGCTCAACAATGGAAAGCACTACACATTTTTTCATACACAAAGGGCAAAAAGCATTTTATGCTAATTTTATTTCACATGAAGGAAAATAATAAACAAATTATGCATATGAAATCCCAAGGGCAGATATTCAGTTGCTGCATACTTACTTTACTGGAGTTAAGTTATCTGATACTTCTGGACATTCTGACCCTCAAATGTTAAAATAGACACCAATCTCCCTGTTTCATGGGCAATAACTTCTGTTGAAAAAATTTTGGTTTTAATTTGTAGATGTATTTGCATTCTTCATCTTTACTTCTTGTTTTTCCATCCAGCTGCTGCTCTGTGATATGTGATATAAAAAGACTGAAGATTTTTTAAATTGCTCCTACCTTTTGCAAGCAATGCAGCTATTTCCTGTTTGTGCAGATAAAACATTTTAGTAGACAATTAGATATGAATTTCAGTACTGGGTAGTTTTCCAATCTGGTAACCCTATATTCAAACTAAAAAAAATACAATTAAAAATGTACTCTGAGAAAAAAGTCAGAATCTTTCTAGTGTGGAGATTTTCTTCTATTCCAGATTGTAGGACCATATACGTCAAAATAAATTGAAACTCAGGTACGATGAGGCATATTTCTATGTATTTTTGTGTGTTTCTACATATTCATGTGTCTATTTTAAATTCTGTAAATTTGCTAAGTTTTTGGCTCTAGGTGGTTCCTCCAGAGAGTTAAGACACCGTAACACAAATTTTGGGAAGCTATCCCACATTTGAAATTCCACTTTATTCCATGAAGCTTTTCAGTGGAAAACTATTGAGATCTGCCAGTCTCTCCAACCCATAGAATTCAAGCCATGACCTACTGGATCACTGGATGATGAAAGTAAGTCAGTCAGTGGTTAACACAGAAAACTTTGCAATTTTCCCCTCCTAAGAGAACATACTGCTCTATATTCATGATAGGGAAGAAGTCTGGAGGAAATCCATGGTAATATTAATTATTTTTAAATGTGCTTAGAGAGATATCACTAGTTTAATATTGTATACCATCTGGATCCAGATTCTCTAGTTTAATATTGTATACCATCTGGATCCAGATTCACTGCTTGAGAGAATGTTTATAGTTATGAACTGCATCTTCACTATAAGATTTACGCACTTTATTCCTTCACTTTCATGATACTCTAAAATAATCAGTTTCCAACTGAAAAATAGAGGCCATAGTTGAACCTGTATGAAGTCAACGCAAATTCTCAGTGAACTCTGGATCACATCCCCTGGCCAGACCTTAAACTGGGCTAAAGATGCTTTCAATCACTGATGACTCACAACGCTAAAGAAAGAGAGTTGTTTTTCCTTTTCTGCTGCGCAGCTCTGAATGCCATTGACAGCCAGCCCTGCAGAGAGATAGAAACAGAATGCAATCAGACTTCCAAATCTTCCCTTAATGCAGTGTCTTTGGAGCTTTTCCCTGTAGGGTACCTTTCAGATGGGGATAAGTAATGCTGTTAGTACGTAATCCAATCACTGATGCAGATTGCTCCTAGACAACCCTGAGCAGCAGAATTTTTTTTTTACTTTATAAAGAAAGTAGCTTTTCTACAGTAAAAAGAAAAAAGGATGTGTCTTAAAAGTTATTAACAGTATAAATAAGTCTTGTTATATATTGTCTGCATATGATAAAATTGGAAGCTTAGTTTACCATAAAATATCAGAAACCAAAGTAAAAAAATGAAACATTTTAGTGTTCAGAACAGGATGCCAGTTTGGTGCTCTCCTCTCCCTATTACATTGTGCAGTCAGCCAGGGATGCATGCTTCTCCTTCTTATTCCCAGACTGAACCCATTTCTAGGATTGCCAAGGTAGAGGTCTCATTCTAGATCTTTTGCTGCCACTAATGTGCTCTCACCCTAAGCACTGTGCTTAATATGGTGCTATTGGTAGTGTGGTCTGCAGACCCAGTTAAAGGACTGGGACTTTCTAGATGTGATTTCTCTTTTCAGCTTCACATCTAACCTGTTATTCAAATTCACATCATCTTCCCTACTTCCATGTCCCTCCCATCATGTCTCTGTCTCCTCTGTTTTGACTGCAGACTTTTTGGGCATGGGATTTTACCTCCCTTTTGAATATATAAGGCTTAGCACTCGGGAGGGCTGAACACATCTCGAGACCATGTGACAAACAGAAAATTATGGAGTGGTGTCCCACCCACCCAGTTTAAGCATCTAACTTTGACCTACTGAAGGCATTTTCAAAGTTCTCTATAGAGGCAATAGAGACAGATGGGTGCCTTTGAAGCTCTCAAGATTGATGCCCTTCAGGTATCCAAGTTAACAGCACAGTATCTAGCTCTCCAGGCTATCAGAAACATCTGCTTATACTGTTAAAACTGTATGCTTATAAACTGGATCCCTCCCATAAATAGGAACAAAAAGACCATCAGAAAGTATGTATGGTTGTTCCAAAAGAACTGAGTCACTCAGATATGATAAATGCATGGTTTCCTCAAAATCTCTCAGGATTCTTTCAAAGTGGTGCATTAGTACTTCCCAGTTCCACTGAGCTGGTTTGTTTAAAATGGGTTTTTGGCATCTGCAAATGCTTCTAACAAAATGAAATTTGCAGGTGTAATGTAATTCTCAAACAGATATCTAAAGTGAGAAATATATTGAGGGCATATGGAAATAGCATTATTTACATCCCTTGAATAATTTTTTATAACATAAAATGTTTTATATGACCTTAATCTTTCCATCTAATTTTTTTCTTTTCTTGAGCATTTAACACATGAAGTTCCTTGTCAATCATACCACCAGAAGCCTGATTCAGATCTATACCCAGACCATCTTCTGCCTTTTGTAGCAATCAGTGGATTGTCAACAAATTGGTAATGTTAAGAATTTTGGTGTAAGCATGTGAAAGGCTTAATTCAGCAAAGGTAAAAACTTAGAAAACAGTATGAAGACGTACTCAAGAAAGATTACGAGTCCTCTTCGTATTATTTTTAATTATTGTAACATTATTGGACTGCTTAAACAAATACAGGGATCTTGTTAGCTGTGGTAGTTGCTGCAAAACACAAAGCAGGAAAGCTTACTAATTTTGAAGAGTTTATAAATTAGAAGAACAAGTGAAGTCCTGGAAAGAAAACCAGCAGAGAGAGATGAAAGGATTTGTTTAGGGCTACAGAAGAAGAGATAGCAATAAAACCAATGATCTCTGACCTGGGATTAGTCTGTGACCACTAGGCCAGGTGTTTTTCTTTGCCTGGTAGATTATCAGTTGCTTTTAGTGCTGCTAGGGAAAGGTCCAGTTTTCTAGGGATGAATTCTGCCATATCTTACACTAGTGCCAATCAAGTGTCTTTCCTATTAAGAAAATTGATTAACAGATGATTGAACAAAGGAAGGGCACCTGTTCTACCTTTTCTTCCCTTGTAGATCACAATGTAATACAGTTAAGAAAACCCACTTCTGACTGATTTCATTAGGCCAGGGTAAGTCAGATGCAAAACCAGAAAACGAAGTGTGCAGTCTGTATTCCAAGCTAGAAATTTCCACCATCTCATATAGGATGGAGCTACTTAGAGATTTCATATGGAGTCAGTGCTTAATGGAGGTGAAGAGGGCAGCGGAGGCTGGCTGTTTCTTGTCTTTTTCTTTTTACAGAAACACAGGCAAGGATCTCATTTTCTGCTGCGTGCATCGGCTAAAGGGGGCAGGGGATGTCAAACTGTATGGATTTCTTAGCAGGTTTGTTAAAGTTTTTGATTCCCTTGATTTATCCTTTCGTAACCATCATGAAACGTGAAAGTGCTGGCAATTAGAGTTAATGAGCATTTCATTGCTTGTGACAGTTTATTTCAATTAGCATTGTTGCTGTTTTCTTCTTTAAGTGGGGAAAATGTTCTGGAAAGCTTCTGTGGTAACACATGGAGCCAAGCTTGAGTTCTCCAGAGCTGGCTGAGAACAGCAGACACAACTTGACCTTTACAAGAAGGGAATACATTATTCTTAAAGGAGCCTTCAGCTCCCTGTTGGCTCTGCTGCATACTTTTACACATTTCTTTAGAAGATTTTTGCCACCAAAGACCTCTCTATAGGTGCACCTCTCACAGACCAAATGCCACACTCATTTCTACAGTCTTTCCCAAATGGGTTGCTCTGATACACAGAGGTTACAGAACTAGTCAACCAATGTTCGTTTGTTCCTCCCTTCCTCCCTTCCTCCCTCCCTTCCTTCCTTCCCTTCCTTCCCTTCCTTCCTTCACTACATTGATCTGTCTGTCCGTCCTTGGGTCCTTCCATCCCTTCTGCATTCCTCTGTACATGTTGGGAATAAGGAAACATGATCTAACTCAAGTGATAAATATGTGAAGAAGTGATGTAACTAACCTGATTCTCAGAGAGCTGATGAAATATGGAACATGAGTATTGATAACTGACAATTGCTCATGTTAGTTTAACAGTACTAGTTTCAGAAAAGTCCTTCTCCTGAGAGATGAATCAATGAATCTGAGCATGAAAACCAGTGTGCAAATGCAATCAGCCTGATCCTACAATTGTGGGTGTGTAAGGAATTTGATACTGCACACAACAATTCCAGCCAAGGCCAAGTTATATGCAACATTTGACAGCAGAAAGGCTGGACTTCTAAAATAAAGTTCTAGTCCTGTATGTCACTGCATCCTACATTTTTTTTAATATTTGTTTTCATGATCTCTGCTCATTGTTCTGATTAAATATTTCATGCTTCTTTATTAAAACAGATGGCAGATTTCTCAACACAGCAATATTCAGTGCCTTAAAAATCCTAGACTGACTGAGGTCAACAGAAGCTTTGTGGGACTTGTTATATCCATTTAACAGAATAATATACTGTACCATGGAATCATAGAATCATAGAATCATAGAATCATTGAGGTTGGAAAAGACCTCCAAGATCATCGAGTCCAACCATCGACCCAACACCACCACTCACTAAACCATGTCCCTAAGTGCCTCATCTACTCGTCTTTTAAATACCTCCAGGGATGGGGACTCAACCACTTCCCTGGGCAGCCTGGTCCAATGTTTAACCACTCTTTCAGTAAAGAAATTTTTCCTCACGTCCAATCTAAACCTCCCCTGGCGCAACTTGAGGCCATTTCCTCTTGTCCTATCACTAGTTACTTGGGAGAAGAGACCGACACCCACCTCGCTACAACCTCCTTTCAGGTAGTTGTAGAGAGCGATGAGGTCTCCCCTCAGCCTCCTTTTCTTCAGGCTAAACAACCCCAGTTCCCTCAGCCGCTCCTCATAAGACTTGTTCTCCAGACCCCTCACCAGCCTCGTTGCCCTTCTCTGGACACGCTCCAGCACCTTGACATCCTTCTTGTAGTGAGGGGCCCAAAACTGAACACAGTATTCGAGGTGCGGCCTCACCAGGGCTGAGTACAGGGGCACGATCACTTCCCTGCTCCTGCTGGCCACACTATTGCTGATACAGGCCACGATGCCATTGGCCTTCTTGGCCGCCTGGGCACGCTGCCGGCTCATGTTCAGCCGGCTGTCGACCAGCACCCCCAGGTCCTTTTCCGCCAGGCAGCTTTCCAGCCACTCTTCCCCAAGCCTGTAGCGCTGCATGGGGTTGTTGTGGCCAAAGTGCAGGACCCGGCACTTGGCCTTGTTGAACCTCATACAATTGGCCTCGGCCCATCGATCCAGCCTGTCCAGGTCCCTCTGCAGAGCCTTCCTACCCTCGAGCAGATCAACACTCCCGCCCAACTTGGTGTCGTCTGCAAACTTACTGAGGGTGCACTCAATGCCCTCATCCAGATCATTGATAAAGATATTGAACAAGACCGGCTCCAAAACTGAGCCCTGGGGAACACCGCTCGTGACCGGCCGCCAACTGGATGTAATTCCATTCACCACAACTCTCTGGGCCCGGCCGTCCAGCCAGTTTTTGACCCAGCGCAGAGTCCACCTGTCTAAGCTGTGAGCCGCCAGCTTCTCTAGGAGAATGCTGTGGGAGACAGTGTCAAAGGCCTTGCTGAAGTCCAGGTAGACCACATCCACAGCCTTTCCCTCATCCACTAGGCGGGTCACCTGGTCATAGAAGGAGATCAGGTTGGTCAAGCAGGACCTGCCTCTCATGTACCCGTGCTGGCTAGGCCTGATCCCCTGGTTGTCCCACTCATGCCTTGTGAGCGCCCTCAAGATGAACAGCTCCATAATCTTCCCCGGCACCGAGGTCAGGCTGACAGGCCTGTAGTTCCCCGGATCCTCCTTCCGGCCCTTCTTGTAGATGGGTGTCACATTGGCAAGCCTCCAGTCGTCCGGGACCTCCCCCGTTAGCCAGGACTGCTGATAAATGATGGAGAGCGGCTTGGCGAGCACCTCCGCCAGCTCCCTCAGCACTCTTGGGTGGATCCCATCCGGCCCCATAGACTTGTGAGCATCCAGGTGGCGTAGCAGGTCATTGACTGCTTCCTCTTGGATTATGGGGGGTTCATCCTGCTCGCCGTCCCTGTCTTCCAGCTCGGGGGACCGAGTACCCTGAGGATAACTGGTCTGCCTGTTAAAGACTGAGGCAAAGAAGGCATGAAGTACCTCAGCCTTTTTCTCATCCTCGGTGACAATGTTGCCCCCCTCATCCAATAAGGGATGGAGATTTTCCTTGGCTCTCTTCTTGTCATTAATATATTTGTAAAAACTTTTTTTGTTGTCTTTAACGACAGCGGCCAGATTGCGTTCTAGCTGGGCTTTTGCCTTTCTCATTTCTTCTCTGCCCAACCTAACGAGATCCCTGTACTCTTCTTGAGTCGCCTGCCCCTTCTTCCACAAGCGGTAAACTCTCCTTTTTTTCCTGAGTCCCAGCAAGAGCTCCCCGTTCAGCCAGGCTGGTCATCTTCCCTGCCTGTTCTTCTTATGGCACATGGGGACAGCCTGCTCCTGCACCTTTAAGACTTCCTTCTTGAAGATCGTCCAGCCTTCCTGGACCCCTTTGCCCTTCAGGACCGTCTCCCAAGGGACTCTCTCAACCAGCGTCCTGAACAGGCCAAAGTCTGCCCTCCGGAAGTCCATGGTTGCGGTTTTGCTGGCCCCCCTCCTTACTTCACCAAGAATGGAGAATTCTACCATTTCATGGTCGCTAAGCCCAAGACGGCCTCCGACCACCACATCTCCCACCAGTCCTTCTCTGTTTGTAAACAGCAGGTCGAGCGAGGCACCTCCCCTGGTAGGCTCACTCACTAGCTGTGTCAGGAAGTTGTCTTCCACACACTCCAGGAACCTCCTAGACTGCTTCCTCTCTGCCGTGTTGTATTTCCAGCAGACGTCCGGGAAGTTGAAGTCCCCCACGAGAACAAGGGCTAGCGATTGAGAGACTTCTGCCAGCCGCTTGTAGAATGCTTCATCCGCCTCTTCATCCTGGTTGGGTGGTGTATAACAGACTCCCAGCAGGATATCTGCATCATTGGCCTTCCCCCTCATCCTTACCCATAAACACTCGACCGTATCATCATCACAATCGTTGAGCTCTATACAATCGAAACACTCCCTAACATACAGGGCCTAAGCACACAATGCTAAGGCTATTATTATTATGACTATAATTTTTATTTACATGTCATCAGACCTACCTAGGTATACTGTAGGCAACAAGTTCGACAAAGTGTACAGCAAAACTCTCCTCGACTAAATAAATGCTTTCCCTCAGGTCAGGTAGCATAAAATGTTCTAATGAACTATGTCCCCCCGGAATACCCAAAGACGTCTTAACATGTTTCTTTTAACTTCTCTAACAGAAACACTGCCTATCTCACTTGAAATTCTTCTTCCCAAGCTAATTGTTAACATTATTGTCAACTTTCATCAGGAGACCATTCAGTCTGCCTTCTGAAATAGGAAAATCCTTATTTACCCACTTATTTATATCCCTGATATTTTTGTTACCAATTCACTGTTGGCTGGAATAATGTCATTAGCACTTCTTGAACTCAAGTTATAATCACACAAACAAATATGACAGATTGGTTTTATAAAGTTATTGCAGCAGTTTACTTTATCCAAAATAGAACACGTCTTTATGTAAGTGTGTTAATCTATAATATTCCTATATCTTCAATACTTCCTGCAGTCCTGAAAACCCCATTTCAAACAGGTTATATAGCGATTTAGGCAGAGGTAAAGAGGATGTCTACAAGGACAATTGTAGGCATGAATTCCACGTATGAGAAAAAAAGAGAGGACTGAAAAAGATGGTAGAGTCTATAAGATCAAGAATGCTGTTGATAAAGCGAATGCAGTGCACAAGCTAAACTGGTTATCTTATCTTTGCCACAGGATGTTCTGGAGGTCAGATGTATAAATGGGTTTGGAATAAGATCCAGAGCTCTAAGGTGAATCTACCTAAACATTTTTCTTACTGAAGAGCATACCCAAAACACCACAGGCGTTTATAATCTCAAAAGCCAAGTTTGAACAAGAACTAGAATAGCTAGCTTCTGTAAAACTTAAAGTGACTACAAAGTTGACTACACGAGAGAGAACTGAAAAGAAGTTCATAGACACATCTTCACCTATTTGTTGTGGCCTTGCAGAGCAATTCCTTGCTTCCAAACTCATTTATTAACAAACAGCTTGATTTTCTGGTTGCCCCAAAGTCTCCAGTGACTTTCAGAATTTTTTTTCTGAATGTATCTGTTCCTGCTTCTCTCAGCAGTTTTTCAGGCACTCTGCCAATGTATAGACTCCCATCTCTTTCCTGAATCTCACCCTTCCTTTGCTTGCCACACCTTGAACTTTGGAAGCCCTTCGGCTTCATGGAGGCTCCATTGTTCTCCAAGGGCATGAGGTACAGCCAGACATCCCCACCTGGCCCAGACACTTCTTTTTTTTTTAAAAGAACATGATATTTAAAAAAGAACTGTCAAGAAACATATAAAATGGGTGCTATCATTGAGTTCATAAGAGCATTCAATTTACCTCTTTCTTGTCTCATGTTTTTAGTGATATACACTGCATTTACACCTGGTGGTGTAAAACTCCATGGAAATCAATACACTAATCTCTCTTTGTGAGAACACTCCAAAAGACAACGGGAACTGCTCTGTTCTTTAGTTATGTATGTATTTGGAAAGAGTTACTAACCTTTTTTTCTCCTAGCATAGTTCATAGGGCAAGCAGTAAACTTGACCATCTTGCTCAACTTTTGGTTGACTTGATCTGGACATCTCCGGATCCCTGCCCTGAGGGTGGTTATTTTCTTTTCTACAGCACAATATAATGGCAAAAAAATGGGTCACATGCATTTCACACATACTTCTAAACTAGCAAGTAGTTTAGAAGGCTACTAAAATAGGAGGTGAAGTTTCCAGGCTTTCTCAGTTAGACAGGATGGTTAGAAGGCTGTGGAAGATTGCCCTTAAAGTGATTGGAGGCTTTTGTTTCTTTTTTTTTAAACTCTGTCCCCCAGGTGTGCCTGAAGCTCTTTGCTCGGATCCAACAACTATTAAGCTAACTTCAGGCCTCAGCTCACAAATTCCTACAGGGTTTGCACACCCCAGTTTTCTAGATGTAATTAATCAGCTCCTGTTCTGACCAAATCAAAGTCTCTGCATAACTAACGGAAGTATTATTGCAAAGTCTATGAAAGGAATAATCTCCTAAAACCTTGTCTATGACTTTGTTAGATGCTCCCCGGCTTTGCTCCTCATGACTCCTCCTTCATGCACCTCTTTCTACCTAGCTGCACCCCGTTAAATGTGAAACTGTGTCTGAGTGGCCAGATGTGCACATGTATGAATGCAACCAAATTAAACTGCACACTCACCTGATTGTGTACACACTAGAAATGCCATGCTAAGAAGAATTTAAAGAACCCCAGAGGAATAGTATATATTGCAGAAGTCAATGATGATAAATCCAAATAAATCCTATTTTAAGACCAGAGTTAATCCAAAGGGTGAAGGGACTGGCAAAAAAAGGAAAAAAGCCATGAGTAAATTTTCAGTTATTTAGCTTTGTCTTATGACTGGGTTGTATGGGTCAGAGAATATCAGAGATTGAAATCCAAAAAATATCTGTGCCTGTAATGAGGCTAATCAGAACTACAGATAATTTAAATGAGTCTTTCATAGTTTATTCTGGTATTCAGTAATCCATTTTTCCTCATATCCTATAGCATTTTTCCATTTTATCTAGGGAGAAGGAATCTGTCCTTGAGCTTTGAGATAGTACAACTCTGAATAGTGCAGCTGAGCCCTGATTACATTATCTATGATTATGGTAAAAACAGAATTTCCCTTTGCCAAGACATTTCCATATTTCAAAAATGTTTTCAAACTAAATGGATAAAAAATGTTGATGTTTCCTGGAGAACAGACAATCACAACAATTTATATTAGAAAACATTGAATAACCATGATGGTAATGACTCAACTTTTTTGAATTTGTCCTGATAAACTCAAAGAGCATACAAATCACCTGTTGATCTACATTATCAAGTATAGAGCTGTAATAACTAATTAATATAATCTGAAAGCCAAAACACAATGAAACAGACTTATGTTCTAAAAATTAATATTTTCAGGTGCAGACCTTGAAACCTATAGCCAGGAGTATTTTTATTTAGATAAAAAAATAGCAGCTAATTAAAGAAACATTCCCAACCATTTCTCATGATAAACCTTCAGAAAAATAGTGTTGTATGGAAGCAATTTTCCCTTTAAAAATATAATGAAAATGTGCTCTTTCATCAAAGATGAAAAGTTTTATTCAAAGATCCTTTGGAAAAGTGTTGGAGTGCTGAAAAGTTAGGAGGAGAAAAATACTTTGATGTTGTGCAATTCATGGGCTGGAGTGCTATCGTTAAGATGTAGAAAATCCTCTTTATCAGGTAAAACATTGTCGTGGTTTAACCCCAGCTGGCAACTAAGCACCACACAGCCACTCACTCTCTCCCCCCTGTGGGATGGGGGAGAGAATCAGAAGGGTAAAAGTGAGAAAATTCATGGGTTGAGATAATTCTGATCCTCCCCATAGGCAGGCAGGTGTCCAGCCATCTCCAGGAAAGCAGGGCTCCATCACATGTAACCGTTACTTGGGAAGACAAACGCCATCACTCCGAACGTCCCCCGCTTCCTTCTTCCTTCCCCAGCTTTATATGCTGAGCATGACATCATATGGTGTGAAATATCCCTTTGGTCAGTTGGGGTCAGCTGTCCCAGCTGTGTCCCCTCCCAACTTCTTGTGCACCCCCAGCCTACTCGCTGGTGGGGTAGGATGAGGAGCAGAAGAGGCCTTGACTCTGTGTAAGCACTGCTCAGCAATAACTAAAACATCCCCGTGTTATCAACACTGTTTCCAGCACAGATCCAAAACAGAGCCCCATACTAACTACTGTAAAGAAAATTAGCTCTACCCCAGCCAAAACCAGTGCATTCTCCACCCCTTATTCCATACCATTTACATCAAGCTCAGGTCCCACACTATCCGATACATCCTCATTAACCACCACTCCCCTTCCCATCCTTTGATATAATGCATGGATATCATTCCCTTAGTCTATGGACCACCCCTGTAAAGTGTCTGTAAAATGTCCATAAAATGCCCACAAAATGTCCACTGAGTTCATTTAGTCCATGACTTTGGGTTCCATCTGTTATGGTGGTCACTCAGGACAGGAGAGGTGGTGTGTTGCGTGGAGTTACCGGCACTAAAGCCAGCTCAGGTTGGGTCACTGCTGCACTTGCGTTGCTTCTTGTAAGGTTTCTCCTCCATTGATTCAGGTGGTTCTGCTATAGTAATTCCTATAACATGCAACTCAAATTATGGGTTATAACAATTTAAAGGTATTTCCATTACAATCTGCACCCCTGGTCCCTTTGTGCCAGGTTATAGGGTTTAACATTGCAATGAACTCCTCCCCTTGCTCCTAGCCTGGCTAGCAACAAGGGGTTCCTGCTATAGTAATTCCCATAACATGCAACTCAAATCATGGGTTACAACAATTTAAAGGTATTTCCATTACAATCTCCACCCTTGGTCCCTTTGGATGAGACCATAGGGTTTAACATTGCAATGAACTCCTCCCCTTGCCCCTGCTCTGGCTTGGACTTCTCCACGGACTACAGTCCCTTAGAGGTGTACCTGCTCCCAGTGGAGCCTTATCTATGGGCCACAGTCTCTCCAGGGATATACCTGCTGTGGCATGGACTTATCCACATCCACAGTTGCTTTGAGGTGCACCTGTTCCAGCATGGCTTTCTTCATGGGCCACAATGCCTTCAGAGATATACCTGCTCCAGTGTGGCCGTACCCACAGCCGCAGTCCTTTCAGAAGTAAACCTGCTCCAACATGGTCTTACCATGGCTGCAGACCCTCCAGGGGTGTACCTGCTCTGTCATGGGCTTATCCATGGCCACATGCTTTGAGGTGCTCCAGCATGACCTCATGCACAGCCACAGATGCTTTAAGGTGTACCTGCTGCAGCATGGACTTATCCACAACCACGGATGCTTTGAGGTGTACCTTCTCCAGCGTGGACTTATCCTTGGGCCACAGTCCCTTCAGAGGTATACCTCTGCACAGGCATAACCACTGCCACAGATGCTTCGAGATGTGCCTGCCCTGGTGTGGACTTATCCACAGCCACAGACGCTTCGGGGTGTCCTGCTCCCGCATGGACTCATCCACAGGTCACAGTCCCTTCTACTCGAGTTCACACTGGAGTTCCAGCCTGTCCAGTACAGCAGCACAGAAACAGCAGGGATGCCCTGGCCATCTGCCAGCCCAGGCGCACGGCCATTGCTGTCATCAGAATGTTCCCAGGCACAGCAAAGATGATCAGCAGTGCAGCAGTGCAGCAAGCAGCAAAAGCAAAAAGCAGCCACTAACGAGCACAAGACTCTCATATACAGTAAGGCAAGCAAGCCCCATGGCAAGCACAGGAGCCTGCCAATTGTTCAGATTTCTCCTCCTAGCAATATTTTCTAGATCTCTGACCAGTCACCATCACTGTATTGCTCAGGACTGTTCCAACTTGTCAATTTTTCAGAAATTCAGGAAGTTGTATGAGGCTTTATTGTTGGGGCTTGTTATGGAGTGCACTGGAAGGATAACACTGTACTTTTATTCAAACATCAAATCTGTTGCTTGAATGGAGAGCCAGACATATGTTTTTTAGTGTTATCAATTGATTTCTCTCAAGTCCTGAAAGTAATTGCCCTAAATACACTCATAGCATTCATCCTAAAAATAACCAAATGCCATATAAAAGATGCTGACGTTTTCCTGACAAGTGTGATTCATGAGGAGCAGCAGTGTGATGACTGGAAATTTTCCCAGCCAAAGTGATTACAGTGACAACCTCACTATATGGGATGAACTGACTGAACAGCTGGTTTTACATTTACTCTTTTTATACGCACAGCTGGCAAATACCATCTTTTGGATAGACAGATGGATGTCTGTTTGTTTGGGGGGGAGATAACATATTTATCATGCATTTGCTGTCATCTCCTGAGACTATGCATTGCAATAAATATTAAACATAAAGCTTCAAATTATCAGAGGAAAAGGAATTTTAAGCCTCTGTATGTGGTGCAGTCGGTGTTACATCCTGAAACACTGATTACTGCTGCAGTTCTGCAAGACTTGCTCAGACATTATTAATAGGGACAGTCTGAGATTACTAAGAGTAAAGGAAGCGATCTGATGGCGTGGGCACAAAAAGGTGGGGGAAACCTAGGATATGAACTGTCAAGATCTTCTGCTGCTTTTGTGGAGTCACCTGTGCTCACGCTCGCCCCTGATGGCACTGCACGTGCCTCACTGCAGTTACACTGCATTGCACGAAAGGTAAATGCATGCACATACGCCATCACTGTGGAAAGGTACCGTACTAAGTGTTTTTCCTAGTGTGGCCTGCAAAAACACAATTAGTCAGTTGAAGTGATCCACTCTACAAGAGTGACCGCATGGGTCCCAGTATAAATTATTCTCATTGTGGACTGTTTTCTCTCAAACTATAAACTATTTGAGGTACTGTCTGTGGTAACTGATGATTGCCATTCCTGCACTGCAGATGCCATCACCATGCAAATAATTTACGACCATTTCCATAACTTTAGCGGTAAAAGAATATGAAACCTGCCCGTAGACAAACCCATAGTTCCACAGGTCTTCCAGAAATACAGCACTTGTGAAAGCAGCGGGTAAAACTATCTCAGCAGAGCAAAAATGCCTTCATGGTTCATTCTCATTTTATTTAATGCACATGGTGAAAACTTAGGAGGTCACGGGGATTTATGCTAGCAGATTTGGCGGCCTTTTAATATTTACTTAGGCTGTAAAACATAATTTGAATTTTGGAAGTATTTGTCATTGTATCTAAGATGGATAAAGGTATGTTTATTATAGCTGTATTTGCTATGTGTGATTTACATTGTTATATGTTGACTTTTCATTTTCTCAAATGTCACAGTTGCATTTTTGTCTTTCTAACTTCCTCGAAGTATAGAAAGTTAAATATTTTTTTCACACTGATGGCAATCAAATCTTGTTACAAAGTCTTAGGGTCAGACAGCTATACCTGCCAAGCAATGACTTATTTTTTGAAAATACTTCATGATGCTTTCTATTGTCAATGTTGTATGATTCAACACACCCAAAAGTCTCATCGTATAGTCCGTACTCAAGATCTACGTTTATACTACACTAAACCAGCAGCCTGGGGAGTGGCCATGAGCAGAATCTCTTCTTATTTCTTCTTTTTCTTCTCTTCCCCCTTATTTTCAGTGTGCATTCTTCTCTTGGGCATCTCTCTTGCATACTCTGAAGTTTGTGCCTGCAGGTTTTGAACAACAGCCTCAAAGAAGACTTCATGGTGCTCTTAAAAGATGGTTTAAACACAGCCAAGGAGTTTATTCTTTTTCCCAGAGCATGGTTATCATCCACAGTTCTTTTTTTTCCCCTTTCTCCAATCTAGTTGTATAGAAGGTAACTGGTTTATTCAATCCTGAGGCATTAGTTTTTAGATCTTAAGTAATATTTGTGGAGTGTTCTCTTCTTGTTTGTATGTTGTTTAATATACATGAATATACCACGTAAGGTACTTTTATTGATTTAGACACTATTTTGTTTGAATAGGTCACATTAATAAATTATCTAAATCACTCATTTCTAAGTCCTTACCACTATTAAACATTCTTACCCTCTTTGCATCAGTTATAAGCTTTATCAGGAACAGTTTTTTACTGACTTTAAAATCACAGACAAAAGTATTGAATGGTCGCGGCCTTTCATAAAAATGGATCCAGTGAAACTCACGCCTGGTTTATGTAGGGAGTCACAGCCCAGGCACATAATCTTTGCCAAGGAATATCAAATACTAGGCAGAGCAAATGTACTGTTCACTACATCTCTCTGCCTCCACATCTGTAGACTGTGAAACTGCTTTGGCTGATGCCTGGACAACTTTATGTACAGTACTGTACCTTATTTCTGTATCTCTAAATTGTGGGTGAAGAGAATTTCTCTTAGTAGGTGTATGCATCAGGAGCTCAGACTCCAGTAACAGCAATTAAGCAGTTGACCATATAGCAAAGAAGAGCATGTAAGCTATTTGCAGGAAATCTGCCCTCCCTTTAGCTGTCAATTAGACTGTACATAGATTAGATTCCATAGTTCATGACAAGTAAAAAAGACATATTTTCAAAATTACTGAAGACCTATAGTTTCCACAAAATTCAGAGAAATCTCTGACTTTTCGCTGCTTCTGATAATGAGACTTTTTTATGTAGCTGCCTAAGTACAAATTTAGATGCCTCTAAGGTGTTAAATATTTTGGCTGGTATTCAGCCAAAATCAATCAAAAACATAAAAAACAAAGGGAGCATGAAAACAACCTAGATATTTACAGTACAATGGGCTAACTGTTTTGAGGAGTAAGAACTGTTCTTACATACCTAGTCTTTTGCACGTGGTCTACTTCCCCAACAAGCAGCCAAAATACCTGAGATCTAAGGAGCATCTTGGCATAATATTAACATTAATAGGATGTGTTGCTTACAGAAAGAAAAGAAGGAAATTTCTACTTGCAATTTTGCTGCCTTGCAGTCTCTGGTGTGGGCAGAGGTAACATTTGAGAAACATCTATCCTGGAAAAAAATATAACACCAAAGGCATCTAATGGCAAGGTTGGGAAGTCAAATGACAGATGCTTGAGAAGACTAACAGCAAGGGAGTTTGAGAGTTCAGACAGCAGACGCACAGCAAGGCAAAAGGGCTCATCTGAGAGAACACCTGCCATTTTTCATGCACCTGTTTAATTTTTGAACTATAATATTTGTGTATGCAAAGAGATGCGAGGAGGCAAAACCGAAGCCACAAACCCAAGGGGGTGAGGTCTTGATTTTTTTTATTTGGGACTATCAGCGTAGTTGCCCTCGTGAAATCCTTAGTGTAATCAAATGAAGCAGCTGTTTGCACTGCTGGATCTATTCAGACTGTGAAAAAAGGGGTAAACACTTCTAATGCAAATATCAGCCTTGCCTCTCTACACTTGCTGCAATGATTCTGTTATTTAGCCACTTATGGTGGCAATTGGTGCAGAAAATCTCCAGAACAAACAAGGCTTTAATTAATAATTAGTTATTTTCTGCAATAAGTAATTGGGAGGAAACTCAGTTTAATGCTTGGACTTGAATATGTCTTTGTGTTCTGATAAAGACAGTGGTTTATTCAACTGCTTTATTAATATTTCCTGTATATCTGTATGTCAAATTTTAGGATAATGTTATGTTTCTCATAGCTTTGATAAAGAGAAGGAATAGAAATGTGAAGTGGTACTAATCATTAGGATGTGTTGGATTATTGGAAAATCCAGTGACTGAAAATTTTAATGACTTTTCACACTAAATATAAATAATCCCTAAAGGGAAATTGGCGTTGCTATGAATGCTTGCTTCACAAGCCATAAAAAATGGAAGATTGTATCTAGCACATTACAGGAAATTCTTTTGTTCCTCAAAGCCCTGAGCATTGACTCATAACATTATAATATAGAAAATATGTGTCTGTATAAACCCAAAACCACATGTACCAATGTCTCAAAGTTCATAGCATAAAGTAGAAGAGTTTATTCCATACTTACTTAGAAAATTTTTCTGTACTACCTATATAAACAGTAATCAAAAATTATGACTCTCTGCGATGAACACAATTTGTTATACACAGTCTAATGTGTATAACACATAATTTAATGGATACATTAAACATTGAGAAATCTTAGTGGTTGATTGTTCCAAATTTGACTCAAGAATAGAGTTGCAGCACTAGCCACTAGTTTTTCTCTCTTTCTGGGCCTGATCCTCTTCTAAGTGAAGTTAATGAAAATAATTCTGTTTCATTCAAGGGAGTACTGGGTGGGACTGTACCTTTCCCATTTATATATTTCTTCTGGTTTACTTTGCCTCCAGGAGATAAAAAGTTGTATGACATTCTTACACTGTTTTGTAAGTCTTCAGTTTCTTTTGGATTGTTTTTACTAGTGTACTTGATGAATAAACCCTCTGAAAAGTGTAACCAAATAGCCAACTAACCATAGACATGAAAGAATGCATGAAAATGTATTAATATAGACTAAGACATATGATAAAAATTATTTTCTCTACATATCACCTCATTTTGTAAGTTTTATATATATATATATTATTTCTGTTCTGTTTAAAGCTATGTGTATATATAGCATTTAATAATTTTTTTCCCAGTGGTACCTATTTCTATTTCCACTTTCACTTCATTTTTGATAACATTTTATATACTATATTAAGTGTTATAGTAAAAGAGAGCAGTTCAAGATCTCAGATCAATGTTATTTTAGGTATATAACATGTATCAAGCAAATATTTTTTATCACACAGTTATGGGAGCTATCTAAAAAATAGAGCAACAGATTATGTCCCTTCTGTTCTTGAGTGGGTTGAAATTTCTAGCAAGTGACTTCTCCGCCCTTCTTTGTCAAAGCTAAATAATGTGAAATGCAGAGTTCTTCCCCATGTAACATCGTCAAGACTCTAGTCACTAAATAATCTCCATGACAGCTACTCGAAGTAACTGTCTAAAGTTTCTTATCCCCTTTTTAAACATACAGTAACAGAGTTTAAATTACTTTCAGATGATAAGCCAGATTTGAATGCAGATATTTCTCTTTCTTGCTCCCACCCTCACATATTTTGTTCTTCTGCAAAGAGCTGTATATTTTCAACTCCTCTTCCATGGTATCTAATTATTCTAGAAGTTCTTTAATAATATTTTTTTCATGGCACATATTTGATGTATCCTAAAACATACACCTGTCTGAAATATTCTGGAATTGTAAGAGAAGTGGTAGAATCTTTCAAATAAATTTTGGGGATAGATGTCAAGTTGTCAGACCACTGGTCACAGAATTTACTTTGTGTAACTCAGAAGTCTCAAATGTTGAAAGAACACTGGCTTGGATGGAAGGAGTGCATGGTTTTCTCTCACAGATATTACCAAACAATAACTTTATTCTTATATCTGATTGTCATTCCAATACTGTTTTGCGGAGGTGAAGTATACTCTCTGTCAAAAGCTGAAAATACATCAGGGTTCATCAGCTTGACAGCTGCACGTACAAATAATACTGTTACTCATGTGCATTGTGTGAAACAGTTTAAACCATAAAGGTTTTAAAAATGTATCTATCAGGGAGGAGTTAGTTCCAATCTATCAGTTGGAAGGGCAAATCAGTGGCTTCCTATGATGCAGATGTTAGGTAATGGAGGAAAAGCAGAGAAACCAAAGCAGTGCTCTGATTAAGAGTGATGCTAGCTTCCAAACTAGTCCATCACTGTCATCCTCTAATGTGTGATTTATAATATAATGAAAATAGATCAGGTGAATTGCAACCAAACAGTAGCTATTTTTCTTCAGAAAAGGAACTTTTGGTGGCTGTCTTAGTTGGAGATATCTGCAATGTCGATGCCAAAAGTTGAGATGAGTTCTGCTGTATGAGTTTAGAAATCAGAAGAAATATGCAAGATAAGATACTTCACCTAAACTCAGCCACCAGTCTCCCAGGCAGATACAGGACAACCCAAGGGTTGTATTCTGAAAAGCATCTCTGCTGACTGGATGCTCCTTCAGTCCTATGCTTCACCAACCTCTTTTAGGCAACTTCACTCCATTGCTGTCTTTGACACTCCTTATTCTTTTTTTTTCATCCTCTGCCACCCTTTCCTATAATAAATGTGTCTGTCTTTCCACTAACCAGCTCCTCTGAGGCTACCTCTCTCCTTCCATCATTTTTCTATGAAAGAATTAATATCATGCTTGTAAATCATGGCTTGCTTTTAAATCAAGCTTTTTCATTATGCTTGCATGTTATAACCAACCACATCATCTTTTATCCATCTTTTCTGTTTAAAATAGAAGTCTAGTAAGTCTAGAAATTATTTTCAATCCTAATTTTTAAAGATTTAAAATGTATCCCTATTCCTTTGGGGGAGAAAACAAATTTGTATGTGAAAGATTGTCTATGGCTGCTTTGTGGGAAATTGTGTTTGGTTGTTTTGGGGAATGAAAAGTGAGAAAAAAATGAAGGGATCCCCAAATAGGTCTGGTACCTAAGGAACTTCATGGAAATGCGGGAGACCCAGGTGAGCTACATCAGCAGTAAGCTGTTGGCTGTCCTCAGTACTATTCGCTGGAATTATCCAAATCTCTATCATTAATTAAAGATTCATTAGACCATGAAATCACCTCATATCCCACTGGAATAGGTAAGTTACCTAGAATGGCAGAGATTGGATAAAGTTCCCATCCTAAAGAAAAATATTTCCACACTTAATTAGTATTACAACTAGACTACTTGCTATTCTGAGAAGAGTAGCTGTCTTTTTGTATGTTTTACCAGAAATTCCATCCTGGACCAAAGGATCAGTCTCAATTAATCAACATTTTCCAATGAAAAATCCCCCAAAGGACATTTAAAAACCGTGATAAGCTCTTAGTGTTAGTTATTGGCCTGTCCTAATCATTTTCAGAAGTGTTATACAGAATATTTAATACAGATGAGAATAATTAACACATGAAGCAATAGATGAAGTTCATGTAGGGTATAGATATGATATGAATTCAGTAGACATCGTATCCAAGCTCAAAATTTAACATTACTGTTAGAATTAATTTCATGCCTTTTATAGTCTTTTATACACTTATTTTTGGATGGTATGAAAATTGCCTTTTGGAGGTGCCAGTCTCTCACCAGTGTCAGGAGAGGAACCCTAGATGACTACCCTAGATAAGGCATGTATCTTTTAGGTTAATTCCACTCTATATAATTATCTGAGAAATGCTTAAAAAGACTCAAAAAGTAAGAATCCTGCAAAGTGAGGCCTGCAAAGTGGGAACTTCATTTAAAAAAAGCACAGGTGAGGGAGCATAAAATGTCCTTGTGAAGGGTTCTTAAGGTTATATCTGAAAGATAGTTAAACTACAGCGAAATACTTGCTTGCTAGCTCATTACTCCTATATCTGTAGACACAGATTTTTTTTTCTGAGCCACTTTCATCCGAACAATGAAATAGGCAACCTGTATAAATTCTTATCCAAAGAAAGCACAAATAGGGAAGTTTACGGCACACAAAGTGAATGTGGTCAATAAGAAGAGGAACCTGCCTTTGCAATCAGTAAGAGATCTTGAGGCTATCTGAAATCTAATAACTCCTCCTGCATTGTCACAGACCAGAATAACAGGGTCAGAGCTGGGCAGAGTATGACTCCTTCCTTCAATGCGGATCACACTGATCATAATACTTTTATTATCCTGTTGCTGTGGATCATCTAAAATGATCAGTGTGACCATCTGTTTGGTTTCACCTCTGAAAGGTCCTTAGGGAAGGAAAAAAGTAGTTATCAAAGCTATCTCAAAGAAAACAGATTTTTTTTCCAAATGGCTTAATCATCCTACTTGCTAGATAATGCTTTTAACATATAAAAATGATCAGCCATTTATCTTTTTGTCAGCTAAGTGTATACTATTGAATACTATTATGTAAATATACATCATTGCAGTACAACCATTAAATGTAGCATGTAAATTATAATGAGCAGCCCTCAAATGGGAAATAATTAACTTCTCAGTGCTCTCAGCACCTTGTCCACTTAATACTTACTGAAACTTTCTAATTTGAAATGAAAAATCTTCCCTTGTGACAAGAAATAACAGGGCGTTCTACCCTCTTTTGTTAATGTGTTCATTTCCTCCTTCAACATGTGTAAAAATGTACGTATATATGTATGCATGTGTATACCCTGTGGTCAGAATGAGGTGGTATGAGCCATTTAGTGCGCTGACATCATGACTGAGAAATTATGAAATAACAGTATGCCAGATCCTCTTCCTACAGTTCTGATACATCTAAATATCATAGCCTCACTCATGTTGCAGGGGAACTCAAGAGGTCTCTAGTGCAACCTACTGCTGAAAGCAGAGTCAGCAGTGAGATCAGACCAGGATCAGGTCTTCCCTCCAAGGGAGACTGCACAACACCTCTGGGCAACCTGCTCCAACGTTGGACTGTCCTCCTGGGGAAAAAGCTTTTTCTTCTATCCAGCTGCACCTCTCTTTTTTCAACTTATGCCTATTGTCCTCTCACCACAATGTGAAATTTTAATGTTTGTTTCTTAAATTCCACTTTGTTACCACTTATATAGATGCATAAAGTATGTTTGATGGCTAGGAACACACACATTTACAGCTTACCTACACATATTCTTTGACACTTTTTGAATTCTAATTTCTTTTTAATTTCTTTGTTCAACTCTTTTTATGAAGTACAAATGAATCACATACCTGTGAAAAATGGGTCTTGCTATTACCTGGAACTTTAATCACTCAGTACAGTGACTCAGTAAAAATGTACACAGCTCCCACCAATTGCTTGCAAATTACTATCTCAAGAACCCCTCGCAGGGGAGGATATGGCTATATTACACTGCCTCAAGCTTAAGTGGCATTTTTCCTAGTGTAAGTTTGCATTATGAAATTAATTGAGTCTTTATACTAGTAAGAAGATACCACTACTTCAAGAATTTAGCCAGTTGTCAGGTGGAAAAAACACTCATTTCAAAGATGTTTCGGAAAAGAACTGGAAAAAAAGCACAACTGCTTCATGTTTCATCTTGGTTTCCCTTAAGCTGGGATAATTAGCTATTACAGCGGTGGTAATCTTTATTTATATCAGTGTAAATTATTTGAAAACCAAAACTCTACCAGTTTTTACCATATAAAACATTATTAGTTTAATAGTTAAATGTAGAGGTACTTTATCAAAAGAGACAATCAGAGAAGTGGTCTGCAAAGTAATGCAACACAATTGAGTAAGCCCGCCGGAAAGCAGTACGTCGTCCAGGAGTCACAGCTTAAAAATAGGTAATTCCCCCATTTTAAAGCGGGGAACCTGCCCTTCCTTACTCCAAAACCAGAAATGCATTAATACCTTGATGCTGTTTCAGCATATGCCGTAAGCCCACGATCACCAGTCTGGCTTCTGAGGTCTGTCATATTGCTTCCAGAGCGATATGCAGATATTCTTCCAGACAGGAATGTTTCGTGCTTCTACTGAGGACTTACACTGAACATCACACATTTCCTTTCTTCATTATGGTGATCCAAGATCTTTTTTTGGGGATCTTTTGCATGCCCTGTAGGGATGCATCTACATTAGCATTTTAGTTCAGAGGAAGTGTGCACCACTGAAGCAAGTGCTTGCTCACCATGCTTTTCTTCACATTGGGAAGCAGTCTTGTAGCACCCAAAATGGATTTCTTTGCAATGAAATTAAACCAAAAGAGGTACAGATAATGTTGTCCAACCACTAACAGAAGCTCAGTCAGCCACAGTGGACCACTACTGGAGTGAACCCTCCAAAATGCCTATAGTAAGGATGACAGGACACCAACACCAGCTCTTTCCTTCTGTAGATCTCTCCTTTCGGGCTGCTGTGCCTGCTAACGTAAAGACATGCTAAGTTAGCTGAAGTGTTTGTCAGGTGGGCTTGTAGAAGAGAAATAGAGGATTTTTAACCAACATTCAGCATCAGATTTTAATCTAGCATTAAAAGAGAGGATATTTTTTCTCATATTTCTGACACTTCTTTTCTTCCTTTTTTTTTCTTGAAAGTGCAGAATCCTGGGCTTTTGGATACTTAGTCTAGTGCTATTTCAGTGAGTTAAACAGTGCTGCACCTGTGGTCCAGGCATTATAATCTGATATTCTAGACTGTTGAATTGCTTAAATGGTCCCCGGTACAGTTTTGCCTTGGGCCAGCTGGTGTTCCTCCAAATAATTCTCCAGCATAGTCAGTAAACCAGCCAGAGTTAGGGATCCTTCCCAAAAGATCCTAAGGACAAAGCCACCCGCATGCGTAAGGGTGTTAAGTAGGCATAGCCAGACTATGACGGCTTGCCTCAAAACCAAGGAACCAGTCCTGCTCCTCTTAAGATTACTAGTATGGCTAGAGCCCAGGTTAGAGAAGGCACAGGCAAGGAGTAAAGAGAGAAGGAAGCAGGAGACACAGGAAAAAAGTGTTGGTTTTCCGAGGAACTGAGTCACCTGCATGTGTAACAATTGACTTGCTGCTGAGGCTTTCTCTCCTGGATGGCTGTAGAGGAATTTTGGTGCAGGAGGGTTATCAGAGACCATTACCCTGGCCTTGCTCTGCAACAGGCCAAATTTTACCCTCCTCTCCCCCATTATAGTAAATAAAGAAACCATCTCAGTTAGTCAAAACATTTTCCCTGACATTCAGTAGGTCTCTAAATTAATTAGAGAATGGACTGAAAAAAGTTCCTGGCCCTTTAAGTGCTGTTCAGGTACTGCAAATAATCTAGCCACTATTAAAAATTCATCTTTTCTGAAGTGTTGTTAGAATAATTTAGTTGTAGTCTTGTGTAGAGGGCAAATTAAGTTTTTCATAGTGTGGGCAGCAGATGACAAGATAAATTTGGAATTATTTGTTTTTAGAGTTCAGCTTTTTCTTCTCAGATCCTGCTAGCTCTGCTGGCTGGCAAAGAGGAATAGGGAAGACATGTCACCCTGTGATGGAATGATCTTTTCACCAATTTTTTTTAAGGCATCAGCCCACAGATGTAATCAGTGCTTTCCCCTCTACTCTTCTAGTCTTCAGCCCAATATGAAGAGGATTCTTATGTTGGTACTGACTTCTTTTATTGCCCTGTTCAGCCTAGTATCGGACACTACCTTTTTGACTATGATTTAGTAAAGCCCATTTAAATAAAGATACATTTATAATTGTTTCCAAAATGGAAAACATGGGAGGAAAAGTCTAATTTGCTTAGTCAGCCAGTTATGCTGCACAGAACAGAGATCAAAACAGGGAATTAGATGTCAGTAACCTAAAAATGATAATGTGACTTTCTTTAATAGCATTATGTTGCAAAATCAAGATTTATCCAGGAAATTTAGGTTTTAATTCCTTCATTCCATTGTTGAGAAGTTTAATCTTATTTCTGTGAAGAATTGTTCATGTAGGATTCATATGAGCTAACTTTAGCCATACAAATATCAGCTATAGCATCACAGAATAATTTAGGTTGGAAGCGACCTCTTGAGGTCATCTAGTCCAAGCTCCTGCACAGAGCTCACATCAGGTTGTGCAAATCTTTAACCAGTTGATTCTCAAACACCACCAGGGATGGAGGTTCCCTAACCTCTCTGGGCAACCTGTGTCATTGTTTGACCACCTTCATGGTATCTTTTTTTCCATATATCTAATCAGAATTTCCCATGTTCTCACTTGTCTCTGTTGCCTCTCATCCTACTGCTGTCCACCTCTGAGAAGACTCTCTCTTCCTTTCTGTGTGCTTCAGTTGGGTAGTTGTAAACAGCACTAAGCTCCACTGTGAGCCTTCTCTTCTCCAGGCTGAACAGACATACCTCTCTCAGCCTCTTCTGGGGTGTCACGTGCTCCAGCCCCTTGGCCAGCTTGGTGGCCTCCACTGAACTTGCTTCAGTATGTCAACATCTTTTGTGTAACGAGGCACTCAAAAAGAACACAGCACATGACGTTCTTGTGAGGCCATTTCTCCAGCCAGTCCAGGTCCTTCTGACTGGCAGCCTCCACCGTGTTGACTGCTCCCCCAGTTTGATGTCATCTGTAAACTTGCTGAGGGTGCCTTCTGTGCCATCATCCAGGCTGCTAACAGAGATACCAAGTAGTATTGGTCTCATCTAGTCTAAAGAAAGTGTTTGGATTTTGTCTGTGTTTAAGGGAGAGAGCTGTCACTCCAAAAAGGTTATTCATCACAGCCCAAGCCTCCATATAAAAGCCCCATCAAAGAATGGAGGCAGCTTAATTTCTGGGGTGGAGTGACTGAGATTTTGTTTATGTAGCAGTAACACTGCTTCAGTCTGGAGTGGATGTATATGAGACCAGTGGAGTTAAACAGGATTCATGCTGCTTTAACTGACAGAGAAATCTTCCTTTGTTAACTTCTCTGTGGGAAAATCCTTCAGGCTTTGTATGATTGATGGCCATTTTACTGGTAAAAACACTATGAAAATTAAACCAGTGGTTTACAGCTCTTAACTATTTTATCTTTAGTCCACTCAAGACGTATGCAAATAATTTGTAATGATTCACTCAATTAATTAGATGTAGTTAGAACATAGTACGTAGGACATGTGAGTTTTCCTGTAACGAGGATGAGCAATTTGTGTTCCTGAGATGACAGCTGACTTTCAACCACCCGGAAAAAACTTTCCTCTGAGTAAATCTCCTTCTGTATGAGCCAATCCATGTATTTGGACTGGAATTAGTGTCTCCTAGATATCGGTACAGAAAGACTGTTTTAATCCATCCATGACAGATGGCAGGCCAGTCATTGGTCCACCTTGCTGTCACGTCTCTACACTTTGTTTTTAATCTGGTCAATAGTGTTTGCCAGGATAGCTCTCAAATCTGCTCCCAGACCCTGACATTTTGAAATAATCAACCTGGTTTACAAAAGAAATGCATTTAGACAAATTAATCAAATGGCTTTCATGAAGGAATATTCTCTAAGGTTTGTTCACTGAGAAATTCAGAATGAGAAATATTATTACTGACAAAAACCTCAGTAGATGAACAGTTTTGAGATCCAGAATGTTGAACAAGGATAAGAATCAGAAAGAGAGGATTTTTTTTTTTTACCTGTAGCAAAAGAAGAAGAAAAGGTCACTTGCCAAAAAGACAGCTGAAATGGAATTAGTTTTCAAATTATAAGATTAAAGAGTGTTTGCTTGAAGAGAGTGTTATTATAAAGTGTGTAAAGAAAGAGAAGAGATTAATACGTATGTAAGATCTAATCAAAGCAAAGATAAACTGTGTATCCTATAGGTTATAAGGGTTTCTGTGAGCTTTGTTTGCCAGTAGGCTTTCAAAAGGCACAATAGTCTGAAATCTTATTTTTAAATAAGAATTTTTTTCTCATGCACAAGGAGCTCACCTCTTTTTGATTTTGTACAGGTGATAAAGGAACAAAGCAGCCACCAAACAGAGGAAAGAAAAATTACTTAGAGAAATTTCTCAGACATAAGTTGGGTATTTTTCAATGTCTAGGTCAGATTCTGCTGCCATTTCAGTTGGTGTAAATCCTCAGTATGGGTGGCTAAGTGTTCTCCTTTGCTATTTACAGAGGAGTTTGTGTGACTATTTGCATTGCTTTTTAATAAAAGAAAGTACTTACCATATGCAAATCCGGCATTTCATGGTAAACAATGTACCCTCTGAACTACAGGGCACCACACCTCCTGCTCTGTGTTGTCAAATGGCTTTCAAAACACATGGCAGGGCTTTCTATAATATTCAAGTATATTAACCCTTCAATTTCCATTTTTAAATTTTTGTTTTCTCAGTATTATTCCAGCTCTTAAATTGAGTGGCAAAAAGGAAGAAATGAAAGTTTATATAAAGGAAGGGAAAAGTCTGGCCATGGTGTTTTATTATGCTGCTAAAACATGTCCTTTTCTTCCCGGCTGCTCTCTGTGCAGCCAGCCCCTGCCTGCACTCCTGCATGGTGTGGATCTGTCTCAAAGCCTGGACTTTGCATTTCATGTCATACCATTTCTCCAGCCTGCCAAAGTCCCTCTGAAGAACAGCACTTCGACTTCTCCACCCAAGTTTTGGAGGGTACCTTCTGCCCCATTGCCTGAGTCATTAATGAAGATACTAAACAGTGTCAGCCCCAGTACTGACCTTGAGGATGGCACCAGTAACTGGCCACCAGCTGGGCTTACCCCCTGCTTTTCCATCTAAGCATTTCTGCTTTGTAAGACTGCGACAGTATGTCCCATGCCCTGTAACAACAAACATCTTTTCCTTTATTTAGGCTTAGCTGCTCAGTCTTTTTCTTTCTTTCCCTGAAAAAAAAAAACCAAAACCCAAACCCAAACTTATTCTAATTTTTTTTTGTTGTTTGTTAAACTCCCCTCACCTTTAGACTTAGAGTCTGATGTCCAGCAACTTCGTGTTTCTGATCTGCTACTGGTTTTGTTTGGGTTTATTTTTTAAAGAGTTTTTTCTAAGCTTTCTCATAGAGAGTCTGGGCTTTCTAAAACACTAGATCAGCACAGTGATATTTACGTAGATTCATGTTCCTTTTTCTTCTTTTCTTCATGTTCTCTCTCTCCCTCCCCCCCCCCCCCCCCCCCCCAGTATCTTGAGTATTTGGACATGTGTTCTACTAAGGGAATATTTTAAAGTTTTCAAAGCCACTTCTGAAACATGATTTGTGACTTTAGTACGTGTGACTGTCGGTGCAGTTCTTCACTTGTGGGGATATGTGCAGAAATGAGGGACTGGCATGATTTCCAGATATGCAGATGCACTCATTTCACTATTTTTTTCTCTATCTCTACCTTCCCAGTTATGTATATTTCATAACTGCTCCATGTAGATGTTATATAGTCCAATCCCCTTCAGGAAGAAAAAAATGTCCTTGAAATACCAGCTACTACCTTTGGGCTTTATGCAGTGCTCCTTAGTCATTTGTTAGCCAGGGAAAATTCCCATTAAAATTAAATTTATTTATAGGAGTATGTCAGTTAGATTGAGGTACTTGCATATTTCACCTATAACCCTATGACTATCTATTTTTCAGACTGAAAAGATAACCCTAAACTCCAAGCAGTCATATTTCACCTTCCTGTGTTTCAAGAAATATTGCATTGATTTCCTTGACACGAACCAAAGTAGCTTGATTCCCACTTAAACAGTCTTCAGGAAAATTTTCAAGACACTCATTCAACCCATTTTTCATTGAGAAGATCTTTTCAATCACAAGTACTATAGGAAGGCATTCAAAAAGAATGTATAATGTCTATCAGCAGAGAAATGCAGAACACGAGTTTAATGATCTCCGTAGACATGAATTGACGTAACGCGAGTCTGTGATATGCAGAGATGAGAAGTAAAAGAGCTTGAGAGTGCCTGACCCACCATTTTACAGCTGCATGCTATTTATCATCCACCATTCAGAGCACAGCAGGTGGCCACCATGGTGGTGCTCAGCAGAGTTTTCCATCTGTCTTTAAGAAGACTATGTGATTTCTTTCCCCCTCCCCTCTTTTTCCCAAACCACCTCTTTTTTTGGTACAAACCAGTTCCAGAGCATTTGGTCTGCTATTTAGAACAGAGGTGGTCGGTTTAGTCGTAGGATTTTTTTTTTTTTTTTATTTGCACTTAAGCAACAGTTCCATAGGCTGAAAGAGATCTGGAAATTTGGGATTGCCCATTCTCCACCATACAAGGACATTTTATGGCCCATGTTTAGAACTTGATTTTAGAATCTGTAGAATATGTGCTACAAGGGAAAATGTTGTTTTGGCTATTAATGAACTAGACAACCATTCCTAAAATCCCTTCTGTTCCTAATTTCTGTGACTTCATCATGCTTTCTCACAGTATCTTAATTACTTGTTTCATCTCCCTCTGCCTCCCCTTCTTCCATCCAGTTCTTAACAAATGCTCTTCCCAATTTTTATTGAGCTTGGTAGATGTGATGCACATTCAGTGTCTTTCATTATCAGTCCAATAAATGCAAAATGATTCACATCGTCTATCTTAACTCTATTCTGCCTTTTGGGCACCACATTTGTCAATTGATTCCTTTTAAGAGTACAGCATTCCTCTTCTCTGTTGCACTCTGTGTTCTTCCACTGATAATATTAAAACATTAATTCACTGATTCTTTTCAGTGGGAGATGAACATTATTGGTGGGTGAGAGAAAGCAAGGCAAAGAAAGAAATGTGTGTGTAAGTTGATCACTCAGGGCAGAGAAGGAAGAGAAGAAGGAGGTTAGAAGACAGAAGGAAGTAAATTATTAGCAAGAATGTAGTACTGCACAAGAGAGGCTATATTAATTTCAGACCTAAACTGGTAATTCCATGGGATGTTGCAGTGAATCATGTAGGCAGACTAGCTTGTATTTCTTCTAGCTCAGAGATCTCTGGACTACACTTCATTGTAACAGAAGGCAATATAGATGTGTTCAAGAGAGCACAGCTTGGTTAGCCTCTTAAAGGCTGAAAAGGGACATAATTGATTCTTATAAGCAAACTCAGGAGAATAAACAACAGGGAAGGGAAATAATTATTTAAGGCAGAGGATAATGTCACTGCAAGAACAAATAGTTATGGATCACCAAAGAATAAACTGAAGGCAGAAACTAGATTATGTTTTCTAACTGTTAGAGAATGAGGGTGATGCAAAAAGGATTGCTACAAAATTATTGAGGATAATGACAATATAAAAGAATGAACAGCCACTTCTCAACCCCCCTTTTTTTTTTCTTAAAAATCTGTGTATTTTGGGTGAAGTTTATAATTCTTGATTCAGAAGAAAAATCTCTCCTGCCATTATCGTAGATGCAAATAAAGGAGCTAATAAATACTTATTATGCCTTTCCCCATCTTTTGGGTAGGCATCTTGATGTCAGCAGGTCCATTTTTAAGAATTTGTTATATGTAGAGAGGAGATCAGTAAGAAGGCCTGTGATGAAAAAATATAGAAAGAATGATACAAAGGAGGTACACTGAGGCAGTGTATTATAATCTTCAGATTATAATAAAGACAGAGTAGGGACAATTTTCCCTTTTTCCAGAGAAACTTTCTTTACTGGAAAATATAACTTCAAGGCTGCTAAATGGTTGACACATTTAGGTCACGGTCAACAAATATTTCAGCAATTCAAGGGGAAGAAGAAGGATGGGTCAACATGTTTCATGTTAGCATTTCCATGAAAAGTTCACTTTTTCAGTCTGGTTTTAAAAGGAGTTGTAGAATATGAGACTGTGGAAGAAAATTTGGGCCAGATACTTTCTTTCAAAGGAATAATGTTAATCTCTGCTGTCAAATAGATAAAGACTGCCAGAAAGAAAAAGAGAGAGCAATAGAGAATGAGTGCATGCTGATGCTTAGCTTAACTACCTTGCATGATGAAAAATGAGTTCTATTATTTTCAGAAAATAAATAAACCTGGCAGACCTTTAATAACAGGAGAATCACTATTCTTCTAATCCATAACTCAAATATTTTCTGCACTGTTTGCCTGCTACTTGAGAAGAACTCTAGCCAAAGTCATACATGGATCTTATACATGAGGAAATCTTTTCTATTCTTGAAAGCTTCCCTGTCTGCACTTCCTGATATTGATATACAAGAAGAAAAAAAAAGGCAGTTCTTAAGATAAGTCGAACTTTCCACATGCAATGACTTCTCACACAGCAGTGATTTGTTTCAGCAAGGACAGTAAAGTTTTAAAGCCTTTATGAAGTTTGAGGGCTTGTACTGCAGAGAGAACAAAAAAAATACTGTCTTAGACTTGAAAATGGTCTTGGTGGCTCCATGTTAATGGTATGTGGATGTAACAGCTGGACCATTCTCAATCTCTGTTCTGAGACTCCTAAACTTACCCTTTTCCTAACATAAACAATGCCAGTGTGACAATTCAGTCACAATATTTTTCCCATTCCACATGTTATGTTTGGATTTGGGTAGACTGGGCAATAATTTATCTTCGAGTAGGGGAAGGGAGCAGTAGTGGTTTATCAAAATTTTCTCTCAATTCCATCAGTGCTTTGCTGACTTGCATTTAATTCAGACCCTATTTTAGTTTCACATAACTTCCCAGATTTCCGCTTCTGTCTTATTCCGTAGGGCTCTCTCTATGGCAGGTCATAACTTGGGTCATTACATTTCCCTCTGGGCAGCAGCGGACGCTTTCTTCTATTTGTCTTATTCAACTGCTGTGAAGTCTGCCCATGGGTAGCAAGAGTTTATTACTTTTTTCCCCTAGTGGTTTTTTTTTTTTTCCTTTTTCAGCTGCACCATGCCAGAGTGTGCTGCTAAACTATCAGAACTCTTGCTTCATTGATTTCATTTAGAAGCCTTTTGTATGTGTGTCTTTGCCAGAGCATCCACAGTATTATTCTCAGTCATATGCTGACCATAATCCTTTATATTAATGGTACACTATCTGTTCAGCTCTCTGCTGCTTGACCCTTGCCTTGAGCTCTGTGTATTTCTGGTAAATATTTTCCAGTATATGATCTTGGAGCAAAAATTAGGTTAATGCTGATATTTTTCATAGTATACATTTCCCGCTCCTCCCTGTCTATTTAATGGATTTTCCAATTAAAAGGGACCTTCCTGGCCATTTTATCTGACCCCCTGCATTACAAGGCTAAAGAAAGCTGCACAGCAATTGCATGATAATGCAATGACAACAGCCCATCTTTTTTGTCCTTCAGCTTTGGAAAGAGACACAGATGAGTATTAAGCACATATACATACAGATGTTCAGCTACTCTCATTCTGTCACTTGAAAAAAAGGACATTCAGAATTTCAAAGACACTTGGAAATAAGTATGCACTAAAAAGTTAATGCTTATGAACAGGATAAGGTATGATATGGACTGTTTTCTGAGCACCCACTGTTTATCTTCATGCCTGGGCAAAGTCTTTACAGGATGACTTTGTTTTAGTTCAAAGATGTCTGAAGAAGTATGTGCCCCTAGTCCTTCATGCAATAGTTCTTAAGCCATTCACACTAGTTCCGAAAATGCAGCAGCTGAGGAACACTGGTATATTGCATGCCAATTTACTTTGTGTTTCAGTACCTATCAATATCATCGTGTGTGGCAAACATGTCCTAAAATGTGTCCTTTCACTGATCTTTTTCTGCCCCTGAGGGTAAGGGCAGAGCTGATCAGTTATAGATCTGCTTTAGTACGGAACTTGGACAAGCAGATTTCTATTCCCATTTCACATAGGGTACATGTTCAAGCAAATATCCAGAATGATAAAAAATATGTCAATTTATATGTAAATGCCAGTGCATTAAGCACTCAGGCCTTCAGGCTGCTGCCAAATTGGCAACAAAGACTGGGTTGTTACAAGGTCTGAGTCCCCTTACAGAAAGGAAAAACTTCTTTTTGCCAGTTGAAAAAATGATCTGGAACATGTGCTGAATTTGCCAAATTTATTTGTTCGAAATTCAGGCCTGGAAAAAAATAAATGGACTGACTTAAAAATCCAGAGACTATTGTTAATTCAGTTTTCATTTTGCAATTAACCACAGGGAAGAATTTTTGCCTTCTGACTTTTAAGCCTACAAGTTTTACAATTTTCATCACTGAGTCCAGAATTATTATTTTTTTTTATAAAGAAAGACTGATATTCTTGAATATTCAGTTAACTCCAAGAGAAACACAAACTACTGTGGCAATTGGCAAGGTTAAACTTAAAATAAATCCTTGGAACAAAATAAAATGGAATTTAAAAATGTACTTAAGAAATGATTAGTTGTTTTTCATAGAGGGTAGATTTGTGGAGGTGATCAACAGGTGATTTTGGGAAATTCGATGCTGAGGTTCAGAGACTATCAGAAAGGCAGACAACCCACAAGAAGAAGTTTCCAGTTTAGGGACACATCTAAGGGAAAGATATTCTTATGGAAATGAGTGAAACTATATCATTGGGGTATCTGTCTGGATAACCTACAATATATCTGGGTATATGCTTTTAGATATATATAATCTTCAGGGATCTCATAGAACTTTGTCTCTTTTTTTATACTTTGGAAGTGCTCTTTATACTAGGAAGTGGAGGACCACGTCTTCGTATTGTAGGCATTGATTACTCTGTGTGCAAACTACTTGGCTATGTAACCAACTTTTGAAGGCTTAGTCCCTTTAGGGGGGTGAAGATGCTGTGTGTAAAAGTAATATACATTGAGTACAACAGGTTATCCTTATGACAGCATCTGAACTAACTGCAAGCAGTAAAATCAGAGGATACTCTTTGTGTGAGTGGATGTATATGTATTTTAGTATTGAGATAACCTTCAGTCTGGGATATAGTGAATGCCCTATCAGCAGGGAAATCTCTCCATGATTCTTATCAGGCTGGTAGGGTTTATTCCCATTCATGTTTGCACTGGGGATGAAAAGGATTGCTTATATATTAAAGATGCTGGCTTAGAGAAAAAGTGGGGATTCAGTGGACTGTCAGCAACAGATGGAGATCTGTCTGTAGAGGAGAGGGGTATGAAAACAACAGCAAGTAGAGAGTACACTTCTGTCTTCCTATATATGGAGGTAACAAGTGAATGGAATGTATCAGAGCCTGAAAAAAATTGCAAGAAACAGAGAAATATTAACTGAGACCTTAGTTCCTGTTGTTTTTCACTTTGTATAGTATGCATCTTACGAAAATATGTATTTCTTTTTTTGTGGGGAGTTTTTGTATGTAATCACTTCAAAGTAAGATTTTTGAAGTTCTCTGAATAATGTATTTTGTAAGTTTCTAACATAGTTATTTCATTATTTTTATTACTGGTTGAGACCATCCCTTAAGATTTATGGGACCAGACCGTGGTGTGCAAAGTTACACACCAGTTAGCTGTGGGATGCACACTTGGAGGATGTAAAAGGGTCTTCAGACTGCTCAATCCATAACTGTGATGTCCATGTTAAAAACAACAACATACTTTGATATTTAGATTAAATCCTGCTATGCAGGATCATAGCAGAGATAGGGAGACTGAATTATTATGGATGTCTGCTAAAAGTGTATGTTGCACCCTATGTTGTATATTAAGTGGGCAGAATGGAGTAACCGTATTCAATATCATTCCCGGGCTAGAACATTGTAAATTGGAATATATTTCCTACAGCACAGTGATCTGCCATAATTTTTGAATAGCCAATAAAATAATTAATTATCAGTACATTAGGAAGAGAGTTGCAGTGAATTAAAGCCTAACTAATATCCATAGAATTCACTGAAGCTGAGGCTTATGTGGCATTTGCTTTATTTCTGGATTTCAGTGGGGTAAATGCAGAAGTCTGACAAACACAGTTTAATCCTATTTGATTGTGTGTATGTAGATAAAGGGAAAATGCTGTTGGTATTTTGAAAAATGAAATGCTTCATACACTTTCAAACGTCAGTAATTTTCCTCAGATAGTTCTTCTTTCCTTTCATAAATGTATCTTTGATTTTATGTTACCTCAATTGCCTGAAAAATACTTTTTTTCCCCTGGGATATCATGACAAGCCATCTTCTGTGTTGATTTTTATTTGGAGATATTTGAAGTACATGGTTGCAAGCAGAAAGTTGCCCCTTTTGCAAGGGGATTTTTTTCCTTTGGCCACAAATTCTAGCAAACTTTTTCTTTCATATTTTTCAGGCTGACAAGCTCTGATAAGGTGCCCCATCTTTTTCAGCCATTAGATTTCTTTGTGGGCAGTGGCAAAGTTGAAAAGAATCTATATTTCTGAGATCTTTGTAGGTCATAAGAATGTATCAAGAAAGAAGAAAAGTTGCAAGATGGTGTTAGGTTGATCAAGTACAGTTCATTCCTGGGGTAACACCCTGCCATTCCTTACTGCTATTTCCTTATATTTTTGACACTGTGCTATGACGGACATTTATTTTTATATTATTTATTCACCTGATTTCTACACACAGCTTTTCCTTCTTCAGTAATTTAAAACCTAGTTTTTGAAAAAAAAAATAAATAGGGAATGGTAATATATTTTATGCATTGAGTTGTGGTTTTTTAAAGGCTGTAACCCTTATATGGATAGTCTCCTGGGGTGAGAGAAGTCTATTGCTCTGTTGTGCTTAGAATTTGAGAATCAGAATAAGCAGAAGCAAAAGAGAAGCAAGAGTTATATATGGCTGTATTTTCTTGACAGAACTTTTTGAAAAATAAAAAAAAAAATATGTGAATGACTGAAACAGGAATAGCTTTAAGAAATTTAATATTTTTTTAATATCTTAAAAATAAAATAAAATAGCAAGTCATAACTTTTCTAGAAAGCACTTACAACACCAGTAAGTATTACCAGCCTAAGAGCTACTGACAGCTTCAGATGAACCCTGGCTTGTGTCTAGAAACTATCAGAAATTATCTTTCTCTTGTTTTCTTAGATGTGTCCTTAGCCAAACTGTCACTTTAGCCACACATGGAATGACAAACACTCTTGGACTAGATGGGTTTACAGGGCATTTGTTAATTCCTGCCTATGCTACCAGAATAACGTTAAAAATGCAAAGTATTTTTTTGCAGAACAATTCCCAGAACAATTCTCTGAGCAAGAACTGGAGGATGTGTGACTACGTCAGTGAGGAATGTAGTCTGGGATGTTGGTGGAGAAGCTGAAGAAGCAACCTAGACTGAAGGTGGTCCCAAGAATGGAACTGAACTGCTGCAATGTGGGAGTCTCTCTCTGATTCTCTTTACAGGAGGAAAAGGCACTTCCATGCAGTAATTCATCCTTCCCCAGAACAGACACATAAAAGAGATCAGACGAATTGAGCTTCAGAAAAGCCTACTTTTCCCTGATGATCATAAAAGTCATCATACATAGCTTAGATAGAAATTTTCATTTTGCAGATGCTGTCTAAAGGCATACGAGATATATCTCGTATGTCCATATTGAACTTAACACCCAAGCTAGCTCAGGTTTCTCCACAGTCGTACATTACAATACTTAGCCCTTTGCTCAGTATAACAGAAATAGACTGGTGAGTACTCCTGAAAACCCCAATTAGGTTTTCAGCTTTTCCATCCTCCCTTTACAGAGAGCAACTCTGTTGTAATCACATTTATGATTGAATAGGTACTTCACAATCTTATGAATTAAATTATTTATCTCTTTAAAAATATCAGCAGACAAATCTTGAGTTCTAAATGTTGACACTTCTCTTGGGAAGCAGGAAGGAAGAGATCAGGAGGATATCACAGTGCTAGTTAATGAGGCCAAGCCTTCAAGTAGAACATTCATTAGGTTACGTGGTAGTCTCTGCAAGCTGTTCAGAAATGCAGTCCAAAGCATATTTAACTGTAGACCAATACTTCCCAAAACTTTGAGAATGACTGAAGGAGAAGGAAAATTAAGTGATAGAAATACAGCACTTTCAAACAGCCTCTCCCCTTCTCTTTGTAGAATAATAGAGATTCTGAAGCCAACACAGTAGCTGTAGGGTCAGGATGAGTTTTGACCTCTTTGAGTTTCCCACATTATTAGCAGAGCAATAGGCATGGACAGAAAAGACATTAATGAAAGGGTGTCCTTTCATTATATTGTTTCCACAATTACAAACAGATGACTAATAACCTGATTTTGCCCTCAGTTTAGTATATTGAGCAGTAAAGAACAAGTGAAGTAAATGATGGAGAGAGAGAGTATGAGAAATATGTATGAAAACAGTGATGGAAAGAAATCAGTGCACTCTGCGTTATCTTCTGAATTCTACATTTGGGAAAAATATTCCTGTCGGATGAATTCCTATCTTCATTGGCAAAACATGAATGGCAGAAAGTTTTGCTTTAGAAAATACATGGTGTTTCAGGTTATGGAAGTATTTCACTATATCTTACAAGGAATTTAAAGCCGTAGTGGACAGGACATGAAATATGTCCCTATACTGAACTCAGTAACCTCAGTTAAAATCTAAAGCACTTAATTCTCAATAGATTATAATATTAATATTATAATATTATAATATTAAAATATTATAAATCAATAAATATGGATGCACCATAGGTAAAGATCAGGTGAAACTGAAATACCAATAATGCCAGTGGCCATTGTAATGGTAGGGAATCAGTTGGATAAATATATGTAGATGAGCTTACAAGGCATATGTATCCCATACTGCTGAGTCCCAACCAACCTTACCTAAGGGAAATTCCTTACTGACACTAATCTGGAAATGTTTGATCCTGGGCATGTGAGCAAGAGACAGTACCCAAAGATATAAGAAATAAAATGTTAATTTCACCTTATTGGAGAACTGATCTACCCAACCAGTGTCTCATTTCTATCTGTCAAATGCTTCTGAGGGGAAAAGTGTGTGTGTGTGTGTGTGTGTGTGTGTGTGTGTATGATTATTGGTTATGTGTACATATATAGGAAAAAAAAATATAATCTAGACTATAGCAGGACAACTTTGGTTGCAGGTGGGACAAAGGAAGAGAGAACTCCCAGTCTTATGCCACACAACCCTCCCCCGTAGTGAGGGTCTTGAGGACTACAAGTTTATTCAACAAGATGACACTGATACAGTCATGTCTTCTCAGTAGGCAACAGATGAAGGGAATGAAATATTTACTGATTCCAAGTTAGACTTCATTCACTAACTCCTTCCTTTTGCTGCTCAAGTGGTGCCAGTGTTGCAGGAGGGGGGATGAGTGGGAAGAGGAGTGTGGGATAAAATGATAAAAAAATGGTAAAACCTTCCTCCACATCATTGCTGGGTCAGGGTGTAGAGCCCAAACTCCATGCAAAGCAATAGCAAAGGCACTGTAGATGCCATTAGTATTGACTGGCTGGAGAATTATGTGTCTCTGTATCTTGCCAGCCAGGCAGTTTCAACCGCATTATGATAAAACTGCATTACTTTTCAAAACATTCTACCCACTCAAAAACGTCTCACCTTCCTGGGAGGAGAGTGGGGTCCTACTTCCACCAGCTCAGAGCCTGTGCTCTCAGAGGGGGTTGCCTCATCTGGGCAGGCCCATGGGGGACCTTAGGCTGCCCCAATCCTGTGCCTCCTGCAGGTAAAGACATGGGCATGGGCTGTGTCCACCACTGCCCAAACAGGAGATGACTGCATCCCTGAAAATCACTGGAAAAGAAAATAATCTCCAAATGATTTGCTAACAGTTTAGCAGATCCCAAGGCTCCACCTGGGGACACCCAGCCTGCCATAACAGTCACCCCAGCAAAGGCAGTGCCAAGGGATTCGTGAATATATGTGGGACAACACATGGCTTCTACACTTTGGCAGGTTGTGGATTAAGGGGGATAAATTCACAGTGGGAGACAATGCTTCAAGCCATTAATGAATTTCTTACCATTTTTTTTCATCTGCTTTATCAATTGCTACTACAAGCCAGTATTAATAATTTAATGTGAACTTGTTGAATTATAAGTCCCTTAACTTGTGTAGAGAGAAAAGAGGAATATCTTATCTCTGGGGCAAAATCCCCTTCTTTCTTTAAGCCTGCTTCCTGGTCAGTTGAACAGCCTCTCTTTGATTTTTTTATCTGCTTGAGACTTATTTATTAATCCTGTGTGATCCATGGGAAGGCTTTTTATAAATGTTTCAGTAAAATATATTCAGTGAGTAGCATTGGTGTCCATGTGAATTTCACCATCATGTAGGGGATGGCCTACAAAAGGAGGGAGATCTGACAGTAATAATTATCACTCTTCCAGAACTTACCTACCTGGCTTGCTTACAACATTTCAGACAACATTTTGCGTGATTACCTTCAGTTTTCTTCTTTCTTTATAGAAACCTTTTTATCAATATTTTCTTGTCAGGAAATGTGCATTATTGACAGAATTCTTTGTAAAAATTTGAATGGTTGTATAATTGGTGCGTGAAAGAAATGGACCCACCTTCTGGTTAGATCCAATTGGAAAAGAAAAATCGTTCTTGACTGTTGTTGGTATAATACTAACCAAAACCAGAGCAAACTCTTACTGCTCCTAAATGTTTGGCACTAAATTCTTTGGCACTTACTGAGTTCTCAGTAATTGATCATTTATCAGTTAATCATCTCACTGTGGATGGATTTAAATAATTTCAATCACTTTTATGTGAAACTTTGTGGTTTTGCACTTAAGGACTTTGTTTCCCTTTCAGTTTGGGAGAGATAAGACATTGACATTGTTTCTTTGGTTGGAAGACTCCCAAAATATCAAAGCAAAACCTGACTGATGCTGATAAAAATCCTTTTGTGCAGAAACGAAACAAAACCTCTTGTATTTCACCTGGTTTGCTCAAAATGCTGTCTGTATCCTTCTCTGGCACCTGGAAGTGACTCAGATCTCCGTCCAAGTTTGTGGAAAGCCTTGTGAACCTCAACGGACCTATCAGTAAACATGTCCTCAGCTTAGGGTTCATAGCAGAGCCAATCTTATGCACAGCTACTTCTGAAATATGACAGTGAAAGAAGATACTCTGACCTTTGCTTTATTTGTGAAAAAGATTAATCATTGTTCTAATTTTTTGAATGGTGTGTTCAGGAAAAAAACTTTCCTAACCATATTCTAGGTCAGGTATGAATTTATATGCTTTCTCTGTTGAATATGGGAAAATGTTTATTCCCCTTCTGCTCAACTGCAGAGACTTCCAGGCAGCTACAGGAGGATGTCATCCTACAAGTAACGCTTCATTCACTTGGGCTTAAGGGATTTTTATTTATAACACACTATGTATGCATTTATTCATTTATTTGCATTTCCCAAAACTGAATGTTGCTTAAAATAGATAACGTGAAGAGTGTGTGTTGTGGCTTAACCTGGCAACAGTGTGAAAGACAGTGAGATATGCATCTTTGGTGTTCATCCAGCCATCGTGCTTCATCCCAGTGATGGTGGCAATTGCCACCTTAGGTTAATAATTATAAAGTGCCTGAGGATCCCTCAATATAAAAACCATAATGTAAAAAATGCAAAAAGCTATCATTGCTGATAATGTGGCCTTCCTGAATACTTGCTCTGCATCACCAATAATATATCGAAAAAAGGTGTTCTAAAATTTGGCTTAATGCAAGAATTAATTAGCTTTCAAAATCAATTTCTGGCCAAGGAGAACACTTGGGGGTTCCAGGCAGGACCACTCGCTAGAGACTGGCAAAGAAGTTCCCTATATGCTTAATTGGAAACACTGCCAACTCATTGCTGTTTGCCCATTATGCTCAGGTTGAAAAAGCAGAGCAGGAAAGCTGTCAAAACACAAACACTTTTATATCCAAACCAGTCACTTTATTTTAGAGTGAGGCTAGTCGAGGGAAAGAGTTCATGACCCCACAATAAAAAATAGCTAACAGGGACAAGCCTAATTGTTTATTTCCCCCTACTTGTCCAGTACTGAGTCTCAGTCAGGATGTCACTTTGGAGAATATGCTATCTTATTTAACAAAAAAAATAAAATCAAAGTAGGGAGTCTGTTTATAGTATGCAGGAATTTTTTTCCACTCCTCAAGCTGTAATATAATCTGTGGACTGGTCTATTCACAGTTGGTATTTGAATTAGTAACAAACTCAGATGATGTAGGAGTCTGCCCTTGATATAATGCACTGGGGGGTTGACCTGGGCAATTTCCATTGATATTAATGGAAATGATGTTCATAAATCACCCACACATCAGTGGAGAAATAGATACTTTAATCTACCAAATGCTTAATGTTCCAGTATCACAAACTCAATTTTGATATTTTAATATTTGACGAGTTACTTCTTCTTCTTAAATATACAGAACATGAATGATTTGTTCACTAATTCTCAGTTTGATGTAGTTTCTGTTGGGAGACAGGGTGGGTTGGTTTTGTTTTGCATTTGCTTTTCTTTAGTGAAACTGTTGAAAGACCTTGTAAAGGACCCCACTGAAAGTCTGGAGGACTCTGGCTACAACTGTATTAGTAAAGGAAAGAGTGCTAGTGAGCCTTCCCAGACACTGCAGTTGAATTGTGCATGCTGTTAAATAGCTGGAAAGGTTTCTGGCATGCTGGAAGGCTGTGCCACCCATCACTCTACCAAATAATCTGTGGGCTTATTTTGAGAGTTAGCATGAGCTGAAGACCGTTCTCAAACAGTTGTCTGGGTGCAAACATTTTGTTTTGAAGGACAGGAGAGTTTAGTAATATTGACTCAGGCTATTTCTTGACAGATGAAGGATCTGGAGAAAGTTTAATTTTTCTAGCATAGACTTAGTCTCTTTGTCTATTGTGTCACATAACCTACGTAGTTCCTAAGCTTTGCAAGAGTGGGTGCATCCTGTTGCCATTAATCACGACTTCATTTGAGAACCTTTTACAGAGGCTGAAAGTGTCTTTCCAGAATAAATACAAGTAGGAATAAAGCAATAGTTCTTACAGGCTCTTCACTGTGCTGAATCTCCTTCCCAAACCCTAAAATGGCCAATTAGCGATAAATGTCATGAGTGAATGAAGTGGGTACTTTTCTATTAGGCATAAGGCTGAGCAAAGCAATTTATTTCAGTCCCTCACCCAAGAGGCATAGAAGGACAGAATTCCATATAACTGATGGATAGCCAACCCTTCTTTTAAACAAGTTTCTTGAATTTGTGTTCTGGATGAACAATAAAGATGATATTTATTATTTGTATACACCAATAGCCATGGTTACTTTCAAATCACTGACCAAGAAATAATCGGTTCTGTGTTACCCCCAAAGTAATTTATTTTCTACATTGCCCATTTTAACAAAACTTTAAATTATGTGATGGCTTGGCTACCAGTGATGGTCTGGGAAGCTGTGGTTTTGGACTCTAGGGAATTCATCTGATGTTGCTACTAATTTATTTGTTAATGCTTTACTCTCAACAGGGACTAAATATTTAAAGTTTGTGACCCACTCTATCTCCAGCAGCTTGAGGCTTTTAATTTTAATATTATTTTTTACACATACTGCAGCAAAAGAAAACGTGTTTCTAAATAGTTTCCCCCCCCCCCCTCTTTTTTTTTTCCCCTCTGTGGTTCTCCAAAAGGTTAGGTTTGACAATAGGAATATAGTCACAGATACTCTAGGCAACAAATGAGAAATGTTCTTTTGTGACCTTAATGTTGGCAAGTGATAATAACCAGTGAACCATGAAATACTGCTGCAATATTGTTCATGACTTTTCTGTTTTCTAAGATTAATTTTATGTTCTGAAATGAAGTGACAATCATTTATTATTCTGTTTTACATAGCTTCCACCAGGAAGCAAATATGAAAAGCTTAATTTTCTAGTCCACTTGCAGCAGTGTTCCTAGTGAAGAATCAGATATATGTTTAAATATTCCTTGTTTAATGTATACAGTATAATCCTTTTGTTTAGGCTTAGTCAGAAATGTCTGCTTCAGGATAGAGTCGGCTAATGTTTAAAAACGGAAATTACTTTTCTCTCCTAGGGGTTAAATAGTTATAGTACTAATTATTAATACACTACGGGTGTGAACTTTGCAAGAATATTTAATTTTGAGCTACTGTTTTCTGAGAACATATCATACTTTCCTAAAGAAACATTTTCCCTTTTCTCTAAACTGTGGTCTCTTTAAAATGCAGAAAACAGGAATTTAGCCTCCAAAAACTTCTTGCTGCCAGCTATTTCTATTCTACAAGTAGATTAGAATAACATTTTCATCAGAGGAAGCATATATATTTCTCATATCAAACCTAGTTCACCTTTCGAAGTACACCATTATCTTTTCGTCCATAGGCTGTTGGTAAGCAAACAATTTTAGGGCTTGATAGTGCAAGTCTTACTCATCTTGAGTAGCACTTACCCATATCGATGCTTCTATTGACTTCAGTAATATTGCTGCTCTGAAATACATCAGGTGAGTAAAGCCAGGAAAAAGAAAAGCCTTTAATTTCAAGGTCAAATGGATGGGGCAAAGTAGATAGCAATATTTTTAAAGTCAAGGTGGTTTGTTTTTTTTCTTCAAAACATGTGTGTGGTTATGGTATAATTGTTTAACTAATTAAGGGCTTGATTCTCAGAGGAGCTGAATACCAATCATATTTATTAATGTTAAATTTCTCAGTAAGGTATTTCAAGAAGCTAAGCACTGGCCAAGGATTGTTTATCTGGAATGGGATCCATTCAGAATGCAATGGGTACCCCTTCTTCTGGAAAACTAAACAGTTTCCAAATCTGGGTGCATAAAATTACACGCTGGATCTTTTGTTTGGTCATCTCAGTTAAAAGAAGGCTGGTTTCAAGAGGGGGTGGATGAATTCAAAAGGAAATTTCTGCACTTTTGCACATCAGACCAGAACTAGTAGAATTACTTAAGCACAGGATTAGATGCCTGGCATTAACAATTGCCAGCCGAAAACTGATCTATGTACACTGTGAGTTAGGGGCCAAAGACCGGGTCTATGGTGCATCCATATGGAACAGTATGCTCCCAGTGTCTCTCACACTGACTACTATTAACTGGTAGATCAAACAATCGCTAATAATTCTGGAGTCTTAAAATAAACAGATTAAAAAGAAATCCTCTCTGTTAATATTCTGATAAGTAGCCTAAACTCCAAGGTGATGTGCTGTAGCATGACTCAGTTGGGTTCCAGCTGTTCACACACTGCAGGCTGTTGTTTCCTGGTTTAACGGTAATCCCTTTTCTGGAGGGTTCTGATTAGATAATTGTTAAAAGCAAGAGTAAAATGTTACGTTCACTACTATTAGTTACCAAAGTCCCAGCTGCCGGGAATTAGATACAGTGCTGCTGCCACTAGATGCGCAATAAATAGTGTTTGTGTTAAGAGTCAGAGATTACTTTTGTTCGAGACGGCTCTGCTCATTATAACTCTACTTGAGGAGCCGTCTTGAAGATTCACAGCAAAGCCCAAGCTAAGACTAAATATAAAGCCAGCATCCTAGTGGGATTTAAAACAAATAGAAGGTAAAGGACCCTTCTTTTATCTACTGAAATGGCCACAACTTGAAGTGGATAATTTACTGAATTGCATTGCATTTCCTTGTAATATAGTACACGACATACAAGCAAGATTAGGTGCTGGGATTCAGAATCAATGAAACAGAAGTCTGTGGGTGCTCAGTGGATATTTATACATTTCTTCAAAACATGTTTTATCCAAGGAAATTAAAACAAAGGATATATGCTGTTATTCAGAAAACAGTTTTATGGCATGATCATGGATTATGCAATCACGACATGCAGTGGTTATATCTGAACTACTCAATTTTCACTATGTAATTCAGTAAGACTGCCATAAAGGAGGTGTATACAAGAGTGACTAGAAAATGTATTTTCTGTATGGAGAATACAGAATTTTGATCTAAAGTTATTAAAATTGGCATAGGTAGAAACACAGTGCACAGGACAGTTTTGGAGGCTGAGAGCTCGGTAAGAAAGAGACACTAATCAAAAAGCAGGGAAGTATTGGCTTATCTATCTACATTTTCCCATTCCTATTAAGATAATGTTGTCCCTTGTTTCTGTATTTTATAACAATTTATGCTGGCATAAAAGCACAAAAACATAAAAGGTGTTCAGCATAGGATATGTGCAGAGTGGAACTGATTGCTTCAAGGGAAACTTTCAGGTTAAAGTCAGATGAGAGGTAGTTTTGCCTGAAAGTGTTTAAATCTTCAGGTAGGTTCTTAAATGCCTCTAATCCATTCAAGCTCTATTCTGGGCCCCATGTCCATTTCGGGGGTGGGTCTAGCCCTTCAGCTGTTGAATCATTTGGACACTTTGAAACTTTCATCCTACAGTGCTGTATAATAGCCATCCACATCCATTATCCTCTAACTCATACAGATTTCAGCAGGATTTGTGGATATGTGTAATCACGTGTAATAGCAATCTTCAGTTGCAGGATATTTACAGAAGACGCAGATATCATTTGAGTGTTCATGGATGGCAAATAACAAGATCCTGCATAAGGGTATCAAAGAAACAATAGTACCTTTTTTATTTGAAAATCCATTTCTTTGTTACTGGTTGTAACCAGCTCTGCACTGTACATTCTCTGTATGGAAACTCCCACCTCCAGCAAACAAGAGATCAAAACTAATTGAAGGATCGATTTCCTGCTCCAATTTTAATGTTTCATATAGATTTTTCTGGTATATAAAGAAGTTGTACCTGGACCTAAACAAAAAGTGAAATAAAATCAGGAAATTATTGCACTTCCTCAGCTGGAGATAATTTTTTTTTTCTTTCTCCTAGGAAGCAAGAAGTTATACTTTGCTGGAAATAAACAGATTTCTCTGAGTGGCAAATGAAACTTGTTCGTCACAGCAGAGGGTAGAGCTGAAGGTCAGAGCAGAAATTCTGGTTGCTGTGACACATTTTCATGAGCTGGATCATCTCTCTGTGATTGACAAAGCTGACACTTGCAAGAAAGGGACTGAAGGTGAAGGGGCAGCAGATTTCCTCATGGTTCTGGGGAGAGGGGGGGAAGGTAAAAGAGGTACTGATAGTAAGGCCCTCTAAGCATGAATTTAACATCATAAAAAAATAAATAGCTGGCTAAGTGGCAGAGCCCAAGGTTGAGCCCTTAGAGGGGCAGGTAGAGGAACAGATGCTTTCCAATGGACTTTAATCAGCTGCTGCCCTAGTGGCTTTCTCTACCACCTGCTGAGGTTCAGGGCTTTTGTTTTTTAATGGAAATGCAAGGGAATTAAAGAGGTGCATGGTATCTGGGAACGAAGGAGAGGAAATTTTGCCATTAAAATAAATATATTAAGAAGGGATGTTGCAGTCAGGTTTGCTATAAGATGAAACAATCCAGACTAAAATCTTGCAGCAGAGTGAAATGAACTTCCAGTGCATCTTGAAATCATCAAACATTAACTTGAAAGGTCAGCTTCTTTGTGTTTCTCTGATTTCACAGTGAGACTTTCATTTCTCCTTCTGGTGATATATCTACCTGCCATAAATTTCTCTCCATGTTTTCCACACAGCTTCAGCCCTTTCTATATTGAGCATAGGAGAATCAGCAGACATCTTCTGTTTCAACATCTTTATTTAGACTTTTTTTGACGCGCCAGTTGTATGTGCAAGCTGGAGAAATATGATCTAGAATAAACTACTAAATGTTTGATGAAAATCTGTTTGTAAAACCTTAATCAGAGAGCAGGAGTCAGTGTCTCATTGTCTGCATGAATGCATATAGATACCAAGGTGGGAGAAGCTATAAGCACAATGAAGGACAGAATTAGCATTCAAAATTACAACACATACACACACAAACCAGCTGCATTTGCTAGGATTCACTTCCAGTTCCTCCTTTCCATGATCTCATATGCTGACATTCAACAGTTACATCCCCTTTTACCATGGACATCAACTCTAAAATATGTGACCTTACCTATTACTCTGTCCTACCCCTTCTTTCAGGATGGAGAGCTGCATCTTCTCCCAGGTCTGCCAGTGCCATCACTGTCCTATCTAATTACTTCTCACTATGATTTATATGAACAATCTTAGTTGCTTTCGGCCTTAAATTTTTGTTTCTTTAAGGATATCAAGGAAGAAGAACTATGTGATGTTGCAGGGGGAGGTAGCTGTTGATTTTTTCCCCCTGACATCTTTTTCTATAGTCATTATTACTTGGATGACTTTTCCTACTGTATCTTGAGTTCTGCATGAGTAATTCTCTTGAAAAGGGTAGATTATGGAAGTCTACATTTGCAGAGGGTTGGGGGCTGTTTTTGAGATCCACATGGCAGGAGGGGATAAGGAATGGGAGAGAAGACTGAAGTGTTTTTCAATGTCTGTGAGTTCCACACAGTCAGTGGGTTTCAAAGCCTCTCATGCAAGTTCTACTCCTATAGCTGGATGCAGAGCTTGTTGAACTCAACCTATACATCCTTTTGACTTCAGTGAGGTTTGAATCAGGCCAGTGCACTTTTCAGTTTGATTCCTTTCTAGATTATCCTCTAGTTTTTCTTGTTATTCTCAGCTCATTTTTTGTCACTGTTATTTATCATTATTTATGAGCCCTAAGAAATAGCAATTTTGGCAAAATAAGACTAACTTCTAAGACTGGGAGCTAGCTGTCGGGTACAAATTCAGTTGGGAAATATGCTTCTACTGCTGTTCACCAATCTCAAACTCCTCCTGTAAATCTTAATAAGGTCTCAAATCTGGCAAGGAGGGATACCCTTGGGAGAACTTTAATGATTTGACAGTACTAAATGTGTAGAGGACAAGCAGGATGCTTTGTCTCCAGACTTGTAAAATGTAAAGCGTTACTGAGTCTTGTCAAGTTACAGACTTTACATACTATAAATAAGGATAATGAGGCATTGAAAACAGAAGCAGAGAATTTGAAAACTCTTTATTATCAAGGCAAATATTTCTTTGCATCATTAATCCAAAATTTCACAGAATGATGCTAGAGCAGGAAATTTACAAGTCAGAGGATTGCAATAAGGGAATGAAAGGTCAGGGCTTCATTGCTATATTTACTTACATTTTGGTTTTGCAGGGACAAGGATAAACTTCTACACCATGAAAGAGCTCCAGATTTGCTCGTATATCAGAGATTATGTTTCTTTCTCCACTTGTCAATTTACTTTCTCAAACAACATATGTAACAATATAATCTGCGTGCTTCCCTGGTGAATCATACCTTTTTATTACTTTTTGTTTGAATGATTTGATAAGGACCTTGTTTTGTCATCATTTAGTCTTTTTGTCAAGATAGACTTATGCCTGTTTCTCAGCTTCTCTTTGCAGCTCTGCTTCTTCATTGCAATTATGATAGCCATAAAATAGAATTTTCTAAAATTGGAGAACAAGCTGATATGCTTCACCCAGCAGAGCTGCAGGCTATTTTTCATGATTGCACATATATTGTGTTGATTATGATGAAGCCGAAAGATTTTTAAATAGGAAAAAAACAAAGGGGGGGAGTGAGGAAAACAATAGTCTTCTGCCTTGTGCAGCCTGGCAGAAGCTCCTGAAAGAGATTAAAGATGAACATGTCTTATGAAATTGTTATTATTCTGAGTTATACTGAGGTGGGTGGTATTTTTCCTCTTTTACTGTGCAGTTGCTTTGATATTTTCTTTAAAAGAAAATGTTGATAATATCTTTGTATCGCAAAATATGGAATATTTTGATGCAGATGACTATTTTTGTATATTCAAATTATTTATTATGGAAAATTACTGCATTGTAATGTCTGCAACTGTAGCTTATTAAACGACACCTGTCATTCAGAGTTCTCCTGTTATAATGGCTCAGTATGATAGGAACATGTACATCACTGCATATAGGGAGAAACTCAGGTACAAAAGGGGAAAGACGTGTATAAAGCAAACTAGAGATAGAATAAATGAAATAATAGAGATCTTGTGGCTTTCAAGACAAGGACATTTCTATTTGTTAAAGGGATGGATGCCTTTGTTTGGACTTCATTTCCTTTGGGATTATCATTACAAGTGATTTATGCAGATCCCACAGACAAACAACTGTGTAACCACAGTTCCTTGTGGTCTTTATGTTGGTAGAGGTTTGTGTCTACAGGTTTGTCCACAGAAAGCAAGGTTGACCGCAAGCTACAGCAAGAACTATGTATCTTAATTTCCTGGTGTTCAGAGAAGAACATTATTATGGAACGGAATTCAGCTGCCACATCTGCCATTCATTCTTTATTCCATCAAAGTATTTAATTTCCCCAGCCTCCATTTGTTACAGTCAGTGTTTAGCAAAAAAGGTTTCCCATTGCCTCTGGCCTTCAAGAGAACTTTATACAAGGTATCAACTGTGGTTGCCGCAGAAGAAGTTTGGGAATTGGGAAGTTTGAATTTCTGGTAAGAGTTTTTAAAATAGATCTCATTTACAAGGAATAACATTAATATGACTCAGCTTTTAAAGTGATTCCATTAAACTGCATTAAATTCAACAGCTAACATCCTATTTGAGAATAAAAATATATTATTTTTAATTAGTTCCCTGCCAAAAGTGAAATAAAATAAATAGAAACAAGTCCACTTTTATTATTCCTAGGAGTGTTCACAAATGCACATCAGCTAATCCACTTTCAAATCACATTTTTAGTTAAGGCATGTTCTTTTTCCTGATTGCCCCTATTTAGACAGGTCTTTAGAAATGGGCTCCAGTTGCAAAGCACAGGTTAGGATGTGAATGTAAATTAGTGAACTCTAAGCCTACTATTGGGATCCTGCCTGGGTCGGGCCAACATAGCTTTGCCCAGTTAACCTCTTTTACTCTTCAGCAGCAATGCATTTAACATCATTTTATTGTTATTAGTGCTGCCCCTTTCTGAAACTTTTTGAACAAAAAGACATTGGGCTCTTCTGAGGTAAAGCCCAGCAGTGGCTAATAGCAAGGCTAGTGGCACTGCTGCTGAGGAAAATAGAAGTGACAGCAAGAAACATAGATAAAATTGACACTGAGACTCTGACATGGTAAAGATTAGTTTCCAGTGAAAATTACTCCCTCGTGTAAGCCAGCAGTGAGACCATTAGGGGGATCCTGCCACCAACATCCCCCCCATGGAAAGAGAAACCAGGGAGTTTTATTCACCTTTTTTTTGGAAAAGTAAAGCTGATAGTCTGCCTCCACCTCCCAGAGGTTCAAATCTGGCATTTCAAATCCTTATTTTCATTGCACCAGAAACTTCCTGCAAATGCACATCACTAGTAGCAGCAGTGAGCAGCACCTTGCACTCTCACAAATACCTCTGTGCTTTCTGCCAGGCCAATACATGATCTGGGAGTGCCTGTTGCCAGTCTGCAAGCCAAGACACTCTTGACCTGCACTCCATCCCGGCTCAACCTTTGTTCCCAGTGTGCTTGTGTGGCATGTCAAGGGCAGGGTTTTCCAAGAGAAGAAAAGACCATCTGAAGCACTTGTAGAAGAAAAAAGTCCTGCGACGTGTGATAGAGAGGGTCTGAGGCTGGTTGTGCAAGGACTTGCATGGGGATGGGCAAGAAATGGCATAAGGAACCATCTTGGCTTGAAAAGGGAAAAAGATGAATGGTGTAAGGGGATTTTGTGTCTCCCACGAGAAATGGAGGGAGGGGCATTGCTGCTGTGGCTCTGAGGAATCTCTAGATTTTTGGTGAAGAGGGGGTTTTGATTCCCATTTCTGGCCTGCAAGAATCAGGTTGAAAAGGGAACAGACAACTTCAGACTAAAGCTGTCCTTTGCAGGGATAATGTGGGCTGAGCTCAGAAACTGAGATCTCCTCCCGTCCTACATTCTGCTCAACTACAACCAGTTCCTCTGACCAAGCATAGACTTCTTAAACAGACCATCTAAATCACACCCTAGCAGTGCCTGTTTGTCCTCATTTAAATATAAAAGGGATTTAGGATGACTAGCTCATATCCAGGCACAGACACTGTGGGTGAGATGACTCACACTGCCTATGATTAACTCTGGAGACTTGGCAAGATCTAACCAATTCCCAAACTTGCTCTGAGCACAAGAATAGCAATGGTGACTCCTGTGTGATCACACACGTGCATAAGGTTACACAAGTATAAGATTATCTGCCTGCACGATTGCAACCCTGTGCTAAAGCTGTGGGAAAGTCCACATGGCATATCAATACGATGTTGTATTGCACCATGTGAAGGTACCACCTTCGGGCTCTGCTGGCACTGCATTCCTTGAGCTCTGTTTGGTGATGGGTACAGGCCAGACCTGTGGTGTCACCACTATTACTCCTATGGTTTCCTTGCATTAATGTTGCTTTAGACCAGTACCAAATGCTCTTCTGTGATGAGTATCTTTATTTGTCCTGATCTGTCCAGTCCATGGTTATAAGTCTGAAAAAAGAACGAGAATTGAGGTTATTATGAATGTGAGAAGCTTGTGGTACAGTTGAGTCTGAAAAATTTGTAATCAGTAATTAGTTCCTGTTCTGATGACCTAGAAGCTGAATCTTCTAAAAATAAATCACAATGATGTAGCTGGTACATTTTGATGCTAATATTAAATGTCATTCTGGCTCAAAATACAAAACACAATAGGATTCTAAAAACCTGTCCAAACATCTTTGTATTACAATAATACACATAACTGCTTTCAGGGAGAGAATGAATGTGGTTTAGTCTCTGGAGCCTACAGCATGGCCTAGTCAAATTGAATGAGATACATAAATAGCAGAGATACATAAATGCAAGCATGGATATAGATACATTACCTGCTTGATCTCAGGAGTAAGGTAGCTGGATTTTGACACTGATCTTTATTTTTTTTTTCTCAGGCAACAGTCTAATTACATGCATTTTATTCAGCTCATTGGTGGATTTACTATTAAATTTCTTATTCCTTTCATATAGTCTCAGAATTCCAGCTTATCTCACTATCCATTACATACTGACATGAATACAAGTTTGCTTTTGCTGTTACTCTTTGCTTCACTGGATTTAGCCCTCTGAATTTCATACTGAGAGTTACAGAACTTATGGGAACAGAAGCTGTTTTAAAGAATACGTGGACAAAAAGACATAACATTAATATACTGATAAAAAGAAGATGTAAAGGAAAGCTAAAAGAAATCTTGAGAGATTTTGTTAGATAAAATGCCATAAACTAGGGTGGAAATTGCATCATAAATTTAATCAAGAAGAAAGCCATTAAGAGTTTCTTCTTGAATAGGAAAAACACAAAGAAGTTTCCTGGTATTTTATGCTTTCAGTGGTTGAACCTTGACAGATTTGAAAACACGATTTGGACAGAAGGACCAGATTTTTTTTAATAAGTTCTGAAATTCGGGATGGTTTTGTGCTTTAGTTACTAAATCCTCAGTGCTCAGCATAGCTTCTGTTCTGGCTCAGCCATATATTTTCTACGCAGAAGTAATTTAATATCTTTCTGCTTCTGTTTTTCATTTGTAGGACAGAGACAAAACTTCTTATTTCTCATCTCCTTTTTAAGTCTCATTTATTTATGTTATACACTCTTCAAGAAAGGAGCATCTTTGACTATCAATCTTATAATGCACAACATCTACCTGTGGTAAAGCCTAGACATGCTTCCAGAATAATAAAAATAGTCATAGAAATGACAAGAGAGAACTTCAATAGTTTGAGATTTTTCTGAAGCAGCAGTTTAGGGAATCTCATGATTTAATCTGTGTGTGTGATGTTAACATAAAGATTTAATCATTGTGTGAAGTGTTTGTGTATGAGTAAATAAGGTATTTATGCATGTATCAATGTTGTGGTTTAATGTGGCAGGCAGCTAAGCACCACGCAGCCGTTCGCTCACTCCCCACCCCCTCCAGTGGGATGGGGGAGAGAATCAGGGAAAAAAAAAGTCAAATTCATGGGTTGAGATAATGACAGTTTAATACGACAAAAAAGGAAGGGAAAACAGTAATAATAATACTAGTATTGATAAAAGAATATGCAAAATAAGTGATGCACAACGCAATTGCTCACCACCTGCTGACCGATGCCCAGCCAGTTCCCAAGCAGCAGTCACCACCCCCAGCCAACTCCCCCCAGTTTATATACTGAACATGATGTCCCACGGTATGGAATGTCCCTTTGGCCAGTTGGGGTCAGCTGTCCTGGCTGTGCCCCCTCCCAGCTTCTTGTGCACCTCCAGCCTTCTCAGTCGGTAGAGCATGGAAAACTAAAAAGTCCTTGGCTAGTGTAAGCATTCCCTAGCAACAACTAAAACATCGGTGCGTTATCAACTTTGTTCTCCTCCTAAATCCAAAACACAGCACTGTACCAGCTACTAGGAAGGAAATTAACTCTATCCCAGCCAAAACCAGGACAATCTATTAAAATGAGGTGTCTGAGCACGTATGTGCAATTTTCCAGTCCTCATGGAGAAAACCTAAAAAGATGGTTTCTGTTCCCCCCAAAGACTCAAAAATCAGAATGAATTTGAACTAATTCCCCAAATATAATTTTCCAGGTCTCACAAATTTAGAGCATATCCCATTTTCTGAGGCCCCTGTATCAGTTCAGAGTACAACCTCTCTTAATTCACATCTGGCAGCTAAATCTACCTTTTTTTTCTTACCTAACTCAGGGAGGAAGACTAAAATACACAGAGAAAGCATAATGAATAGGATTTATTTGCATTTCTCTCTCCAGAAAGATTTATAGCTCAGTACTGTTCCTCTCAGAGAGCAGCTGAATTTGCCTTTTCTTAGACCATGCATACTTATTTTGCACTTATTGGAATGTTTTCCACAGTGAAATTAAATTATGGCTTTCATGGTAATAGCGTTGAGAAATTTTATACATATATGTGTATATATATATACACGCAATTGACATAAAACAAAATCTAACAGCTTTTCATGTTAACTAGAATACTAAACAGATGCAGGCATTAAGCTGGTTACTGTTTGGTGTTTTAACTTTGATCTGTGAGAATAAACTTATGACAGTAGTCGTTGCCTCTTCCTGACTCAGTGATTTAACACCTCAGGAAATGCTTGTTTATGAAACTGTGCTCTTAGCTACGTGGAAGTGATGATAACTTAGAATAAGACATCATAGGGGACATTATTTCCTGTGTATTGAAAAGCACTACGTAAACCAAATAATTTAGTTGAAATATAGGAGAAGATAAGGATAAACAATGATTTTTTTAATGAAATGGCTGCAATATGCGGTCTTGCTCTCATTTAGCTTAGCAGAGTGTGTGTCATGAAGGAGGGTGCAGATATGAAAGAGTGACAGTGAAACCCCAGGTTAGGAGTAGTGAAGGTGAGGGTGGTTTGCAATTGGTAGTTCTCATATCCAGGCTCTAATCCTTGGGGAAAAAAAATTACCCATATGTACTTTCTACCAAAAAGGAACACCATTTCAGATGGCGGCCTTTATTTTTTCTCAAATCCCTTTTCTTAGGACAGACCCACCTGTTTAAACAGATTTTAGTTGTGCACCATAGAATCATAGAATCATAGAATCATTGAGGTTGGAAAAGACCTCTAAGGTCATCGAGTCCAACCGTCAACCCAACACCACCATGTCCACTAAACCATGTCCCTACGTGCCTCGTCTACTCGTCTTTTAAATACCTCCAGGGATGGGGACTCAACCACTTCCCTGGGCAGCCTGGTCCAATGTTTCACCACTCTTTCAGTAAAGAAATTTTTCCTCACGTCCAATCTAAACCTCCCCTGGCACAACTTGAGGCCATTTCTTCTTGTCCTATTGCTAGTTACTTGGGAGAAGAGACCGACACCCACCTCGCTACAACCTCCTTTCAGGTAGTTGTAGAGAGCAATGAGGTCTCCCCTCAGCCTCCTTTTCTCCAGGCTAAACAACCCCAGTTCCCTCAGCCGCTCCTCAGAAGACTTGTTCTCCAGACCCCTCACCAGCCTCGTTGCCCTTCTCTGGACACGCTCCAGCACCTTGACATCCTTCTTGTAGTGAGGGGCCCAAAACTGAACACAGTATTCGAGATACAGCCTCACCAGGGCCGAGTACAGGGGCACGATCACTTCCCTACTCCTACTGGCCCCACTATTTCTGATACAGGCCACGATGCCATTGGCCTTCTTGGCTGCCTGGGCACGCTGCCGACTCATGTTCAGCTGGCTGTTGACCAACACCCCCAGGTCCTTTTCCGCCAGGCAGCTTTCCAGCCACTCTTCCCCAAGCCTGTAGCGCTGCATGGGGTTGTTGTGGCTGAAGTGCAGGACCCGGCACTTGGCCTTGTTGAACCTCATACAATTGGTCTGGGCCCATCGATCCAGCCTGTCCAGGTCCCTCTGCAGAGCCTTCCTACCCTCGAGCAGATCAACACTCCCGCCCAACTTGGTGTCGTCTGCAAACTTACTGAGGGTGCACTCAATCCCCTCATCCAGATCATCGATAAAGATATTAAACAAGACCGGCCCCAAAACTGAGCCCTGGGGAACACCGCTCATGACCGGCCACCAACTGGATTTAACTCCATTCACCACAACTCTCTGGGCCCGGCTGTCCAGCCAGTTTTTGACCCAGCGCAGAGTCCACCTGTCTAAGCCGTGAGCTGCCAGCTTCTCTAGGAGAATGCTGTGGGAGACGGTGTCAAAGGCCTTGCTGAAGTCCAGGTAGACCACATCCACAGCCTTTCCCTCATCCACTAGGCGGGTCACCTGGTCATAGAAGGAGATCAGGTTGGTCAAGCAGGACCTGCCTCTCATGAACCTGTGCTGGCTGAGCCTGATCCCCTGGTTGTCCTGCTCATGCCTTGTGAGCGCCCTCAAGATGAGCCGCTCCATAATCTTCCCCGGCACCGAGGTCAGGCTGACAGGCCTGTAGTTCCCCGGATCCTCCTTCCGGCCCTTCTTGTAGATGGGCGTCACATTGGCAAGCCTCCAGTCGTCCGGGACCTCCCCCGTTAGCCAGGACTGCTGATAAATGATGGAGAGTGGCTTGGCGAGCACCTCCGCCAGCTCCCTCAGCACTCTCGGGTGGATCCCATCCGGCCCCATAGACTTGTGAGCATCCAGGTGGCGTAGCAGGTCATTGACTGCTTCCTCTTGGATTATGGGGGGTTCTTCCTGCTCGCCGTCCCTGTCTTCCAGCTCGGGGGGCCGAGTACCCTGAGGATAACTGGTCTGCCTGTTAAAGACTGAGGCAAAGAAGGCATTGAGTACCTCAGCCTTTTCCTCATCCTCAGTGACAATGTTCCCCCCCGCATCCAATAAAGGATGGAGATTCTCCTTGGCTCTCTTCTTGTCATTAATATATTTGTAAAAACTTTTTTTGTTGTCTTTAACGACAGCGGCCAGATTACGTTCTAGCTGGGCTTTTGCCTTTCTCGTTTCTTCTCTGCCCGACCTAACGAGATCCCTGTACTCTTCTGGAGTCGCCTGCCCCTTCTTCCACAAGCGGTAAACTCTCCTTTTTTTCCTGAGTCCCAGCAAGAGCTCCCCGTTCAGCCAGGCCGGTCATCTTCCCCGCCTGTTCTTCTTACGGCGTACAGGGACAGCCTGCACCAAGAATTTCCTAAGCCTTAACTTGATACCTTAATATCAATTTTTAACACTTCTTTAAAGGGTTAGTGGCTCCTCCACTCTGGCTTTAGAAGTGCTGATGTCTCTTTGACAAGACAAAAAAGATTCATTTCATGGCCAGGAAATTAAAGTCTTTACTGAATGTGAATGCAAATTTTAAGTAAGGAGTTAATATTCAACTACTAAGAAATCATTTACCTATTGTGAGTGAAGGACTCTATAAGGAGTCGTAGGGCATAGTTCAAACCTTGGTACATAACCTTTTATGCACTGAAAATATATGTTTCATACAAATAGACACTCTGAGAACCCATCTTTAAACACTTAATATGAGAACAATGCGTGAACCTCCCTCTTGATGGAGAACAGGCACAATGAGATCCAATTAACTTTGGGGTGATGGTAGTTTTGGCTTGCTGGGATTGAGGCACAGTGTGATAACAATACAGGAATAAAATCCCTGTGAATGGCTCTCAGGGGAGCTTTTGGCTTATCATCATTTTGGGGATTTGAGTAGAGAGAAAAGAAAAATACATAGTGCTAACCATGGCCATTATTCAGTACCACTATGTTGTGGTTTAACCCCAGTTGTCAACTAAGCACCACACAGGCACTCACTCACCGCCCTCCCCCTGCCCCCTCGGTGGCATGGGGGAGAGAATCGGAAGAGCAAAAGTAAGAAAACTTGTGGGTTGAGATAAAAACAGTTTAATATTTGAAATAATAAAATAATAATAACAACAACAACAAGAACAACAAGAAATTGTAATGGAAAGTAAAACAATGAGAGAGAGAGAGAGAACCCAGGAAGGAAAAAAAAGAACAAGAGGTGATGCAACCGCTCACCGCTCACCAACCGATGCCCAGTCGGTCCCTGAACAGCGATCGCTGCCCCTCAGCCAACTCCCCCCAGTTTATATACTGAACATGATGTCACATGGTATGGAATATCCCTTTGGCCAGTTGGGGTCAGCTGTCCTGGCTGTGCCCCCTCCCAGCTTCTTGTGCACCTCCAGCCTTCTCAGTCGGTAGAGCATGGGAAGCTGAAAAGTCCTTGACTACTGTAAGCACTGCTTAGCAACAGCTAAAACATTGGTGTGTTATCAACATTATTCTCATCCTAAATCCAAAACACAGCACTGTACCAGCTACTAGGAAGGAAATTAACTCTATCCCAGCCAAAGCCAGGACACACTATCAGCATAGGAATTCCCTTTCATTAATTTTGAAGCAGTTCTCATTCTTCTTTAAAACTGATTTCACATGAGAAAGAAGAAGATCCAGGGCTTGATCTCTAGAAAGATGTGCACATAATTTCAGGAATACGAAAGGCATCCATTTGAGCACTTTATACAGACATGGTCATGTGGCTGCGTTGTCAGTGTGGTTAACTGCATCTGGAATTACAAGAAGCCTGTGCCCAGTCACCCTACATGTACATGTAGAACATGTTTATTTGTATACATCCATAAAAGAAGAAGTGTAGAGTGTATATTTATTATAAATGTGAATGTATATTTATAATACCTGTGTGGGTGATTCAGAGTTCTTGCTCCTGTCTCACCTTTAGGCCTTTTTAGTTGTATTAACAGTAAGATTTGTGTCCTAGCTCACTTGCATCTATGTAGGAAACACAAAAAAACAGTCTGTCCAATAAGGGGCAAATACCAGCGTGTGTATAAAGCTACCTGATAAACTCTCCTCTTGTCATCAGCCTTCATTTTTTTTGCCTTTTTTTTCTGTCATAGTAATTTGATCTTTTAAATTAGATTAAGTGTTGTTTAAACAGGTAATGTTTATTTCCAGATTTGTCCAGTTCTTGTATAATAGGCCTTTATCGCAAAATTAAGGCTTAACATGAATGATAGAGGTTTTTATCTATCAAAGTTTTTCAGAAAACTTATATCAACACTGAGATCACTTGCTTAGACTATGGATTTTCTCTCTGAAATTATACAACTGTATACTAGTCCATTCCAATAACTCAGATGTGCGAGCACTAAGTTGTGAAGCAGACAATCGAGATCTCACAGAGGCAAAAATGAGAAACCCTAACAGTGTTTCTGAGGTGTTAAAAAGAGATTTTTGTTGATGGCATACATGTTGTTCCACAGATAAAGTGTTGATATCTCTTCACTTGTACTTAAAGTTTGTAGGTTTTAATCCCCCTGCCATTCTTGTCTTCAAACCATGCTTTGTTGTAAATTCACCTGGAAAAGAAAAAGAACAAATTTGTTGTCCTAACCACGTATCAGTGCACTCAAAGATTTGCATGTATTGAACTTCTATGCACAAATGTCCAAAGGTTTGTGCCAACCCAGTAACTGTATGCAAAATGGTAAACCTACAGTCTCTTTTCGTTACTGCAAAATGGATTCTGGAACATAAGTATAGTAGGAACCAGGGATTATTTTTATTAATAGAAGTGAAAAAATTAGTCAGCAATGAAGGACAACAGAAACAAAATATGATTTTTGCCTAAGATCCTGTTTATTTCAGAGAGGTGAAGTGATCCTTGTGTTCCAGTGGTTAATTTTGTTAGTTGTTATAATTAATTTAAAACCTAGTAGAAGGTTCAAGTAATCCATTTTACAAGCTAAGTTACCTAATGTTTATGTCTATTTTTATATCATTACTAGATATCCTCAAGTTTTTCCCACAGTCTTCTCTAGACACCTAAATATGTCTGTTACTGATAGAAGTTTCAGTGGTTCTTTCACATAGACCACTCAACAGCATTGGGCCAAACTTGGAAGTTCAGAGTGTCTCATTGGTAACTTTTCCATATGTCAAATTGATCCTTTCTCCATTGAGTTGGTTTTCTGTGGCCTTGCCATTTTCTAAAAATACTGCATATTCCAGCTGCTTGGACCGAAATCCCAGTCCCAGTGGAGTCAATTTTTGTCTTTTTAACAGCCTATTGTAAAAGACTGTATCAAAGGCTTCCAGGAGGTTCCAATAAACTGTTTTTACTGGCCGTTCTTTACTTTAATGCAGTAAAAGAATCCTAGCATATATAGGGCAAGACTTGCTTTTCTCCAAACTGTATTGCTTAATCCTTGCTAACTGCTGTTCATGTGTGCAGTTTGGTTAACCTATCTTTAATTAGTATTTCAGCTGTTTCACCAGCTACTGAGGAAAATCTATTCTGACTGCTATTGCTAGAATCTGTTCCTTTTTCGATCTAGGTACGTCATTTACCACTTCCCAGTCTTCTGCAATATAGCTGATTTTAATGAACAACTGCTTGTGGTTAGTGTCTCAAAAGACAATGCTTTGTGTTTATTTCAGCTATTTCCTACCCCCTGGAGAGACTTAATCTTCACTTACATCTAAATGAAGATAAATGTGACTGATTAAGATGACAATTAGTGGTTTTTATGGAAATTATTTTTCAAGTGTTTGCCGTTCCTACCCCAGATTCAGGTTCAGGGATGTCAAAGGTCTCTGTGGAAAAACAGTGTGGTCTAACATCTAAGGCCAGGCTCAGACCTGGAGGCTTAGGTGGACTCTATTACTAGCTCTGGTGTCCTGATTTTGGCTGAGATAGAGTTAATTTTCTTCCTAGTGGCTGGTACAGTGCTGTGTTTTGGATTTAGGATGAGAATATTGACATCTGGTAAGGACTTACTGTATGATATTTGGCAAGTCACTTTATCTCGCTGTGTCTCCATTCCCTTACAAGTAGCATCATAATCACCTTATTTACTGATAAGCCATCAAACCCTCTGGTTAGAAGGGTTAACATGGGACCTCTGTTTCTCCCTTCTGAATAGCTTGTCTGTGCTCAGAGCTGATGTTCCTGCAGTAGGGGAGAGTTTAAACTGCAGTGCATCTTATTTAGGGTGGTATTTTATGAGTTGGGTCCAATCCTAACCTAGCCTTTCACGTTGGTGTAAACATGGAGTCACTACTTTCTAGACAGTGGAGATGAACAGGGTTTTCACTTATATTATTCTTATGAGAATTTTCCTCTCAACACCATTTCTGGAGATTCTTAACATATTAATTCTGTTTCAGTTTTCCGCATGAAGCATTTCCTTTTTTACACAAAGCAAGTCCTCTAAGTCACATAAACACCAAATTGATAGAAACAGGGACCTCCCCTTGTGATAATGAAGAAATCATCAACACTAATTCAAATTCATATTTTCTTCTCAATCTTTGTATAAGATGAAACAACAAAGCTAATTACTTTGGCTGTGAGAATTTTTTCAGGCAGTCAGAGGGGGAAGTGCGAGCAAATTTTAGTTCTAAAGGTTAGAAGACAAACTGAACAACAATAAAGTGAATTTAGAAAGAGCTCTAAAGACAAAGTGCTAGCCTTACTGAATCTGCCTTTACTGCTTACTACCTAACATTTTATATACTCTAGAGTGAAGATTTAACTAGAGTGTTAAAAACCTATATAAATACTCCCCCAAACTCTCATTTTTATATAAAATACCTTTCCATGCTTATAGCATAAACAGGATTTTGTATGCCTGCCTTCTGTGCAAGGTTTGCTAAAGATTTGCTTGTATTTTATTCAAATGTTGAGTATGTTTGTTCCAGCCTTTTCCTCTGTGAGTTCTAATGATTTTTATTTTGTCAGTACAATGCATATAATAGTGCCTTGGTCTAAGGAAACCAGCAGAGGGTTGAGCTACTGAAATATCTGTATTCTAGCTCTAACTGTAGCTTGCTTGGGAAGGTCATTTTTGTAATGTAATTGTGGATCACCAGATGGCACTCTTGCAGACAGTATATCAAGTCAGAAACCCTATTTGTGAAAAGGGAAAAGAATATATAACTCTCTTTACACTTCTGCTTTTTGTAATCTCAGTAGGTCACACCATTCTGTTGCCATCTTTTTGATACTCTCTCACAAATTTATTTTCCAGCTCCTGGTCCTGCTCTCTGTTCAAATCCAGTATGTTTTACATATTTGTCTAAGTCATATGACTTTCACATCTCCTCTTAACTTTCTTCCCATTACCTGAAACTTAACATTGTCTAAATTAAATGGAAAGCTCTTTATACTCCCTTTTTTGCCTCTGGCTCAGAACACCATCGTGCTTTCTTCCTCTCAAGTTTCATATGGGTGTTAAAGTTGGAAGTTTTTCCTTTCTTTCCCTCCTCATTGCTGGTTGTTTCTGGTTCCTCACTGGACCAAAGCTCACATCAGGTTGAGTTTTGAGTAGCACAATCTCTCCACTCACTTTAAAGCAGAATTCAGTGCAGAACTGAGTGCAGTGTGGTGTGATGGGCCGATGGCGGAAGGCCAGTCAAGTCAGACCTGTGCTAAGGTGCAGCTTGGAACTGCGCTTTCTTGTTTAGCAGGAGCAATATATCTAGCAATAGCCAGCTAGAGGTACTGTCTGTAGCAATATACCTGACTGTACTGGCTCTGTCTGGGACGGAGTTAATTTTCTTCATAGCAGCCCATATAGTGCTGTGCTTTGGATTTGTGACTAAAACCGTGTTGATAACACACCAGTGTTTTGGCTATTGCTGAGCAATGCTTGCTCAGCATTGAGGCTTTCTCTTTTTCCTGCTCTGTCTCCCCGACGAGTAGGCTGGAGGTGCACAAGAAGCTGGGAGGGGACACAGCCGGGACAGCTGACCCCAACTGGCCAAAGAGATATTCCATACCATGTGATGTCATCAGCAATCAAAACTGAGGGATACGTAGCCGTTGCTCAGAAACTGGCTGGGCATTGGTCTACTTGTGGGAGGTGGTGAGCGATTGCCTTTACATCACTTTTTTCTCCCTCTTTGCTTCACTTATTAAACTATTTTTATCTCATCGCATAAGTGTTATTGCTTTTGCTCTTCCTATTCTCTGCCCAGTCCCACTGGCCTGGGGAGTGAGCGAGTGGCTGTGTTGTGTTTAGCTGCTGGCTGGGGTTAAACCACCACACTGATACAACACCTGTAGCTAGGTGATGAACACTGGGATCAGGCCTGGGAGGGTTGGAGAAGGCATTGTCATGCAGGTAAGAACATAACCACAAATGATTGAAGTATTGGTCTAGTTTTAGAGGGGCAAATCTCATCTCCATTACCTCAGACCTGTCAGGTCTGTACCTCTCATATCCTTTTGCTGGATTATATAAAATGCAGTCCTTATGTTCTCATTCTGATCAGTCCTTCCGTGTATTCTGGGTGCATTGCTCCCACTCTCCCCACACAGTTACAGTGACTCCTGTTCAGTGACATCTTTCTTGATGTCCATATTTCCCCACAAATATCCCTGTGCTGTTCTTCCATATTGTCCTCCATTTGTGAAACAGGCTTTGGTTGGTCACTTCTTTCCTCCCTGTCAAACAGTCTGTCAGTCTTCATCTATGCTTTGACAGGTCCTCTCTGCAGGGATAAATTTCCCCCATTAGGAGTTACTACAGAGCCTGAGATTCCATATAATAGTATGCAAACAATACATCACCTTATACAGCGTTCTCTGAGCCATTTTGCCTTCAATGGCCGTTTCCTTTCATTTTCAGAGCAATGCATGTAATTTAGTCTCTGTGACTCCTATCAGCTGCAAAGAGCTAAATCCACATGTAAATCTTTGAAAATTTGGGGGTGCCTTGCAAAGTCTTATATTATCTATCACTCTAATCAGCTCAATAAATCTGACTACACATCTTTCAAATAAATAATGATGGGTTTTGCCTGAAGATTTTACTGTTTTTCAATCTCTATCAGCTGAAACTTTACGTGCACTCAACAATTGTTAGTCTGTTGTTAGGAATTCTGTTATTGCTGGCTGCAATAACGTTCATTTGAATCATATGGATGTAAAAGATTCCTTGTTTCTCACACAGTGCAGTTAAATTGTAAGACAGCATTAATTAAAAACCAGTGTCATTATTATGAGAAGCTGTATATCTAATTTCTCTCCTATTCTCATTCTAAACAGGTTCTGAAAACATTCTAGTTCTAAGTTAAACTAATATTTCCAAAACTGATGAGACTATGGAAAAGAACTTCACTATCCTCACCTAAAAGTTATATTTTCTAAAAAAAAAAAAAAAAAAAAAAAAAAAAAAATTAAAAAAAAATTAGAAGTTGGCTAAGTTAGAAAATTACTTGAATAATGATTTTTTCCCATTTTTTCAAAATACCAAGTTTGAGTTAATTCAGGTTAAGCTGCTTCACCTGTAACTGCTGTATATATCCAGAGCTAAGATGTGTGAAATAATCTGCAAGGGTCTGAACACACCTGTACTTAGACATGCCTATCAGTTCATGAGCAGAATCACTATTGTGATGCTTTTAATTTTACATTCACACTCAAGAGTATCTACCTTCCTGGTGTTATTACCAAAGCACATTACCAACAAAATTGATGTTACCAGCATGGCAAAGACATACGTTTTACAATCTTGTCATGTTTAGTAAGTGAAACAGAATTCATCCTTTGTCAACCTAGAGCTTGACCCCAAAACACCGTAAGTTACTAAACTTTTCATTACTGCATGTATTTGTGCAGCACCTGACTCAATGGGCATGGGGGTGGGAGGAGAATGCCATTACCTTGAAGAACAAAGTGAAAGTGAGAGTAAAAGAGTCATGAGAGTGGCATGTATAACAGTCACTGAGGAACTGGCTTGAAATACAGACCGTTTTAGTTTTGTACCCAGATCTGGTAATCCTGAGAACTATTTGGGCCTCTGATTGTCTGTCTCATCCAACTGGCATCATGAATTGTTTAGAGAAAAGATGCCTCTTGCTAGGGGTATTGTCAGGCTCTAGAGCAACTGAGAACAGTTCCTAGCAGCGCACAAAGAATTCCTGATGAGATGAATAACTAATGACAGTCTTGGCTGGGGCCTTTATGTGTTGTAAAAATTATAAATGTTATTATAAAAGGTGAAGTCCATGAGAATTGTATTTACAAGGAGCTCTGAATCACACCTGTAGATAGCAGATCTGCAAATCAACTCACCACTGCTGCGGTTAGGGGGAAGCGGGCACTAAATCAGTGACACAGCACTGTTCTGTAGCGCATGATTTTGTCGGAAGCATGAAACTCTTATATAAAACGTAAACCTGGTGCCTGGAGAACCATTATTAATAAAGACCAACAGTCATTTTTTTGGAGATATCAGAGGCATTGACTCTAACAGCCTGGGTAAAATCCAAACTAGCAAATACTTATCAGAGGCATACAAAACATTTCTAATGAAATGCAAATCAGGTAGCAATTCAAGTTTTTTGGGTATTTTATTAGAGACATCAATATAAGCCTATCTGAGTGGAGTAAGTACACATACTTTTGAGTAAAATTAGATGTTGTGTCCCAAGAAGGTGGAAGAAACATCGAGTCTATCTGCCTTGCTGGGTAAACGTGATCCCATTTTATAGATAAGTCTTTCATGTTGAAAGGATGTGAAAATTCATGTTCATATAGACATTTGTATTGGAGGGATGTGTTTTCCTTGAAATGCTTAAAAATAAAAAGATGCAAATTTGGGCAAGATAGAGAAGGTATTGGGGAAAAGTAGAATTTAAAAATAGAAGAATATATCTTTCGATATTTAATTAGATTTCACACAACTCTAGAAGGTACAATATTCTCCATGTAACTTCCCACAACATATTACAAATTCTCTAAATCCTTCCATTACTTTCTGGGGAAACCATCTATTGTGGCAACTAGAATGGATTTAGATGTCCAGATAAGCTATAATCTAGGGCTGCCTATCCTCACAAGCTGAAAACCTAGCAAAACCTCCATTTTAGGACATTAATTTCTCCCAGCAGCCTAAGCACAGTCACCAGAAATAAACCAAATAACAGCTAGATATTTAGCTGACACTTAAAAGCCATCAGTAGTCAGGAGTTGAGGACAGGGAGGCTCCAGTGAAATTCCCGAGAAAGTTCATACCAAACCTGAACAGCACAGAGCCTGTCTTTTCTGCACAGATCAGAGTAACTTTATTTAGACAAGAGAACACACATGGGAGGCTCACCTCAGTCTGAGTTGATACAGACCCACAGCTTACTTTTTCCAGGAGACAGTCCTAACCTCAGTAGATAAGACACTCACACCTCAGTAAATGCAAGATTTCTGGAGTCAGGGAGACCATAAGTGAAGAGGACCCTAACTATGTAATCCAGTGAGATGATGAACCCCCAGAGATTTGTTCCCAGCAGAAGAAAATTTTCCCTTTTATTTCAGTTCTTTCCTCTCTGACAAATATTACCCAGCCTTTCTCTGACCTTCATCACAGATGTAATTTGTTAGCATTTATAGCAACGCAGATGGGTCTGCCAGTCTTTCATAGAAACTTTGTCATTCTGCATTTTGCAAGGGCTGAAAGGCTTTTGGAAATTAGAAATGTCACCTACAACGTCAAGCTGAATTAAATGTCCTTTAATGTTCATTCTCACTTGCCCACTTAGCCTTAGAACTTTTACTATCGGCTGTCCTTCTGCAGCTGCAGTGGTGCTCATGTTGACAGGAAAAAGTGACAAGATACATAGGTGGGGAGGCCAATGAGGTTCTGAAGGCAAACAGAAGATCAGCGTTTGAAGAGACAGCAGCAAGAGCTTTGAAATAATCTGGTTCACTGAAAGGTTTCAAGGGAGGAAAATCTATGTGTGAAGGGAATATGCTGAAATGGTTGTCGTGCCGACAGTCTGAATAGCCCAGGGAAGGAAATTAAATTTATGAGTCATTGAACACCCAGGTGAGTTCTGGTGATTTGCTGAACAACACAGCTGTTTCACATCTGGGTGCTTTAGGCACAGTACTCCCACCCAGTGCTAGCTCTCTGCACTGTTATCTAGTATCTCCCCGATACTTCTTAAGGATAACAAATTCATAACCAGTGATATGGTTGCAAATGCAACTGCAGACCTCAGGGGGTGAATGAGATCAGGATTCCAGAAATGCATTAGTAAGAGAGTTAGTGATAAATCTAAATGAAGGCAGGCAGACAAAGAAGCATTTTTATTTGTGTTTTATTAATGAAATATTGAGATAAGAGAGTAAGCCTAGATCTATACTGTTTTTTAAACACAGAGCTCTTGCAAGCCCACATTCTAACCTTGTTTTTGAACCCTTCTGGAGATAAATCTGTGATCATGACTGGACAATGAGCAAACTCTACAGCAAGGGAAGACAAAGAGCTTGGCCCTGCATTATCCTTCAGGGCAAGCCAAAAGGTGACCCTTCCCCCAGTGTATGAAAGTCAAGTATGTAAAAACTACTTCTGTTGCCATAGTGTGCTATGGTTTCTGAAGAGGTTAGAAATCACTCCAAATGGATTGTCATTCTAGAGTGTTTTGTTGTGTCTGGTCTCAGTGAAGGACCAGAAACATATACATAAATTCCACTGAACAGCTAGACTGTTCAGATATTCATATCATATACATTTTTAATGTATAGACCAATTCACTGAATTTAAGGTTCAGTGAAAAATACATTCCTCACTGGGAAATGCTAAATAGCCACCAAAGAGAGGGGTGGAGACTTCTACATCTCATTGGAAAAAGCTGTTTACCAACCAAATGCAAGAGATGGCACCTAGTGTAACAAAAAGCCATTTACTCACCTAATAAAGGGAAACACCATTTTCTCTAAATAAGATGATGGCCAGTCAGTCTCCTATTCAGGAAAAAAAGATAAAAAAAGGCATTTTTGGGGAAAAATGTGAAACTGTTTTGTCCTTCACATGTGGCTTCCAGATTTGGCACAACAGAAGGCTGTTGCTCTTCCAGGCCAACAGCTGGAGATAAGGGAGGAAAGCCACAGGGCATAAAATGACAAATTTGCCTGTGTTTTGAAAATGGAATCCCTCCCTCGTATGTCCCCCATGTAAACACCTACCCCTGAATTTAACCAAAGATCCCTAGAAGTCAATGGAGATAAGTAGGCCCATCTAAGCTCTGAATTATCACACTAAGACAGGATGAATTTCACTTTAGAAGTGCATCTCTCTCCTGACTTATCTTAAACAGAGCTTCAGGTGATTAGTTTAGATATAGCAATGGGATCAGCTCACAAATTTAGACATGTAAATTTAGGAATCTATGTGCAGACACATAGGCCAACACTGAAACACAGGTGTCTATCAGTAGGTGAATACAGGCATGCAAGGGTCCAAAGCTCCAATTATAGTCAATAGAAGTCTAATCAGTACAGCCACTGGAGCTTGGAGACAAATTCATTCCACCCCAAAGTAGATATGAATTCATCTCAGACACCACAGGTCATCTCAAATAACACTAGGTGTCTGATTTTAGGCAACTGAGCTGTGCCCCCAGTGGCTGGCAGGCTGAAATCTATTGAGTAGTTCTCCATAAACCACAAAGGGAGGTGAGGCCCCAGGTGTGCCTCTAGGCACCTTCATTTAGATGTCCTTAATGCTGAACTGAATCCTTGCTCTACTCTTGCTCAGCTGAATCCCATCATGGGAGCTTGTCCCAAGAATTTTACCCTAAAGTCTTGGTTTCACAAAAAGCTGTCTGGAAGTCCTGAAATGCTTCAGTAGAGCTGAAAACCCATAAGACTCCATGAATTCCGGCTTTAGGGCTGTAAGCCTCAGAGCCAGGCAGGGCTCTGTGATGGTGCAGATAACCCCGCACTGCTGGACATGCCAACCTAGACTTCAGGCAGAGGTGTGCTCATTTAAATAGGATTTTGCACTCTGAGAAGGTGAGAGTTGAAAAAGATGGGAGAAGGTTCACAGAAGTTACAGTGTCATTAAGACAGGAAACTGGGCAAGAAAACGTCTGTTTCTGTGATTCCTCTTAAGAGCGAAGGTGCTGGCACATATGGAGCTTTACTTGATTAAAGAGACTTTTCCAATGGCAGAGCCCTGACTGTTCTGTAACAAGCCTGTGTGCCCTAGGACTGCACAGTGGCAGTACTGAGGCCCCAAAAAACAGAACTGTCAGAAAAAACACTTGCTATTCATCAAAGAACCACTGAATCCATGAAGGTTTGGGATGACATTCTCCATACGATTTCGTATTTTTCTGTTCTTTCTCAGGAAAAAAAAAAATCCCATTAGCTTTAGTTTTCAGTGGGGAGAGAAACATTCTCTTAATCACAAAGCTTTCCCTTTATCTTGGAAGGAAAGTATTAGGAAAGCTACTTTGCTACTGCTGCTTCATCTGTATCTGCCCTATCTTCTGTACTGCACAACCTAGCTCTAAATTTGCTTAGAAATATATACATACATAAGTAATGCTGAAAAAGACAGCAAGATGACTGAAAGCTGGAGCACAGACAAGACAATTGGTTTCACTGTATCTCTGTCTGCTAAGGTGCATTAATCTTGCAAAAGCAAAATGTTATTAATGGTAATTTGAAAGAAAGAAGTAGGTTACTTTCAAACTGATTTATTTCTCTGGGCAGCATCACTGTATGCTAGTGCATTTTCAGCTACAGTTCAAGGACAATAATGTACGTAATTGCTAGCAAGCCAGGTAGCCAGCCATACTTTCAGGCTTGATAGACAAATGTCCGTTTACCATGACTTCTATTTTCAAAATAGTTTCTTTGTATTTTCAACATCTGTTGACAGAACCCTAAACATAGGAATTATGCTAAATCTTTGCTCTGACTGCCACGCTTTTGTGATATGATCTATTGCAGAAATATCAAGCTGAAATTGGATCAGGAAAACAGACTTGCAATTGTGAGCTATCAAAACGATGTAGTGTTGTTATACAGTATAGTTTCAGAAAATATAGTGGCAAAAAAGATTGCTGCGGCTATTTTTAAGTTGTGAGAATATAAAAGTAGAGGCTTGCAAGGCTCCTTTTTCCAATATTGCAATTTGAGATTTTATGTTGACCAAGGAAAATACATTTAATGGGGATGAAAAAAAGTATTTTTTAGGAGAATAACTTATAAGAATGGTTATTTAAACTAGAATATCGATACTTGGAGTTATTTTTCTTCTGAGGCAAAGATCCTGAAAGGGACAGTGCATACTTTGCCAATATTCAGCACAGTAATGGAGCCATTAGAGTAAATCACTACATTTGCTTCACCAAATACCCATGTAAATGATTGTGTTAATGTCTAGCCTATCAGCTTAATAATATTCATTATGAAACTGTGTGTTTCAGCTCCAACCCAGAGAAAAGGAGGCCTGGTGAAAGACATTTTTTGGAGCTCTGTGCCAGCAGATCCCATAGCAGGATTGATACATGTAAGTGAGGGGATCGGATTATCACTGGAAGCAGAGATTGGCCAGTATTGTGTGTTTCTGAAAGCAGGGTTGACTAGAACAAAGCCACTATTTGTTCACCTGTACATGGATCTACTTTATTTTCCAATGATCCAAGCATATAGTCACAGTGAGGGCTCACAAAGAGCTATTTCAATCTGTTCTGACATCTTTACTTTGTGCTTAAAAGAAGAATGCAATGTTCTATTTACATGAAAATTCAGCTTAAATATAGCTAAAGCTATAATGAAAATCATCAAAGAAATGTAAATTTCCCCACAGAGTCACTCTTAAGATAAAAATCATACTAAATTTTAGTGAGGACCTGCATTGCTAATAACCCAGAATGTCATTTCACTGTAGAGTAAGTAAAATGGAACAGTTTTTAACCCAATTTACATTTGAGAGAACATGTGTTAGATCTGCTCTTAAAACTTGGCCCATTCCCACTCAAAATGCTTACCAGTCTGTTATAAATTGTCTCAACACCACATTCCCTGTTTTTCTTTGTGTAACTACAGGGTCTGGATAAAGTCTAGTCAGGATTTTCCAGTTCTCAATCTATCGAAATCTTCCTCCAGGAAGCAGAGGGTCCAAAGAAGCTTTCCCCAGATCAGCCTTCGGGCTGTGAAAATGCACCCTCACCCCACATGCTCACTCTCCCGTTTGGATATCTCCTCTTTAGGGGATTCTGCATTAATCTCTCCTTGGACAATGCAGGAGGAAAGCTGAAAACACCGCAAAGGGGTTAATTTTTAATTACAGTCATCTGGTTTGGTGTGAATATCTTTTCTGGACAACATCATAATCTTGCTTTAGATTAGATGAGATTAGATGAATTGAGCTCATGACATAAAATGAAGTTCCAGAATTGAAAATGGAGAGGAATTCTCAAAGGAATTTATAATTTGAGAGAGATGTATTTCACCATGACATTTCGTCTTGTACTCCACTCACTTTGGGCCAGGATTTTGCACCATATGCTGCAGATGCTGTTTCAAAATTTCTGGTTGTTAGACACCAAAGTATTAGGGTTATTGGTAATAGGAGTAGACATTTAATTATCCTACCACACGTATTGAGGGACGTGATCTTGAAAGAAAGAAAAGACGACATACAGACACTCTGTGCATAGTCTTTTCCATAGCAACTTCATTAAGCGTAAATAAGACTTCAGGGAGGACGCTCATCAGTGTAAGGAAAGTTATGACAATATAGTCTGAAGGCAATTGTGCAAAAGTGTGTTGCAGCAGTTCAAGAAGAATGAGAGGAGAGCTTAGTCCTTATAAAATCTAAGTACTCTTAGTATTCTGTCCCTTGGTTTTCCTTAACCGTATTTTAAACTGAGCATATTTTTATGAGTTATAGAAGCTGTGCTCTAAAAAAAAAAAAATCATAAAACAAATACCTCACATATAATTCCCTAGTTTAGCAGTATGATTTCTGCAGACATGCATATAACCTCCTCTTTTTGCAATGCTAACTGAATGGGGAAAAGAGGCAGTAACCTGGTTTATTCTGGAAACAGCAGGTAGTTTGATCTATTTTTACTGCAGATCATTTCCCGGGACACTGTGATTCTTATATTTTTAATCAAATGTGTGAATCGAAAACTGTGGTGTGACCTTTGGAAAAGACACTGCAGGACATCGGCTGAAGCTGTGAATAGTTTAAGCACAAACAGGAAGTTGACTTGGTTGTTCTGTAACAAAAGACTGCGGTAATTTATGGAGTAGGAGTTGCAGTTTCAAAACATTTTTAATTGCTACATTTGATCTGCTATGCAGTATTGTGTGACAACAGCTAAGAATGAAATGTCAGTGCCCATGTTTCAGCATAAATTTATACAGTGTGAAAGCAAAGAACCCTGTTGATTCCAGCTTTTCTTTTTCTAAGTGTTTCAGATTTGCCTGAATTACTTTCAGGTTAAATAGGGAGTGAAAAGGTCCTCAGTCTTGCAAAGCATTTAAGTAGATGCATATCTTTGTTCTTATTAAGTCTACTTATGATGAAAAGAAATTTTAATATATAGGGGAAATAAAATAGGAAGGGATTTCACAGTGACCTATGTACCTGGGATAACTCTCTTTGATAAATGGGTCACTCTTAGGATGGAAATGTATTAAAACCCACTCTCTTTGCTTTTAGTTCATTATTATGGTAGCTTAGGCCTATGAAAAATTCCAGAAGTTTCACTTGCAGGAGTGAAGTTACACAGGTACTTAGGAGTACCTAACTTTTCTAACTTGAAGAAAAAATTCCCCGTTGTCATATTTTATAAGGGATTATTTAAGAAAAAAATTCAGAACTACAATTATGGGCTCAAAGTCTCATGAAAAGTTTATGGATGGTAAACTTATTTCCACAGCATACCTTTCAAAATCTCTTATTTACTTCCTTAGAGGACAATATACAATATCAGTAGCTGCGTGCTGCTTCTTGGTGAAGTCTGTGATATATATTGTGGGCATCCAAGTCTTCCCATAAACCATGAGAATGAAATGTAAATCCTCTGTGAGCCTGAGTGATTTCCACAGATAACCACTGATCATTAATGGGATCGGAAATGTGTGATCCAGTCGGTCATTTTTATGCAGTTGATAAAAGGATATGCTATTAACAAGGAACTGATTCTGTCCTGAAATATAATGTAACCATTTTCTTAAACAAGAAGGAAATTTTGAAGATAACAGCCATTAATTATAGAGAAGATTATTTCTTTGTGGCTGTACAAACTTTTATGTTCCTTCATCAATCAGGAGCTACATTTTGATAGGATCACCAGAAAATACATGTGAACATCAAATATGTGGGTATTTATGCACTTATGCATACTTGTCATCCTCAAATTTCCCAGAGGAGCACAGCACTTTCCTGAATCAAAGTTAAGTCTTTCCCTATTTTTCCTGATGTCTTTTACAAAGAATGGCTTTTGCAAAAAGTCGGGTTTTACTTTCTTGTAAATGCTTTGTTCTGTATTATCAGTGAGTAAATAACGAGAGCTTAGGCAAGAAGGTTTGCCAATGGGAACCTTTGCAATGTCATGCTGTAGGTAGGACCAGAAGGTTTTATCACTGTGTAAAAATTGCTTAGATTTCAACTAGCAAAATTTACTCAGAATGCATTATTCAGAATTAAAGATCCCTTTCATAGATATTCAACTAACATTTACATGAAAGAGTTCAAGTTCATTACTCATTTTTTTGTACTATATTTTACAATTCATTCTAAGTTTCAGCTGGGATAGAGTTAATTTTTTCCTAGAGTGCCTGTCCTCATTAGTATAGTGGTAAGTATCCCCCTGTCTCCCGAGGTGGGGGGAGGTGGGGCGGGGGGGAGCTGCCTGCCAGGTTAAACCACAACAACTGGAAAGCTCTATCTTTTCATTATGGTGTACTCTATTCTATTAGCTCTGTAATCAAAAGATCTAGTTTCAGGAATATCTGTTTAAAACCTTTGTATGTCAGTTAATAATGCTGCAAGTTATTTGCTTACAGTAGTATCAACATGAAATGTGTTTTAGGGCATCTTTAACGTGAAAATTCTCTAACAGTGACAAGAAATTCATGTGATAAGTTTGTGCCAACAATTTCATATATTTTTCGAACTTGGAGAGAGGATTTTTAGTGGTTTCTTCCACCCTTGGTCTTAAGGACAGAACTGGATGCCATATTGGACACTTTCACTTTCTGCAAGGAGAAAAAGACAGTGAAGAAAGCTGACAGTCAGAAAAATGAGATGAACTACTTAGTAATTTTCATCTCGTAAATAATTGTCACGATGCTGAGAAAGGCTTTTTCTCTAGATGAATAAGTACAAAACAATGCACCTGCATTTTTTTCCATGGAAAAGTCACAGTAATAATTGCATGTGTTGTCAGTAGCCAAGATTCTCATTTTCAAAATCCTGACTGCAGTGAGAATTTTAATAAAAGAAGTAAAATAAAGAAAGAAATGCAAAATACAGACCCAAGCCTTTGACTGTCCCCTCCTTTTAAAGGGATCACTGCCAAGTCAGGTTTATTGCTTTTTGTGCTGTGTTGCTGTTGAAGGGAAATTGTGATGTCTTGTGGCTTAAGATTGCTTCTCAAATATTGCATGGAACTATATAAATGAGAGTTTGTAGAGCAAGCAATCATAAGCCCAGAGCTACTCCTGTAAGAGCCACTGGCAAAATGTACACTGAGTGCAGTGGGGCATAGTCAGTCCTCATCATAGTGAATGTTTTTTTTGTTGTTCTTTTTCAGCTTGAAGGGTCCAAAATCAGAAGGCAGAAGATTTAATTAAAGTATCAGACTTGGGAAAGAATACTAATCTTCCGTCAGAGATTTCCAGAATGTGTTTGAAATGCTTTCTGTATAGATGCCCCTACCAGTATGGGGCATCCATATTACTTCAGAACCTTGCTTATTCTTCCATGTTCATCTTACTTTTTTTTATTCTTTCCTTCACTTCTTCTTGGTCTTCTTTTTCTGCCCTGAGTTCTTTGCCCTCTAGGTAAAGCATTCTGAGATAATGGGCAAGCAGTCAGAATTGCTCAATCAGAATGAAAGGTCTGTTCAGAAAAGCCATCTACACTCTCAACATTGAATTCTGATAGGGTTTGTTATTGGAAAATAAGGCAAGGTTTGCTGAGTGCAAAAGCTGCTTTTGGTGGCCACAGAATTACTTTAGACTCAGTTCTGATAGTACTACCAAGCATCAAGTTTATGTTACTTAATCCTATAAAAATAGCAAAGACCACATAATAGGAAAGGGTAACTGTATCAGAGTTGGCTGGACATTTTCTCATTGAAAAGCATTTCTAATTAATTTCACTTTCAGAGAACTTATTTGCCAAAGTCTCAAAGACCCAGTTTAGCTCCTGTTGAACACTGGACTTCAGAATCCACAGGTCTGCGAGAAGTTCACCAAACTTGATGACAATGGACTCAAACAATCCAGAGCTTCCCATCAGCCTTCTGCAGAGTCAGGAGTCTTCAAGCCCCAAGTGTCTTTGCTGGAGCAGAGGTTCCTGAGTTACTCTCCTGACTCTGCAGTAGCGATGTCTGGAGTCTGAAGTACCTCTGAGGTGTGGATTTCCTATAGCCAGAGTGTTCCCTGACTCTGAAATACTCAACTCTACTTAACTTGCCAAAACCTCTCACAATCTGTGAAAGTTCAGTTAACATTTTTGGAACGCGAGAGACTGGGAATACCTGTAAAGCATAAGTTCAAGGTTGATTTTAGAGAACAAAACCAATGAAGCCTGATTCTGTTTTAAATTAAAAAAAAAAAAAACAAACAAAACAAACACCACACAAAACCCCAAACCTACTGAAAAATGTGTAATATTCTTTTTTCATTATAACTTGGGATACATTTGTTAAAAAATTTGAAATGTCTCACTGGACAGAAATTCCATATTTCAACCATTTCAAGAACATAGAATTCACAAAGGAATTAGGCTCTTTATGAATAATAGTGTGTGACTAAGAAAAGACAGGACTCCTTCTGTGTGCAGTCAGATCTACCGCATTAAGTCCTTGAGTACCTCCCATCACAGCTGGATACTACTGATTTGTTAGACACTATAGAATTTGAAAAGATGACTTTAAGGTATCTTGTAACAATTGCCTGAGCCATCCAGTCCCTTAGTGAAATACCTTTTCAAAGAATACTCTATCCCTTTCTCTCCTACTGTTTCTAAATGTGTTGTTTATATTAAGAAATTTATAATACTTGCATTTAGCATTTGGTAGTGAAATATAATGTTCTTTGGGTTAATTACCCTTCCTACACACAGTGACAAGTACTATAAGATATAGTCTATAGAACAGCTGGGACATTTTTGTGGGGGATTTCAAAAACCTAAATCTTCTATGACTAATGTGAACAACACTTAGTGTGGGAAATGCTTTATAACAGTATAGAATGATGTGTTTAATTAAGTACTGTATACATATACAACATACTCCCTCAGCCCCATTGCAGCCTGTTCCTCATTACTGACTGTGCTTTGTACATAAGGAGAGATTCAACATTTGCAAAACAACTTCAAGTGGTCAATGCTTTATGGACTGGGTCCAGCTCCATTGAAATAACTGGAGTGACTTCCATTGACTTCAACAGGATTTGGATCATGGCCCTCAGTAAGTAATTTCAGTTCAGCAAACCTGCATAGATTGAAGAAAGGTTCTTGAAGCACATTAAAGTCCCAACAGCTGAAAATTTGTTAAGAAAGCTTTCTGAATGACTCTAAATAAGTAAGGAGCCTGACTGTATGATCCTTTCCTGAACAAAACCCCCAAATTTAGTCAAGTAGGGATGCCAGATAAAGAAGAACAAAAAAGTAAATATTGAAATATGCAGTGGAACAAGTCATGTTGCTAACTTTTATTTTGTTTTGCTTTTTTACATAACACGTTTGTGTTAAAAATTTGTGATTAGATTTGTGTTTAAAAAAACGTAGAAACTGAAAGCACCTACTGAAGGATGAGTCTCTTTACTGTGTGGTTTTAGAAACAGGAATGACAGGAGGTAGCCAACCCAAAACTGCAGCCCTTAGACAGAAATGAGAGAGGAACAGTCATAGTTCATATGTTCTGAGGGTCTCACATAGGTCTTTCTTCCCTCCACTGACTGCCCCTTTCTCACATGACTCCTTCAAGTTTATTTTGACTCCTTTCTGCAACTACCAACTGCAACTGATTTTCAGTCTGACAACCAAGGTAAACCAGAAATTATTAAAAAGTTACTACATGATTAGCATTTCTGTTTAGCTTCTTTTTTACCCTTAGAAATATATAAATGTGTTTGACCCATTCCCTTTTACTGACTCCCTTTGTCTTCTAAAGTAGATACTGGGGTAAAGTCATGCAATGCCCAGTTTTATACAAGTCATTTGTAGTAACACAAAATGTACCATATGATCCAGACCCACTCCTGGAACTGCTTTCCTGCTTTCACTTCATTTCTCTTGTTTTATTGTGAAGCAGGTCTATGAAAGAGAGAAAACAATTGCTAAATGTCCTAAGAAAAGCAAGCTATTTTTATGTGACAACAGTCTCATTTTGAGTCATGATTACTCTTTTGAACAAGGAACAGCAAGAAAGGAAAAGGTATTAAAAATCTTACTTATCAGAAATAGCTAAATGAGCTAGCACACTACAAAGTGATTAAATATAGGACTATTGCTCTAAATCTAAATCTTTAAAGGCTAGGATAAAGATTCAGTACTGAAACACTTGACTGGAAAATTTAAACAATTATTTACTGGCTGGCACAAAGGTGGAAATGTATTTTTTTGAACATAATGCCTGAAATAAAATTTGCTTTTTTTCCATTATAAAGGTAAAGGAAGAAATATACAATCATCTGAATCTTCTGACGGGTTTGTTTTTGAGTATAGTAAGATTGCATTTTCACAGAAAATATTTACTATGTGAAGGAGATAATGTCCCTGAGAATGGTGGAGACTAATTGATGGCTCTTTGAAGATCTGCTCAGAAGAAGAATGAGATCTGCTCAGAAGAAGAATGAGATCTGCTCTACCCATTAGACACCAACTTCCCTAAAAATCAGCTAAGTAGCTCCCAAAAAGACATCTGAGCTACCTAAGCCTATCTCTGAACTCAGTAGTCAGTGGCACCTCAAAAGAATGGTGCATAAATCCTATACATTAACTTACCTGGAACTAGTCAAGTGATGCTATGCACAAGACTGTCTAACCTTCTCTGCAATTTACATGCCTGATGTCGTATAAAACTGGTTCTTTGAGGTTTGTTGTTTTTTGTTTTGTTTTGTTTTTTTTTTTTTTTTAATCTGACATTGTAGAGTTTGTTAGCACTGTACAGAACAGGGTCTAGAGCCCCACGGGTTTTGTGGCTGTCCTTCTTGCTTTCCTTTCCTCAGAAGTACATTCTCCAGGGATACAAATTAAACTCAGCTCTGCTGAAGGATGACATGAATCAGGAGAGACAGAGCCACCTTGTCATCCCCTATGGTAGACAGTGTTGCACTCTCCCCACCTCTTGTTCTCCCCATCACCATGTTAAGTCATGCCACTTCTCATAGGCAAAGGAAAGATAGGTGCTCAGCGTAAGGCGAAGCAGATAGATAGCTACCCCACTCACTTGGTTATTCTCAAGGCCAATGCGAAGCACGCTGCCAGTGCTTTCCTTTATCTGTTGCATTCTCTCCAGCTTACCTGAACCTGGAGCCAGATCTTACTGCCATGTCTTAGACTTGTACTCATGTTGTGTGTGGCTGTCTTCCTCAGCGAGACCCTAACCCTGCTCCAGAATTAACAGAAAATGATCTCTCTCTCTTAGGGGTTGGACACAAATGGATTGTGGTGGAAGCAGAGAAAGAATAGGAGGGGGATAATAATAAAGATATGGGCAATAAGTCAAGAAAACAGACTAGCTGTAACATACAGAAATACTTTGCTGGTGTTGAGTGTAAAATAACTTCCTGTTCTCAAATGTAAACAGATGACATTGGCCTCTCAGAGATGGACAGAGATTCACAAAGACCTCCAGGCCATGTTCAGTTGCCATCCAAGGGTGTTCTCCCCCCTCCATTCCTGCTGGGACCAGCATGTGCGATGTGCTTAGGATGTGCAAGAACAAACACAGAGGTCAACCCAAATGGCTCATAGAGAAGACTTGGCAGACCTTGCACAATTCATACAGGTGTGGATCAAGTACAGATATCTTATTTTGTTTGAGGGCTTCTTGTAAGTGAAATAAGTGTGAAGTGCTCTGCAAGTTTCTCTCTCCCCATAGCACTGCAAGGGGGCTTCAGAGGATGCATAAAATACTCCACAATTTGACTTGGTTGGGAAGTTGATCTTAGGTGCACTGTAACAGAACTGCATGGACAACATAGTGGAATCGTTATTTCACTCAGGCTGCGACAAAGACTTCCATGGTCTCCATCACTCAAGACAGCAAAAGACCAATGCAACTTGTTATAAAACATTGTTTCTGAAAATAATTAAAACTTACATGTAAATAATGAAATAAGTCCAAACAAGTAGGCCTCCTGATACCTTGGAAGGTGATTCTGATTTTCTGGTAAATTAGAAGAGCAAAAATGAGAAAGCAATGGAGCAACAGTAACACATCAACAATTAACTTTAACAGATGAATAAAAAGATGAGAAGATGGAATATTATGCCAGTCGCCATACTTGGCAGTGATAGTTTGACAGTACTGCTGGGAGGACAACAAAACAGAAAAGAATAACATTTTTCATTTCAGCTGCCAGGCTTACCATATTTTAGGAGCTCAGTATTTGCGGTGACACTTATATTTCTGTGCTTCTGATCCTGAGAAATCAGAGAAGCAGAGATGGGCTGAGTGGACAAGAGAGAGACGGAGGAAGAGTGCAACAGCAGCATTTCCTGCGCCAGCTTTGGCTGAGTGCTGAAAGCTGGTTACAACATGGGACTTGTGCCCTTGGAGTAACTCTCAGCCTTGTCCTTCCTCATCTTTGTCTCCCCCCCTGCCCCCTTTAAAATGGAATCTGGTTTAGCTTGGCTATTTATTTATTTTTATCTTTTTTTAAATTTTCTTTTTTTCTTTTTTTTTTGTTAACCCAGTGACCAGAAAGACAGCTAATAGTAATGTCTTAAACAGCTTGACATCGGTTCAAGCTTGCCAGGTCTTGGAGTGGCTGATAAGACTATGTGCTGCGCTTGTCTTTCTCCAGCAGCAAGGTTACAATTCAGAGTCAACAGTACAAACAGAATCTTTTTTTTTCTTCCCTCTTTTGGCTGTTTTCCCCACTCCCTTAGTGTATGTGCTTGTCCTGTTTTATTTTTGAGGGAGCAGGCCCAGATTCCAATAAGAGACAACAAATACAGCTCCAGCCCATCTCAGCTACTTTTTATTTTCTTTTTCTTTCCCAAAGGAGGAGTTAATATCATCTTAATACTGTATAAAAAGACCCCATCTACCAGGGAATTTTCCTCATAAAAATGGTCTGCAGCTTAAAGAAGGGGGAATAACAGATGCTGTTAAAATTAAAGTCTCCTTGAATGCTTTACATAACAAATACTTTGTCTGCTTCTCTCCTGTATCTTTCATAAAAGATTTAAAAGATTTTAATAGTGATCATTTGCTGCAAGACTAAGTTGGCCACATATCCACGCACCCAGTCCCATGGAGCATACAGCCATTCTGAGCTATGCAATGAGAAAGTCATGACAGCACTTTTGCCTCCGAGCGCCTGTGCTCCAAAATGCAAGCAATTCACAGAACACATGCAATCCCACCCCCCACTCCCCATCCAAGGTGTTTTGGGGATTGGACTGCACAAGAACTGTTTCAAAGGGTATTTAGTGCATATATGTAATTTTTGCAGTCTTGACACGTGCATTTCCATCTTCTCAGAGGAGAATCACACGGCTCCTTCAGCTCCTTAGCAGGGGAAGGTGTTACAGCTTGACACTGTTCTCTACAGAAATGATTATCTCCTCTCAACAAGGGCGTGGTGTGGCTGAGCAGGTCCCATTGCACAGTGGCAGTTCATTGGCTAGAAATGTTGCCATGCATCACTGGTGTCTACGGTGTCTCAATTCAAAGCTTTGCGTTATCTCTAATGGCATAATAGCAAAGGGCTCCTTGGGATGAAGGGAAGTGAAATGTGAGGCTGTATCACTGCTGCTTGTGTCAGCGCGAGGTTTGCCTGCTGTGCAAAAACACAGGTTATCAGCTCAAACCTGAAATAGAAAATGCAGATATTTAAGAAAATGTATAATTTATACACAGAAGCTGCTGGAGAAACAGGAAAACACCCAGCTCTGCTTTTCTTTTGTCTAAGAGATGTAGAGTATAATGACATTTCTTTTCTTCATCTTCCACCTTTTGGAAGGGCAATAAAAACCTACACAACAGCGACTCATCTTTGAAGAAGTTTTCAGTGCTGAAGCCCTTTCTACCAGGATGCCTTTCTCATAGAAGACACTACTTTGTCCTTTTCACAAGGGCCAGCAGCACAGATGGGTAGTACATAAGTCAAAAACAAGAGCTGAAAAGCAGTAATTTGATATTTTGACCTTTTTTTTTTTCCTACAAATGCATGAAAAACTGCTTTACTGAGTAAAACCAGACCAATATAGGCCTTTATAGTTTAGTATCCTGTCTCCAGCAATGGCCAAAACTGAATACTGAAAATAATCTTAGGATATGATTTACACACACAAAGACACACTCACATAGGTTTGTATGCATGCAACATCTTTGAAATTTCCCATATCTGGCATCCCACCTAGGTGATGATCTGCAGCTCAAGGTCTTCCACAGCCAGAGTGATATCTTTTCACCAAAGTGTTTGGTTGTAAAAATACCAATTACTGGGCATTAATGATGCGATCAGTAGAGACAAGAGGCAGTGCTGATGTATCATACATGAAAATCAGAAGGCAAATGAAGAGTAATTATAATAAAATCATAGTACAGTTATAGAAGTGAGTGTATTTCTAGGGCACTCTCTCACAGAGCTGGTGGGCAGGCAAAACCATCCATCAGTTCTTCACTGTAGGAAATAAGAAAATTCCAGTTGGTGGCAAGGATGCTCACAGACTCTACTGAACTGTATATTTCTCTTATTCTGTATTAGAGAGAAAGACGGAGGAACATGTGACTAAGCAATGTCTTGAATCAGATGCCAGGAAGAGTTCAGTTTTTATATGCTGCTCCCTTGGCCTTTTTAAATTGGGAAGGGATCCCAGAGGTACCCAGCCATGTAATTCTACAGCAGAGAAATTGCTATGAGCCCCAAGACAAAGCTTAAAGCACAAGATGTGAAGATGAACTCATTTCTTTTGATACTCACAGGGCTATTTCTGAGTCAAGCTGCACTTCTGTAGGCAGGAGCTGTAAAGGATTCAAGGCACACGAACTGCCATCCCAACTGCTTATAGCAACACACTGCAATTTGGAAGCAGGTACCTGTGTCCAAGGATGCTAGTCTTTCCAGGATTGCCTCCCTTGTTGTCATCTCAGTTCCTGAGAGGGCAAATTAGCAAGCAGAACACATGTGTTTACACTAACAAATTTGACTGATTTTAACATATTTAAAATAAGCAGAGAGCAGGTATCCAGCATATGACCTTTCCATTTGAATTGAATAAGTTACATCCTGGAAAGTCAGAGAATGGAAAATACACTTTAAATGGGGTCTTAATGTTTGCTTTTAAGCTGGGAGTGCCCTGTTACTTGTCTTTGCATAGGATTTTTTCTTCCCCGCACCCCCTGTCCTGCCCCTGCATATACTCTCAATACTGTGAGACCTCAGTATTCAGGATGAGTTTTCATAAGTTGCTTAGAGGAAGGCATGGACTGTTTGCTGTGGTCTCTTCACCTCTGCCAGTCCAGGGTCATTCCTGATGGCAGTATGCACTGCACATGGCTAAGTGTGAGCTCTGCACCCACATCAGAGAGTAGCTGGGACTGGGCTGTCTGAGCTGTCATGGGAGCAGCAATTTGCTCAGCCTCCTTACAGTGGGTGGACAAGGATTTAGCACAGCAAGCCTAAAATAATGAAACAAAGGCTGTGTACCTTTATGGAAGATAAATATGGGCAGAGCAAATCATTCATTTCCCTCTTTAAAGTTCTACAAATTGCATGAATGGCCCTTGCAGGACGCAAATCTCCCCAGGCTGCAGTTTGAATACTAAGACATCCACTTTTCATGGACAGTTGACTATTTTCTTCTACTATGTATTAAAAATTGAACCAACCAAATATATCACAATTCTGTTTTTTTGGGGGTCCCTCTGTCACTTATCGGGAAGTTCCTTTCTGGGATCTTCAGCTGAGCAAAATGGCAGTTCCACATAAAGACCTCATTTCATGGACCCTCAACCTAGGGGAACTCAGGGACTACTCAGAAAGTTCACTGAGCTGATTTAAGAGTCACTCTGAAAAAAAGAGAAACCTTTTCAGGCATTATAAAAGAAGCAATCTTACATTGTTGGGTTGTGATGAGCTGGTCCGTTTAGAAAGGCTAGTGCTCCTTGCGGGCCTTATGGTGAAGGCTTCTTCCCGAAGAAGAAGAATGTGAACTAAGCATGCTTTGGCTCTTGACAGCACAAGGACTGCCTACTGTGCTAAACACAGGTTCCAAACTCAAAATAGAAAATGCTGATATTTTTGAAAATATATAATTTATACACAAAAGCTGGGTTAAAAAATTGTGATGTTTCCAGTATCTAACTAGAATCTAATTATCCTAAAAAAAAATTTGGCAGTGTCAAGCTACCCAGCTGTGAGTAGCCTATGGCTCATTTTTGTAACACAGTGGATGCTTGTCTAGTATGTTTTCCATTCAGAAGGCAATATATTTTGTGATTGTCCAGGGTTATTGCAGGTCAAAGTATGGTGCTAGAATATATGAGCTTGATTTTTTAAAAATTATTTTTCATAAGGATCTTTCTTTTTTAGCAGAAGCCACATGCAAAATCATTTAAAAATGTAATATAATTAAAATACAGAATTACAAAATTTTTTTTAGAAAATGTGGATTGTCTGTGCTTTCGTTTAGTTGCTCTTAGAAATATGCATTAAATGATAGGTTCCATATGATGAATTTAGATTGACAATAAAGCACTGAAATTCTGTCTTATTGTGGTCAGTTCTTCTGTCCAACTTCTGTTTAAAAGTATCAGAAACCAGACTGCTCAGATTTTAACAGAATGCTCCAGTTTGTATTTTTATACATACACACAGAAATCTTTGTCCATGCAGACTCCCGTTTTGAAGTCTATCAAACTTGTTAGGGTTGTCTGTCTCCATGGCTTCGATCTTTTCTCTTGAAACAAGCCAACAGGAGAACATGGAGATGATAATCTTCTCTTCATTAATAATTTCATTGTAAATTAGTGATAACAACAAGAAAGATATAGGTATAACGATGGAATTAAGTTTATTGTTTAGACATGTGATATACGAGCAACAATAATTCAAATCTCCAAAAGTATAAATGCTTGTAAACCTAACCATCAGGAGCTCTCTCTATGGACGGGCCTCTTTGGCACTTTGGCTGTGTTCTTATAACAGTTGAGTACTATTTATTAGCGTGGTTGATGTGATGTATGCCTTGTCTGCTACCAAGTAGGCAGAGACAAATAATTTGATTTATTTAGGTTACTATGCAACCATAATGTAGCAAAGACTTTCAGTCAGTGGTTAAAGATTCAGAACATTGAATGAAAATTAAAAAAAAATCTCTATTATTAGTGATACTTTGAGCCAGTTCTTGTCTTTTTTTTTTTAACATAGTAGATAAGTAGGCTACTTGAACGATGTACTTCCTAAAAGTATCTGAGGCAAAAATGGGAATGATAAAGATGTAAAATATTATATATATTTCAATATACAAAGTATGCACATTTTATTTTTAATAATTGTTATCCACTTTTTTGTTACTTCCATTTTTGTCCTTTTCCTTTTTTTTCTCCATTTACAAGTTGAAAAAGAGAAGAAAGACAGTGGAGCTGAGGAAAAACAATGAACTGGAAAATCACTACTTTTTGTTTACCACTTCCATTGAAAATAAGGAAAAGGAAATGGAAAGCATTCTCGACCTCAGAAGATGGTAATTTTTCAACAAAAAGAATGCACCCAACAATCCACTAACTCAAGAAATACCTCTAGCTCTGTATCTGTATTATTGGATTTTATTCAGATGTTGCCATGCTCCACCGACTAAAATTGGTGTACAGTTCTACAGTTTTAGGAAATCAGGAAATGGAAGGGAGAAAGGAGGGCAAAACCCACCCCAGAAAAGAAAAAAAACCCGTCATAACATATACTTATTTTAAAAAAGCAGTCAAAGAGAAAAATGGGGAAAGTGGAAAAATTTGCTCAATCAAGTTTTAAAACTTACGAAGTTATGATTTCATCAAAAGTTGAAAAATAATAAGCTATTATTATTATTATTAAGCTGCTATTAGCAGCAGAGATATGTATTCATGCTTGCCTACATATCTAAACATTCCCCTCACATTTCGTCATTGGCTAAGGACAATGTATTTTAGAAACATCCATCTGCAATAAAAAATTACTTTGCTTTCTTTCAAAATCCAAAATGACTAACACACTTTTTTCTGATTCCATTCCTAGTCTTTTCTTTACAGCACTGTTCAGCACAGTTTGTGTTCACCTAAAGGAAATAGCTATTAGCTAAAATAAATATTTTAGAATTGCATTATCATAATGCATTCATAAAGCTACCAGAGGAATTGAGTTCTAGAGCAACTTCCAAAGTGGGAATAAAAAATCTCCCTGAATTAACTATTTTTTGGAAGATGCTTGATATTGTATTTCTGATTTGTCCTTTGGCATAGCTGCATAAGCCAGAAAGCAAGAAGTACAATGAACAGTAAGGTTTTCTGTAGTTTTGTGCTACATTCAAATATTCCTATTTCCTTTAAAGCTTTCTAGTGTGGAAATCATATTTCAAGTATTTATTTATTACCTCACAATTTTAAAGACTGTGGTAGTTCTGAAATTCTAAAATACTTGGCCTGATTAAGCAACTGATGTGTGCTGGTGATACTTGCTCCCATATTCATGAACATCTCACTTCTCCCGTATGCCTATCTCATTTGTACTAAATAGCCAAATCCTGTCTCTTTAATTAAAATTATAATCTTTGGGGGCATGTTTTTGTTATATATTTGTACAATACCTATAACAATACAGCTTTGATCTTTCACATGTTACTGGAGTGCAAATAAATGATAATACTCCATATTACACATGGAAGAAAAGCCATATTTATATGATATAATACAAAGTTCACATTTCTCTCTCAGAATAATAATCTCAGAATAAAAACAACTCCAGGTTCAGTGACCCAGGGAATCAGTCTGTAACATGTTTTAACTGTGATTCAAGCTGCAGATAAAAGGATATAAATAATGTAGGCATGCGCTGCCCATTGATTTAGACATTTTTAACAACATGGTTTTCTGTAAACAAAAAAAAAAACCAAACAAAAAAACAACTTGGGGGAAAAAATTTCTGTACAGGAAATGTTTCCTTAAAAATTCATTGGTGATGATTTCACCAGGTACAAAGCTCGTGGAATTTTCAAATATATCTTGCTATGGATGGGAAAACAGTACAAGTCTCAGAGAGTTGATGCTGTCTGTGTTCCTCCATGGAGTCTGTTATGCTCAAAATCTTGTGTGTGGGCAAAAAGGAAACACTCCGTAATCATAAAGTCAAGAATTCATTGATTATATAAAGGAAATCTTAACAGCCTCATCCAAGAATTAGTCTTAATTCAGATCTAATTATTATATAAAAAGAAAGAACACATTTATGCTGAAAAAGTCTCAATAATAATAACAAAGCTAATATTTTTACACACGCACTTCTCTGTTTCTACCCCTTTTCCTGGAGTTATGCTCACCTTTGCCCTCCCCGCTGGGTCCTTAGCTCTGTGACTAGGATCCACTGGGGTTATTTTTATAGGTTTGCTAACACTCTTGTACACCTTGCTTTTTCTTCATTGGTCTGCAACTCCAGGTTACAACTGAATTTATTATATATGGTGGCTTTTATGTATGCTAGATAGTATTTATCTTTTTTCTCTTTTTTACTCCTAAGACCAATGTGGTCCAGCTCCAGCTCTACATTTCTTTAATTGACCATTGGTGAGTTTATAGCAGCGGGATTTCTAGTGCCGAACTTGTGCCAAGCCTTATCAACCCATGCTGTTACTCTTCTACGCCGTATCCTGTGTCTCCGCTACTCAAAGCTTCTGCTATCATACCAGGTCTGTATTTCTCTATGCTACATTGCTAGAGTGAGAAATACCTTGTTCTGCACAGGATAACTACTTGTTACTCATATCTGTATAAAAACATGATTGTACCATACAATAATGAGAAAAGCAAAACAAAACAAACTAGCCATAGCCACTTGGTCAGGAGAAAAAATGCTGTTACAGTGATAAGTTAACACATTATCCTTGCAAGTCCTGAGACCTTGCAAATTCAGTAGCAAGCCTGTGGCTGTTATTAGCAAAAGCAATACTGGATTTCTGGGCTATAGGTTTCCAGGTCTTTCAATTCAGTCTGTGCACCTCACTGCTCTTGGTCTGTTTTGCCTTTATCATACCCCCACGAAACAGGAATGCACCGTTGTTCCATTATCTCCCCTACTGAAACGCTTTGTAGGTTACATTACTTTCTAAAGGTTAAACACAAAGTTTTGTGAATTAAAATCAGGTGTGATACGCTCTAGTTGAGTGTCTTCCCAGTTGAAATATATTCCTACACCAAATGAACTGAGAATTTCTCTGCCACCGTATATCTTGATTCTGAAACTTAACAATTAGCTATTCATTTTTAAGCTATACTTTTCCTCTTTATTTTAACATTGCCTTAAATTTGACATGAAAAGTTTTAATGAAGGTGTGAAATACTTGGCAGTTAAATCTAGCATATGTTATAACACCTGTTAATTTCAACTGTTCACTTTAAGCTGTTACTTTATTCTTGGCATTTAGTTCAATTCACACTGTGATTCTTAGTTTGAAATTAAAAAAAAAAAAAGTCCAAGCTGCTTATATATTCCCTTCTACAGCAACTTTTACTTAATATTTTGTATTTCTGCCATTTTTTTAACATTGTGCATTTGTAAGGAAAGAGTGTTAAAATCAAGATTGCAACCTCATGCCACAGAAGATTAAACTGCAAGATGAGAAAACATGGAAGTTAATGACTGAAGATTTATCTTGAATTTTCCTAGGAAAGCTTGGAAAAACTCAAATCCTTGGAGTCTCCTGGCAGTCTCCGTCCATTTAAATTTGATTTAAACATAGGTCTGATTTTAATGTTTAGATATTAGAGAAATCTGACTTTTTGCACAACAATTATAATTTTAGCAATAGGTATGTGATTAAACTAAAGTATATAAAGCTTTATCTTTATCTTAAGATGATAGTGGGAATTGTGCTCATTGCAGTGTTAATCCTGGTGGTAGTCAGCAGCAGCTGGATTAGTTGTGTCAAGAATTCTGGGGCTGTTCCAGTCAAAATCAGTGAATGTTCCAAATAAAGTAGTGATCCAATATTCAAAGCTGATTCATAAGGATGCTTCAACTGCATTTTATAGAGTAGCCTAAATATGCATCTTTTCCGTGTATATCAAGTACTTCCATTATTCTGTGAGTATAATACCAAAAGACGTACCACTGTTAAAATAGGCTCTATAATTAAGTGTGAATATGGCTGTAAGGTGACAGTATATCATACAGGGCTAGTAGACCCTAAATACATTAATAGCATCATAATAGAGTCCTCCTTGAGGTCATTATCACTTTTTAGATTCCACAGCTGCAACACTTAGGGCATTAATGATCTGAAATTCCAGGTGTTTCTTTCCATTTCTCAGACTACAGGGACATAAGACAATATTTGCAACTGCTCGATTAGAGGAATCGGTGCATACTAGCTGTTGAAAGTAGAGCCTAGAATGGTAACACATAGGTACATTATAGAGTCTTAGTAAAACAGGGTTGAAGAAGACCTTGTGTCAATCCCCTCACTCCAAGGCAAAAGCAGCAACACCTTTAATTTTACAGTGTGTTGAAGACTGGGACATGATATGTAGCCAGGGAAAGTAACCCAGCAAATATCTGTGTTTATTGGATGAGACACTGCTTCCTCAAGAAAAAAATACATTTCCTTGATGGATTTACTATCTCCTTTTCTTCTCAATAAGTGGCATATTGCATGTCAGGAACATTTTCTCCTTTTTATTTAGTTGGTTATTTTTCCTTTGTAGATGGTTAATTTATGCATGAATATACACATATGTGTGTGTCTTAAATTTTCAGCTCTAGTAATATTTACTGCACTAGAAGTACTCTGGGTATAACTAGCTCTGGCCTAGTATTTTTTCAAAGAACTCTGTAGGAAATCAGGAACTGCAAAAACTTCAGTTACATTTTGGAAAAAAAAGAAGTGTCTAAATGTTGAATGCTAGCTTTATTTGAAACTATGGTCCACACTGAGAGATGAGCTCTTTGCAAATTGTAACCCTGGATGTTGATTTACCCTGAAAACAAAAGAGACCCCAGAAAGTGAACCCCACCGTGAAACTTAAATTCCTCAAATGTCCCAAACTACCACAGACTCTCCTTCTAAAATAACCACAATTCCAATCTGATGATAGGTTTCACAAATCATAGTTCTCAGTTTTCATTACTAATGAAATTTGTCGTCTAGGTTTGGCAGCTGTGATTGCCACGCAAATATGAGCCACTAATTAGATTGATTGTCTATTTGATGCCTGCTGATTAGCTTATGAAAACCCTCTTTATTCCTGACTTCATGATAAAATGTTCCTGACTTCATGATTGCTGATTGATGCTCAGAAAATCTGATTACTGTCTTGAATAGCCAAGTAATGGCTCTGTCAACTTTCCAAGGATATAGATATTCACCTGACAAGGCTGATAGGGTAGGATCTTACATTTAGTGTTACCTATTACATGTTTAAGGTTTTTTTAATTAAAATGTTCATGATACTTCTCTGAGCTATGAATGGTAGATGTTTAGATGTGGGTCCAAGATCTGCAGGGTAACCATCAGGTGTCTACTTTCTGACCTTGGACCTGGAGCAAGTCCCAGATGTTCAGGAACTGTCGCAAGCAAATTCTTTGATTTGCAATTACAGTGAGAGAGACATCTAGTGACATACCATTCAGCAATCAGGTTATTTGTGGCAGAGAACAACACGTTACTTGAGTTTTTTAGAAACATTTTCCTCAGTGAGTTCAAAGAGAAGAGGTAATGCTGTATGAGCTTCAAAGACCTTAAAATTATCGGCTTGGGCTGTTATACGCTCCACAAATTTACTGCTGCATGATATTTAGATCTTACACTAGTCTGTGAAAGTGAATACGCTACCATTGGACATATGTTTTGTATGTGTCTCTTATGAGTTCATAAATTAGTTTTCCACTGGTTTCTGTAACTGTGAGGTGTTATTTGATGCTTAAGTTAACAGAGGAAGCAGTGATTTGGTCCAATGGAGGTATTCCAATACTCAAGAAAACTGCAATCTGAAATTAGGCATACAGTACTCACCTAGGTGTACTGAAATTGATGATGTTTCTTTCGCTATTGCTTGGACACACATTTGTGTAGAAGTAAATTTGTGTTAGATTGTTATCTGTATTAACAACAGATACAATCTGGTAATGATAATCGGATTGTTTAAAGTGTATAAACCTCACTATTATTCTTCAGAAAGTAAGGGTACTAATGACATAGTGCTTATTACAAGTCTGAGCCTGATACACTTGGCAGAAGTAATCCTACCCACCAACCAGATCCTGTTGCAGTCAACTTCCAGTCTGTAGAACAAGCATCCTGAAAGTATCACACACAGAGGGTGGTAAGACTGAAGGGATGAGAATGCAGAGGTAAGCAACTGAGCTTCTCCCTCTGGAAATGGCTCAGCCATTGATTCACTATGTAAACCTGGGCAAGTTGTTTAACCTTTAGAGTCTTCATTTCCCATGTGTCAAATTGGATATCCTTGGTGAAGCACTACAAATGAAGGTTGCCATGTAATTACCAACCACCTTTACTGCTCTGATACTTGCCACCAACATAATTTTGGATGGCTTCAGTATGTTGTTGAAAACCAGTATCTTGTTAAAAGATAGTTGCATGGTGCTTTTATGGCTTATAGAGTGTCAGTGAGTATTAAATTATACTGAAAGGCGTACTTGGTTGATGTTAGTGACATTTTCTTTGACTTTATTGGATTTATTTTAAAAGCCATTAACTTCAAGAAAATGAATAAAGTAGCAAGACTATATTATGCCTTACAATAATGTATAAACAATTATATGCAAATTAATTAACATACCAAAGGTCATGGAGTTGAAATGGTGCAACCTTTGGAATAAATCCATTGCAATAATCTTGTTAATAGCAAAACACATTTCAAGTCCTTATTGGCCTTTTAACACTTTATTGTATATGTGGTAGGATTATTGAATGAAAAAGATGTTAATATTTAGATTTTATTACGACAGAGAGCCAGTTATGTGTAAAGCCCAAGGTACTTTAAAAAGGCTGATTACATACATTGATTGATGATTGTCTTCAGAATAGTTTTCCTTCCTTATATGAGAAAAGTGATGGTTTTGACCCTGCTCATTCAATCAAAATGTTAATGCAACAGAAAGCATGGCTGCCTGCAGATTCAACAAGCCAGGAGAGAATCTAAATTATGCACTGTTTGTCTCTAATGTATGTTTATGAATAAAATTGATTGTCATCCACCCCCATCTCCTCTGCCAATGCCGAAACCCAAATACATTTTTGTCATATTACAGTGAAACAAGAGATTTTGAGGGAATAAGGAATTGGTTTTAATATTTAGTATTTCACTTGAACTGAAATTATTTCTGTCCTTTAATAGACTATTTTCTGTAAGATATTCAGGTAGAATAAATGCAGATGATTGGAATGCCTTCTGCACACAATGAAAAAAAAAGCATTGCTCAAAATATACTCCTGAATGTTCCACATGATGCAGAACACTACATAAGTTACTTAAGAGTTGTCTTAAGTCCTTTTTTCTATCATCCCTTTCTTTGCCTTTTTCACTGCTGCTTCTACTTACAGACAAGTTAATGTAACTGTAAATCCTGTCTTTCCAGGAACAGAAGTTTTGACTTTCTAACTGAAACATTTGTGAAGATGGAAGATAGTCTTTTAATCAAGATAGGAAGTGGAGTGAAGAAGTTAGAATTGAACAGGAGTATAGTAAAAGTGTCTTATATAGTAAATGTTAGCTGGTGACAGATTTTTAGCTTCCTACCAACACTGAGGGAGATATCAGTCATTGCCAATAGTTTTATCTGATGTCACTATTTTCTGTACCTGGCCATGATTTTACGCTTTTCCCATTATGCAACTTTTTGGCTTTTATTTCTAGGCCCCACAGGAGAGCATGAAATCAAATTAACAGACTGTTATGAAGAAATTCTAATTGCCCAGGCCGCAGATTCACTTGGGGGAATTTCAGTTCTGGGTGCTTTGACTATACCTTTTTTGTAATCAAATATGTATCTTTTAAGAGTCCATTAAATACATCTAAATAAACAATTTGATCATTTCAGCATTTATGCCTCTGCTGTCCTTCAGGGAGGTAGAACAGTTAAAAACCTTGAAGTGCCTATAGGCCAACAGTGGTCACACTAGGAGGTGCACACCAGAGTCTCCATGTGGTCAAGAGCTGTAACAGCCAACAGCCATATATGCAGATGCTCAGAGAGCTCAAGGGAAGGACAAATATGAGAGAGGAGAGATGGCAATGACTATCTAGCCCATCACAGGGGGGCTGGGCTAGATAGACAGCTGGCTATGAGCTACAGCTTCTACCAGCTTCTTTCCATCCAAAACTAGGAACCCAAAATCACGCAGCATGACTATGTCGCATCATTGATCATCTGAGCCCCAGTTTGGGAGCTACAAGAGAACCACAGGCAACAAGTCACAGTTCACCTCTCCACACCCATGGTTTAGGAAAAGTCGTTTCACTTCATCTAATTCAGTGAAGGCAAATCTACCTCACAGAGCTTAAAATAGAACGAATAGTCATATAGAGCTATAGGAGAAAAATGCCATATTTGGCAGTGTCTGTTGATGAGAACTAGTCAAGTTTTTTCCAGTGTAACAGGTTGCCAGAAGAAAATACCAGTTTAATAACACCTAAATGTTTTTCAAGAATGTACCAATTTCATTTAAAACCTTGATGGGAAAATTACCAAAATGAAACATTTTGATAATGTCAAAACATTTTATTTTGACATTTATTTTATATTATCATTTAATATATAGTAAAAGTAAAAAAGATGAAGCAACTTTTCCAACTTTATCAGAACAGCAGATTTCTACCTTATCAAAATGTAATGCTTCAGGGCAGTTGAAACAAAGTTTTTTGGAACATTGTGCCTTGCAGGAAAACCTTAGATTTTGACTTTTGTTCCCCTTTAAAAATGAAGACACATTTAAAGTCTGAATTTTGTACGCAAAGAAGTTCCATTTGGAAGACAGTTCTAATGTAGTGTTCACCTTTTGATCTTGTAATGTATTATTTCTGAATCGTATGAACTGTTGAACAGCTCCTGACAGCAGATGATGAGGTTGCATTAGACCTTAAGGGTGGAATTTAGTTTTTTATTAAGATACCTAGATGTATGAGTTGTCATCTCAAACTGAATTCCCCCCAAATGTGTTGAATTAAAATGTAAATATTCATAAATAAATAATAAGACTATTAGACTTCAAGACTCAAAAAGACAGAGTCCCATATGATTACTGGGGGCAGTAATGAGTAGCTATATGTACCAAAATCATGGCGTGGCTTGAAACATAATTAATAACAACCAGGCATTTAATTTGGAATTCTCAGAAGATTCTATAGGTAGCAGCTACCTAGGTCAGGTACCTTCTTTGACAATAGTAGCTTAATTATATAATGTGCAAGGATTCTAATTCACTTGATATAGATCTCTGCAACAACACTAAAATTTTGAAATGTTAGCAACATGCAGGCTATTGCTTTCATATAATGAAATTAATAAACTCTAAAGTTTCAGCCAGACATCATGTTTCCTCTGAAATAATTTTATAATTACATTTGAATTTTCTGTTATTTCTAAACTTACTAATATGTTGCAGTAGAAACTCAGAGTGCAAATCAGAGATTACAGTCTGTAGTTCAGCGTAACGTGTGCCAAAACCGTCACGGTGATGAGGTTAAACTCTTTTGAAATTCCGGTCCATTATTTTTTCTAGTTTACACAGTGGTGATCATGAAAACATGGTTCCGCTATACATACTGCATAAACCTGCAAATCTGCATATGTTCCTCAAACTTGCATAAGATATATCAGCTCTTATTTCAAAATCAGACACTTATTGTCTTCCCTATAGTAATATACAGGTTTTGAAAGTTGTTATCTCCTGGAGGTATGTAAGGAAAGAAAGAGAAAGCAAGAGATATTATTTTTTCTTTTTTTTTCCACTCATTTTCTTTTATTCTGAAGTGTGGGTTAGAGGAATGCTGCTAGCAATTCTGTGCATCTACAGCACCAAGGATCAAGTGACTCTGTCCAGGGCTATGGGTACAGCAGATGTAAGGTTCTGTTTCCTCAGAAGTGCAAGTATCCAATGAAAAATCCCAGTGCCTATTACGGCTCACTGACATTCCCAGGAGACCATGGGGGACTATTTCATGCAAAACAAGCCACTGCATGATTCATTTCACCGTTTCATTTCAAGTAGAGGAAAAGGTGCATTTTGATTTCTCAGAAAACCATGTCCTTAAGTTCAGGTAGTGACAAAGTAATAAAAACATTTTGGTTTGTTTCTGTCAAGTTTTGTCTTTGTGGTTTGTTTTTTGCTACCTAAATCTTGTGTGGTTTGTCCTGCAGGCAGCAGAACTAAGGTGGTACATCATGTAAAATCACATGGAGTTGCTTATGATGTCCAGTCACACCTCACTGGGTACAACACACTCTGTTAGGAGGCGGAGGTATTGTATGACAAATGATATAACTGTATCAATATATGTATGCATGAACAGGTGGAATTGTGGGATTCATTTGATGCTTTTTCAAAGAGCAGCTGTTTGGAGATTCCCTCTAATGAGAATAAAATTAATATTGAGAGGAAAAAAAACCACCCCAAAAATAAGAAGCAATTCATACTATTCTTGAGCTAGAGAGTTAACCAAGAGATAGGAGCACACTCCATTTTTCACCTTCTGAAGGACCATGTGGAATGGATATAAAATAGACTGGAAAAAAAGAAAGATAAGCTGGTTTAAGTCAGTGATTCTCCTCATGAATGTTCAGCTGTGGAGTGTCATTTTGTGGTAGATTTGTTACAGAGGTGTCAGTGAAATGGAACACCACATAGACAAAAAAACCTGTGAGGTGTATCTCAGGCTTTCACTCTATTTGTGGCTGACCTTTTTTTTGTTTGTTTGTTATTGTTTAATGAGAAGGCTATCTTGCTACTCTTGATGAGTTATTTTTTAAAGAGCCAAGAGCATGCTAAGAAAGGACTCAAAACCTCTGAGCCTCTGTCACATAGTAATTGTCTCAGCTTGTAAATTAGGTCTAGTACATTTGCAGTTTGGAGACGGTAGTATTTTATGACTACTTTGCACAAGTACAGATGACTGATGCTGTAATAAGAGGGGATCTCAGGACCCTGAAGACTAGGACATTAACAAAACTCTTACTGCTATAAGCTTAAATAGTCACTGGTGGTCTACGGTTTCAGGTCAAATTACTGTTGTCTGTCATTTGCTTATAAAAGAAAAAAAAATCTGACAAAAAAAAGGAATTAAAAATTTCCTTCCTCTTTACTTTAACATTTCTTTTTCTCTTCTTTTAAGCTCAGAGGAGTCCCTGCCTGACATAGGTAAAGATTATATTCCCACTGTCATATAGCTCTTGTTAAATTTGCTTCTAATTTCTTCCCATCTACACACAAACCTCTCTCACATGAGCTTGTTGATGGATCGGTCTGGGCTAACTGGCTAGGCTGGGTTCTGCTCTCTCTTGAGCTGACAGCCCACCATGAAGAAAGCACACAGGCCTAACAGCTCCCAGCAGGACAGGTGGGATCTTTCATGATTAATTGGGAAAGAATGGTAGATGACATCAGTATCAGTGAACTTCCAGCGAACTTCAGGCACTTCAAGTCAGCAGGTGCCCATGTTTACATCCTAGCTGCACTCACACACTAATATCAGTCTTCATACCAAACTTCCTGGTTTTCACAATCTGATTTTCACAAAAAGGAAACCCACATGTGTGCTCTAGACATGAACCAAGTTTTGCTGCAGAAGTCAAAATAAGACTAGGATCCTGGGGGTGCATCTCAGCAAGCTCCAACAATGAAATATAAATTAATCCACAAAGCATCCTCAATGTGCAATTGAGACACAGAGTATGTCCCCAGAATACCAAAGGATTGAACAAGAATGGGCAACACTACTGAGGGTGTTTGAGTATGGTCTTACAGCATATACACTCACTCACAGAGAAACTAGTTTGGCTGTTCAGGCTGAAAACAAGCAACTCGTATTACCTCTGGAATGAACACATATGGCTAAAAGGATTCAAAGCTCACATTTGTTGTCTTTTTTGTTATTGTTTTCTTTTCTCTTTGAAGGGAGAAAAGAAAGAGTTTTGGGCAACTTGAGATCTTGCAGCTGAAGTCTGATCCTATCTCCTGTTAGATAAAGCAAAATAAATGAACATAAACAAGGAGAGAAAATAACGGTAAAGATATAAAAAGCAGGTTCTGTCTCTGGGGCTGATTTTTGCTTCTGACTTTCCTGTGGGAGAACCAGATCATGCACACTAAGGTCTGACACACTTGCTGGGTTGCTAGGCTGTACAAACAGGTGCTTCCTTCTACTTTGGTCACAGGTTAGCAGCACTGGAAAAGGTGAATTTGATTTTAAGAAAACAAAGAATATTAGCTGAAGGGATAAGTGAGTAGAAATACATGGCTTAAGGAAAATTGTGGAAAAGGGGGAGTCTTATGTTACAGGTGACATTCAACATTTAGCACAGGCAATGGAGGTGTTGCAGCACCTGGTTCCCTTCTGTGCTGGTTTTGGCTGGGATAGAGTTAATTTTCTTCACAGTAGCTAGTATGGGGCTGCGTTTTGGATTTGTGCTGGAAACAGTGTTGATAACACAGGGACGTTTTCGTTACTGCTGAGCAGTGCTGACACAGAGTCAAGGCCTTTTTTGCTTCTCAGTCCACCCCACCAGTGAGCAGGCTGGGGGTGCACAAGAAGCTGGGAGGGGACACAGCTGGGACAGCTGACCCCATCTGACCAAAGGGATATTCCACACCATATGACGTCATGCTCAGTATATAAAGCTGGGGGAAGAAGAAGGAAGGGGGGGACATTCGGAGCGATGGTGTTTGTCTTCCCAAGTAACGGTTAAATGTGATGGAGCCCTGCTTTCCTGGAGATGGCTGAACACCTGCCTGCAGATGGGAAGGAGTGAATGAATTCCTTGTTTTGCTTTGCTTGTGTGCGTGGCTTTCGCTTTACCTATTAAACTGTCTTTATCCCAACCCATAAGTTTTCTCACTTTTACTCTTCCAACTCTCTCCCTCATCCTGCTGGCGGGGGGAGTGAGCGAGTGGCTGTGAGGTGCTCAGTTGCTGGCTGGGGCTAAACCACGACACCTTCCTCCGTCCTTTTCCAGTCAGCATGCATTTCAGGACGTGCCTGATGAAGTCAGAGTAGTGTTGTGGAAGATCCCAGAAATCTGGGAGACAAGAACAACAGTGACGATAATAAAAGTTGCTTCTTCCAGCTTGATTCAGTCCCAGTAACTCACAAATATAGTTCAAGGCAGGATACCAGTCTCACCTTATTATAGTCAAAAGAATTTCAATAATTCCAGCTGTAAACATTTTCTCCCTTGTATAGAATCTTTCAGTTCATTATTGTACTAGCCCTTGACATTACCAGGGGCTTGGATGACCTCTGATGACAGTTTTCTTCCTCTGAATGACTGTTTTATTTGGACTACTTTTATAAATATTTTCTCTCCACACACCCTGTAGGCTAATCTAGACTTTCATGCCTTTAGGTACCCTAAGGCTTTATCACCAGTGCAAAAAGTTAGCTCAGAAAGGTACATTCAGATGATCTGATGAGCACTACAGGGCATCTGATCAGCAGAGTGGCTGAAATAGTAGTGGAGGGCTTGCAGCAACACAAGGGCTGCACCCCTGCTTGCACTGCTTTCTGCGTCAGTGTTGTATTTGAGCTCACTGTGGCACCACATTCATATAAGAGCTGTTTGGGTGGGAAGGAGGATGAGCATTAAGAAAACCCAACTTCCAGTTCCAGTAGTTGGGACAGCTTTCTACGCCTCAGCCTTTGTACTAGGTGCTAAGAAAAAGGGAGGAGAAACACAGTTTTAACAGAGTCAGTAAAGGTCAGATGCACAGCACAGTGGACACTTGGAGCAAGGAAAGCTCTTTCTCTCCAGGAAAAGCAGGAAGGTTTTGCTGTTAGATCAGGGAAATTATCTCTCACTTTGGAGGTGAGAATTCAAGTCTTCTTCAGACTTGTCTTGCAGACTGAGAAGCTTTTACTGCTGCGAATTAGCATATGATCATTTGAGCTAAGGAGTTACAGGTGAATGGGTGCTAACATTATTTGCTTCTCTCCCTTGAGTGCCACTGGCTATTAAGGCTGCTGTGTTTGAAAAACTGTGTTAGCCACTTAGGTGGACTGGCTGGTGACTTACATGTTTGGTTTCTGACAGCATCATTACCAAGTAGATTGGTACTGGAATAAGAATTAAATATAGCAAGACTGATTTCTGATCCAATAGAAAAAAGAAGTGAACAAGAGGTCAAAACACCACATATTCAAAAAGGGGAAGAAAACGGGCAGAAGAACAGATTAAATCTATATACAGCCTGTAATGGGGCTTTGTAAATGGGAGATATGAATGTCAGTATAGAAATACATAGTATGTCAGGTGCCAGTAGACATTGTTCATTAATAAATAGTTAAGTGCTATGTTTTCTCAGACCGAAACCAACTTCTTGTTATGCACTAAAATGGATTTTTGTGCATAGATGTTTACAAGAATCTTTTAAGAAATGGCTATACTTGTCTTTTGTAGAGTAAGAAGTGAGATGAATTGTGACAGTTAGCATTCACAAGGAAAAAAGAGAGGTTAGAATGAAGCTGAATTGGCAATGCTGATTTTTATTTAAGCTATCTTTACAAAAGCATGAGTCCTACTAAAACAAGAAAGAAGCTAAGCTGAATTTGAAACTAGCATATGGTTCATTGTTTGCCCATCCAAATGAAGTTGGAGTGGAGCTTCAACTTGTCAGATTATGTTATAGAGGACATCCAAGATTCTATTATATTCTTATTAGCTGTCCAGAACTTAATGAGCTCAATAGAGATAGATTGCTTAATAAGGCCCCTCAAAGTGTATTTTTTCTGTCAGGAGACAGGGAAGTAATTTGACCAATCTTGCTGTCCAGGAGTTCAATTTTTTAATCACCCAGATGTATGAAAAAACCCTTTCTCAAGAACATCTACAGGAGTCAGATTTTTCTCAGTTATATCATTTATATACTTTCAGTAATTACACACCATTTACTGGGTCATGGGAACTGACATTTAACTTTGAAGTTAAATGAATAACAATGAATAGTTTCCCGGTTACTCTGACCTTGCAAAACTACATTGCGATTTATTTTTTGTTGTATGAATTTACCTATTGTCTTACTAAATACCTATGTTGGACAGAATACAAAATAAAAATCAGATAGAAATCACTAAAGTGTTACCTATATTCTACATAGAACACTAATATGACCTTTGTAAACTGCTCATACTCTGCTCAGGAGTGCTTCAGTTTATCAACATATGAAATGGAAGACTACATACCTGAACGCACACTGAGGGCCCTTCCTGAAACTTGACAAACCAATCAAATTTACATTTGTGGGCAAATCCATATGGATCATTTTTCAAAGTGAGTTATGACATCAGCAAGTTGCACCAAATTTGTGTGCACATTCCTCCTCCCATGCCAGAAAACAAATAGACTTTCCTGGAATCAGAGGCTCTCTGGTTACTTAGAAACAGTAAAAAAACCCCAACCCCCCAAAACCCAACCACCAAATCATTATTCTGAATCATTTTTAAGATAATACTGTTTACAATAATAAACTACTGGGTGGTTAATTTACAGTATTTGTACCTATTTTGCTATTGCCAGTGAAAAGCACAATAGTCTGATAAACCCTTGTCCTTGGAACGTGTAATTTAGAAACAATTAATTATTACATCAATTTTTATATAGTTATCCTTTTTTTTAATGATAGAGAAAAGCAACTATTTTGTGTAGATAGAGATTAAATTTAGCCTTAAATTCACTAAGTGAAACTGAATTTTTCCTAGGATTTAGATTTAATACAGTGGTAGTAATGACATTTACATCTCCCAAATGACGGTAATATCATAAAGTCAGTTGATTTTCTGAAATGCAAACCTTTCATGGCAAGCTGTTTTGGATAGATGCTGCTAACAACCTAGATAGAGCTATGCTTTTAGATATCCTGGACTCTGTTTGAACCTGAAAGTATGAAAACTAAGCACCACTCACATATAAGACTCTGATTAACACTTGCATCCTCTTTGATCCATTTGTTTCAGAGAACCTGGTATCTGAATATATCACTAGAGAAAGAGATTCCTGCAACCTCACTGAAATATTTGGAAGTGATTTGCACAGGCAGAATGTTAACAGTTTTACATTCAATTGCAGTGTACACCTGGGTGGAAGGTTAACTTGAGACTACAGCCAAAGTCCACAGCTTTCACTTTCTCTAAGTAATGTGGTAAATTTCTGCTTTTCAGAGGATCTACATCATGTTTAGTCTCATCTCAAAGGCTGTCTTTTTTTTTTAAACTCTGAGGTGAATCCTCTTTGCTTCTTTATAAGCACTTCGTGGTAAGACACTGCTTGACTCGTGACATTGGTGTAACTTAAAAAAGTGATTGCATGTAGAAGACAGGACTAACCCAATAGCTATTCTTTCTAATCTACGCTAGAAAGTTTAAAACTGTCTACCAATCAAGTAGGTCAAGACTTGAGGGCTATTCTGCTTTTCAAACTCTTGATTTTATAACTTTTTTATTTTTCTACGGCCCAGCAAAGATCACTGTTGCCGTGTTGTACAGCATACGAAATCAGGCCCCCAAAAATACTCCACCGCAGCAGTGCTTGGGGCTAACCAATGCATCTTTGGGAAAAAGCATAACATTTCACTATGCACTTATGATAATTATCCACTGGAACAAAGTCCTTATCTGTCTTCTAAGAGGCCCTAAGGATAAAAGTGATAAGGTGTCCAACAGATGACTGTCAAAACTCAAGGTTCAATTGCTTCTTGTCAGAGTCTAATTTTCTCTTACATTATCTGTTATACTATCTAATCAAGCACTAATGGCACAGAAAGTGCTCCCCCCACACACTTAAAGAGCTTTGTGTCCTCTCTAGCCTCTCACAGGAGAGCTTTCAAGCCATATTTCACATGCATTTGCTATTTCCCCAAACCATTTGTCTTCTATCAGATTAAATCTTTTGATTTTTGACCATTGAGATGAAAGATTGAATGTGTTACCAAGTTACTTTTACTTTTTGTTGGATTATTAGTTATCTTTTTTCCTGAAATAGCTATTACTGACAGTAGCAAGAGAAATATTTTTACTGGAGATTTTAGAGCTAAAATATTTTGCCGGGCAACACAACAACAGGAGAACCCCCAAGTTGGATCAATGCCTCGTTCTGCTATGCACTTTACAAACTAGTAAGAGACAATTCTTGCACCAAAGCATTTCCAATTAAAAAAAAAAAAGGCAAAGAACGAAAGACATGAAAGCAAGGTGCTCTAATTTTAACAACAGGGAGCTTTGTGGCAGAAAAATCAAAGTTTCACTGAGATTTTTGTAAAGATAAAACCTTCGATAATGAATGATACACATTTGGGTGACAAAATGTTAAATTTCGATTGTAAAGATACTAACATGGAACCTTATAATTGTGGTACCTAAAATTTAAGAGTGAGTTTTCATGGTGGAAGTAATAACTTGTAATAATAATTGTAATTATTACTCATTTAAATAATTATTTGGATGTGTTTGGTGCTTAGAAGAGCAGTGAGGACAACTTGACATTCTTCCTTTTTTTTTAATATATTTTGTTTCAGATATGTGAGATATAAACTATGGAGGAGGATTCAAGCCTGATTTGGATAGGGATGCAGAAAATAGTAAACATCACAGAAAAAGAGAAAGAATGAAGGAGGTAATGATAGCAAATGGAAAAGAAATCACTTAAGATAAGGGAAAAAAATCACTTTTTGAATCCAGTTCATTCTTTTTTTTATTGAAAAGGTGCCTGGAGAGTATGGAAAATATCACAAGTGATTTAGAAAATGTGGTTTGTTTGGTCTGGAAAAGACAACATTAATGGATTGGCAGTTCTTCAATTAAAAATATCTCAGTTTTATAAAGAGGAAAATAACTGCTTGTTTTCAAAGGTTCAAGGAGAGGAAAATAATCTGCTTAATGTACAACAAATACGGTCAAGCATTGGATCAGACTGCATGAGAATGATACGGAATCTGTGTTAAGGGATTTTTTTAAAGAAAAAGTTAAACAAGAATCTGTCTGGGTGGTTACAGTATTATTAACACTGTCTGAAAAAAGTTATTGACTTGAGTTCTTCACAGCTCTCTGATTTTCTGATTGTATTTCTTTTCCAGAGAAAGGAACTTTTGGAAGAAAGGAAAAACTGAGGGCACTGGTAGCAGGAAGGCTAATACAGAGTCTAAATGCTGATCAGATATCCCAGGATAAATGCGTAGTTCTACAGATGAAGTAAGGTTTCCATGCAGGAAATTTGCTTGCCTGCTTTTTCTATAATAGTTTCCCAAGTGACTATGAAAATTAATGGTAAAGGGCTTGCCTGAGACAGCAGTCTGCTTTTACAAGTCTCAACTGAATACATACTGTCATATATCCAGAGTTAAATCTGTTTCACCATCATTTGCTTCACTTTTCTGTAAGTCTGACCAATGCAGATGTAGGACTGTTCTGCTGCATTGGGTTTGCGTGGCAAGGTTTTGGTAGCAGGGGGGCTACAGGGGTGGCTTCGGTGAGAAGCTGCTAGAAGCTTCCCCCATGTCCGATAGAGCCAATGCCAGCTGGCTCCAAGATGGACCCGTAGCTGGCCAAGGCCGAGCCAGTCAGCGACGGTGGTAGCGCCTCTGGGATAACACGTGTAAGAAGGGGAGAAAAAACCTGTGGTAGAACAGCAGCCAGAGAGAGGAGTGAGAATATGTGAGAGAAACAACTCTGCAGACACCAAGGTCAGTGAAGAAGGAGGGGGAGGAGGTGCTCCAGGCACCGGAGCAGAGACTCCCCTGCAGCCTGTGGTGAAGACCATGGTGAGGCAGGCTGTCCCCCTGCAGCCCATGGAGGTTAATGGTGGGCAGATATCCACCTGCAGCCCATGGAGGACCCCATGCTGGAGCAGGTGGATGCCTGAAGGAGGCTGTGACCCTGTGGGAAGCCCACGCTGGAGCAGGCTCCTGGCAGGACCTGTGGACCTGTGGAGAGAGAGGAGCCCACACTGGATCAGGTTTGCTGGCAGGACTTGTGACCCTGTGGGGGAACCACACTGGAGCAGTCTGTTCCTGAAGGACTGCGCCCTGTTGAAGGGACCCACGCTGGAGCAGTTCATGAAGAACTGTAGCCTGTGGGAAGGACCCATGTTGGAGAAGGTCGTGGAGGACCGTCTCCTGTGGATGGGACCCCACGCTGGAGCAGGAGAAGAGGGTGAGGAGGAAGGAGCGGCAGAGACAACGTGCAATGGACTGATCACAATCCCCATTCCCTGTCCTCCCATGCCAAACAGGGGGAGGAGGTAGAGAAATTAGGAGTGAAGTTGAGCCTGAGAAGAAGGAAGGAGTGGGAGAAAGGTGTTTTTAAGATTTGTTTTTATTTCTCATTATCTTACTCTGACCTTTGATTGGCAATAAATTAATTTCCCCAAATTGAATCTGTTTTGCCCGTGACGGTAATTGGTGAATAATCTCCTTGTCCTTATCTTGACCCACAAGCCTTTTATTGTATTTTTCTCCCCCTGTCCAGTTGAGGAGGGGGAGTGATAGAGTAGCTTGGTGGGCACCTAGTGTTCAGCCAAGGTCAACCCAGCACACATGCACAGAAGTCCCCTCAAGTAGCAAAGAATTCTGCTTCCAACAGGAATGTTTGTTAGAGCTGAGCTCTTAAACCGACCAACCCTTTGCAGAGCTCAGAACACGTGCCTTCAACAGACTTTATATCACTGATTAGTTAATGTGAGTCATAATTAGAGGGACTAAAAGTTTAGTATTTCTGGAGACGATCATGTAGATGAGGCAGTCTTCAAATGAAAGTCTGCCAGTTTTGAAGTCTGCAAGTATATTCTACAAAGCTTTTAAAAAATAAATTCAGTGTTAGACCAATGGTAACAAAAAGCTTCTATTATTTCTACAAAGTTGTCTCAGCTTGTGTCCTGGTTTCGGCAGGGATAGAGTTAATTTCTTTTCTAGTAGCTGGTACAGTGTTTTGGATTTAGGATGAGAACAAAGTTGATAACGCACCCATGTTTTAGTTGTTGCTAGGGAATGCTTACACTAGCCAAGGACTTTTCAGCTTCCCATGCTCTACCGACTGAGAAGGCTGAAGGTGCACAAGAAGCTGGGAGGGGGCACAGCCAAACTGGCCAAAGGGACATTCCATACCATGGGACGTCATGCTCAGTACATAAACTGGGGAAAGCTGGCCGGGGGGCCGCTGCTCGGGGACTGGCTGGGCATCGGTCGGCGGGTGGTGAGCAATTGTACTGTGCATCACTTGCTTTGTGTATTATTATTATTATTATCATATTATTATTATTATTATCATTTTATTTCAATTATTAAACTGTTTTTATCTCAACCCACGAGTTTTTTTCTCACTTGTGCTCTTCCAATTCTCTCCCCCATCCCACCGGGTGGGGGGGAGTGAGCGAGCGGCTGCGTGGTGCTTAGTTGCCGACTGAAGTTAAACCACGACAGCTTGAAAACTTGTGACAGTTTGGGGTTGTGTAGTGATCCGTTTTGAAATTCTGAAAAGATGGGGCTGCATTCATTCCCAAACGGGTTGTCAGAAAGGCCTCAAAGTTTTGCATTGTGCTGAGGCAATGGTGATCTTAGCCTTACTGTATTTCTCTGACTAACGTGGTTCCCAAAGAGATCTCAAGGTCCAGAAAAGATGTGGAAATAATTGGTACATTGTAAGGATAAATCATATTCCACCACACTGCACCTCCAGAGAAATTGTGTTGTCTGCAGAGTTTAGTAGTCAGCTGAAGTTATTTATGTTTCATCAGAATTGAGTAGGAAAAGACCAGTTAACATAAAAGAATGTATGTCTGATAATCATACGGCCAGTTTGAAGGCCCTTTTATCTGGGTCTGTGGATTCCCCTATCTGTATGCTGTTGAGGAGATAGAATTTTGATTACAGAATAAAGCACCTACAGAAAGTGCTGTATGCAAATGCTGGAGAGCATGGGTCAAAGTTTTATGCTTTCTGGGACTGCCTAGCATATTAACAGGTCCAGGGAAAAAATGACTGTGGTTAAAAATTAATAGCACACTGACGAGTATCATTTAAACTGATCCAAATCTAAATCAGTCAGCCCTACTAAAATCTTCAAATACTTAAAAGGTAACCCATAGCCAGTGGTGTCAAAAAGTGCTGTGAAGATTGAGAAATTAATCTGCATTTCTCTCACATAACAGTTTTGTCCTTGTGTGAAAAGTAAGTAAGTGAGGGATTTTGCTGCCCTTGTGTCTTTTATTTAACCTCCATTAGCACCGCATGTAGTAAAATGCTACTGTGTTAAATAAACATTACTTCTTTGAAAAACAAATTAGATAGCAAATAATATGTCAAGAGCTGACTGAATTCTTCCTCCCCATTTCGTTGAAATACAACTCCTTCTTCCTCTGTCAAGCATTTGTTGCTTTGCACTTCCTTCTCTTCATCAGAAAGTTGGATAAATTATTTTCAGACATGGGACTAACTGTAAATTGATTCCTTCCTCTAACTGGCATTTATGGTATAGCTGGATCATCTAAATACCATCGTACTGCTTCTGCTTACTAAGTAGGTGACAGAAACTTCCATAATTGGAGAGCAGCAAAGGAGTTATAGTTATTTACAGAGAAAATATTTGGAAGTTTTAAAAATGTTTCCCCTACTCAGCTGCTGTCCATATGTTAATCAATCATCTGACCTTATGCAATACAGTGAACCAATCTTGATTCAATTATTAATGAAAGTCCTTTTTGAAACTACTCAGCCACCTCTGTATATGAAAAACCATTGATGGCACTGTGTAATACAAAGATTGCAGTGATAAATCAGGCATTGTAATGAATGGCAACATCCCTATCTGGCTCTAGATCCTAAATGTCATCTATTTTGTTATTTTCTTTATGGTAGCACGCCATATGTGATAAGTGCTTTGCTTTCAAGAAGGACAGACGAAGATCCTATTTAAAGGAGTTCAAGTCTAGGACAGGCTAGTAAAAAAAAGATTAAGGAGAAAAGAAGCAACAGTAGATGATTCATACAAATATCAACCGGACACTTTACTGCAGAAGTGTGGTTTTTTTAATAGAAGTTTAAATGTGGAACGGGGAGAGGTGCTTACTGGTAACGTCAAACCACTTCAGTTGCTTTAGCAGTTCATGTCACTGGCTGATTCGTGGTAAACTTAACCTGTAATCATAGCTTATTCCCAATTGCTGTGTTACTATTCAACAGTCACAGACTGGGAATCACTGGCTTCTGTCTGAGCCTTGGACATGTATTTCCAGCTGCATCCACACCTATATTAGAGATTTGCTTTGAAGCAGTAGCACAGTTTTGAGGTATCTCAACTACCTCCATTTTCTCTGCTTTGGTTTGGTTAGCAAAGTGATTTTGGTACATAGGAAGCAGACTTCTGTCAGAAGCAACTAAATGAGAAATTCCTCTCCACATAGGCGATTAATGTTTGCTGTCCCCTAATGGAGACCAGAGGATAAGAAATAATGACCAATCATTGAGACAGCTTTGAAATATCCAGTGGGGATGTTTGGTCCAAGGGACCAGAGTAAATCTATCTAAAGTACACCCTTGAATCACTCTGAATTAATTCCTAACATAAGCATATCCTTTCTGTGTCCAATATGGCTTCAGCTGGCTTCATTGTTCTTGTTCACCTAACACATAAGTTAATAGTGTTTAATAAAGACAGAAAGATAGCAAAGATGTACAATTTACTGATGTAAAATGCTTCGTGAACTTTGGACATTAGCCCTGTATAATGGCAAATCATTATCATATGAAACAAATGCCTTATTCTCTTGAAATCTAATGAGGTAAATAAATTAAATGTTTTAACATTAAGTATTCAAAAGCACTTAGTATTGCTTAATAAAGAAAGCAATAACAAGAAGGAAAGAAGGAGAGCAAGTAAGCAACTGCAATGCCTATGGCAATTCCAGGGTTAGGCAAAGAACTAGTGTGCAATGAAATCTCATTATAAAAAGAAACAATATTTGCATTTTTACTGTTTCTTTTGTTGAGTGTTATATTTGAAAGGAAGTGAATCTATCAGTATTAGATATCTAATTTAGAAATTTAATTTAAATTGGTTTATCTTTCCTTTTCAGTTCACCTATTTTTTAATTGGATTTTATAATAGCATAAGCATATATGAAAAAAGAGTAAAAATGGGTAATTATATGCACAATTATTTTTAAAATACAGTACCAATAGCAAGGATGAGCTGAAAAGTACTCATACACTATTATAGTGTCAAGGTATAGGCCACATATTAGGAACAGTCAGAGGATTAATGTTAGCGAACAAAAGATACCTCTTTAACATTATAGATAATATAGACAGACAGACAGATAGATAGATATGACGTGTATATATGTATATATATGGTTATCAAAGAAACTGAAACGCAGGTTAGCTTCTAGCTCCCTTTCCTAAAATTTATAGTGAGTACAGCATCAGTGTGTGTTACAGATCTTCCCCTCCACTCACTGCAGATACACGCTAGAGGCACTGAACTGGCAGCCTGCTGGTTCCAGGGCCAAAGGAACTGTTTTAGCTTGACCTGAAGAGCCAATATATATGCTGCTGTCAGAGAAAAGATGTTGCCAAAGTGTGACACATTTACAGCAGAGCATCTATACTTACCTGATCTGGGTGATCTCATGAGCGCTCTGAAGCCCCAGATGAGACTTTATTTGGCATTTCTGTTTTTATAGCCAATGAAAATTCTTTTAATTTTCCACAGACTGGATAAAAAACACTATTTAAGTGTACATCCGACCTTTAGATATTCTAGCGAAATAGAGAGGAGGCTGAGAAAGAACCAGCTAAAGCATTAATCCAGAGGAAACCTAAAGATGGGGACTGGCTTTAAGGCAGAGCCTTTATTCTTCACTTATATACTATTATCGGACTTCCAGTACAGGATAATTATTTTCTCTAGACATTAATCTCTACCACATCCAGAAAACCACTGAATTTTTATGGCTGAAAATGCAGTTTTCTTTTTCAGTTCTTCTACAGCTTGGCCCAAAAAAATGTTCTAAAATATGTAAGTCGTGATACTTCTTTGTAGTCAGCCGGCCAATTATATTTGACATCTGAGGCTTAAAACAAAGCAAAACTTTAAAGAGCACATTGATTCCTAAAGATATTCAACTTAGAAATTGTTGTCCTGTAATATCAAGACCAAGAGTTTAAAAATCCTCAAAACTTAATTTAATAGCTAAGAATTTCACTTTGCTGTTAAACTGTAATAAGAGTATAGATTTACTGTAGGTCTTTTTTTCCCAAATAATGTATCTTTTCCAAGAAGTATATTGCCTTACAAAAGAATAAAAGTAACATCTATCAGAAAGTTATCACTTCCTGAAGGCTACTTAGAAGAGTAAATTCTTCTAGATTGGCACAAAAGCTTGCAGAGTTAAAGATCAAAAGTATTTCCTTACAGAGTGTTTCCCCCAGTACTTATAGTGGCAAAAGAATCCCTTTGATTTTGTAAAGGGTTTGCTTAGTTGATCCAAATAACCTACTCACAGTATCCCAAGGGAGAACACTAATTATATAGCGATGTAAATATGTTGTTTCAACAAATAGGAACAAAACAAGACTCCTACCGCCCACATAAAACTCTAAATAGAATTCAGCATATTCTCCCTTTCCCTGTAATCAGATAATATTTAACTATTTTAGTTGCTCAAGGTCTTTCCAAGTTTTTAGTGTCATTTTCATATTATTGAAAATATTTTATCATTCATTTAAATCTCAGCTTCCCTGAAGCAGAGACATTTTGCGTTAACGATTGTGCATAACCAGCTTCATAGCTAATTCACCTGGGGATCCTGTAGCCTAAAGTTTATTTTCATTTTAATTCAGTAATATGACTGAGACAAGGAACAATTAAGAGAAGGAACATTAGAGGCACATACATCAGACAAATATATGTGTATTTATGTGTACATATGCATATATGTACACACATATATGTGCATGTGCTCCTACGTGTTCAAAATCAATTCAATTTTGTCCTTTAATACTGAAAGACAGGTATGAAACTAAAACAACCTAGTGTCTTATTAAGTAAATCTTTAACATTTCATAGAATCATAGAATCATAGAATAGTTTGGGATGGAAGGGACCTCTAAAGGTCATCTAGTCCAACCCCCCCGTAATGAGCAGGGACATCTTCAACTAGATCAGGTTGCTCAGAGCCCAGTCCAGCCTGACCTTGAATGTTTCCAGGGATGGGGCATCCACCACCTCTCAGGGCAACCTGTGCCAGTGTTTCACCACCCTCAGCATAAAAAATTTCTTCCATATATCTAGTCTAAATCTACCCCCCTTTAGTTTAAAGCCATTCCCCCTTGTCCTGTCGCAACAGGCCCTGCTGAAAAGGTTGCCGCCATCTTTTTTAGAAGCCCCCTTTAAGTACTGAGAGGCTGCAAGAAGGTCTCCCTGAAGCCTTCTCTTCCCTAGGATGAACAACCCCAACTCTCTCAGCCTTTCCTCACAGGAGAGGTGTTCCATCCCCCTGGTCATTTTTGTGGCCCTCCTCTGGACCCGCTGCAACAGGTCTGTGTCTTTCTTATGCTGAGGGCTCCAGAGCTGGACGCAGTACTCCAGGTGGGGTCTCACCAGAGCAGAGCAGAGCAGAGGGGCAGAATCACCTCCCTCGACCTGCTGACCACGCTGCTTTTGATGCAGCCCAGGACACGATTGGCCTTCTGGGCTGCGAGCGCACATTGCTGGCTCATGTCCAGCTTTTCATCCACCAGGACCCCCAAGTCCTTCTCGGCAGGGCTGCTCTCAATCCCTTCATCCCCCAGCCTGTATTGATCCCAGGGGTTGCCCTGACCCAGGTGCAGGACCTTGCACTTGGCCTTGTGAAACCTCACGAGGTCCACACGGGCCCACTTCTCCAGCTTGTCCAGGTCCCTCTGGATGGCATCCCATCCCTCTGGCGTGTCGACCGCACCACTCAGCTTGGTGTCATCTGCAAACTTGCTGAGGGTGCCCTCGATCCCACTGTCTATGTCACTGATGAAGATATTAAACAGTACCGGTCCCAGTACGGACCCCTGCGGGACGCCACTCGTCACTGATCTCCATCTGGACATTGAGCCATTGACCACTACCCTCTGGATGCGACCATCTAACCAATTCCTCACCCACCAGACAGTCCACCCATCAAATCCATACCTCTCTAGTTTAGAGAGAAGGATGCTGTGGGGGACCGTGTCAAAGGCCTTACAGAGGTCCAGATAGGCGACATCTGTAGCCCTTCCCAAGTCCACTGCTGTAGTCACTCCATCATAGAAGGTCACTACGTTGGTCAGGCAGGACTTGCCCTTGGTGAAGCCATGCTGGCTGTCTCAAATCACCTCCCTGTCCTCCATGTGCCTTAGCATAGCTTCCAGGAGGATCTGTTCCATGATCTTCCCAGGCACAGAGGTGAGACTGACTGGCCTGTAGTTCCCAGGCTCTTTCTTTTTTCCCTTTTTTAAAAATGGGGGTTATGTTTCCCCTTTTCCAGTCAGTGGGAACTTCACCGAACTGCCACGACTTCTCAAATACAATGGATAGTGGCTTAGCAACTTCATCTGCCAGTTCCTTCAGGACCCACGGATGGATCTCATCGGGTCCCATGGACTTGTGCATCTTCAGATGCCTTAGATGGTCTCAAACTTGATGTTCTCCCACAGTGGGTGGCTTTTCATTCTCCCAGTCCCTGCCTTTGCCTTCTGCGGCTTGGGCGGTGAGGCTTGAGCACTTGCCAGTGAAGACCGAGGCAAAAAAGTCATTGAGTACCTCTGCCTTCTCTGTATCCCGGGTAACCAGGTCTCCCATTTTGTTCTGGAGAGGGCCCACATTTTTCCTCATCTTCCTTTTATCCCTGACGTACCTATAGAATCTTTTCTTGTTGCCCTTGATGTCCCTGGCCAGATGGAATTCTATCAGGGCTTTAGCTTTCCTAACCTGATCCCTGGCTGCTCGGACAGTTTCTCTGTATTCCTCCCAGGCGACCTGTCCTTGCTTCCACCCTCTGTAGGCTTCCTTTTCATGTTGGAGTTTGTCCAGGAGCTCCTTGTTCATCCACGCAGGCCTCCTGGCGTTTTTGCCTGACTTCCTCTTTGTTGGGATGCATCGCTCCTGAGCTTGGAGGAGGTGATCCTTGAATATTACCCAGCTTTCTTGGGCCCCTCTTCCCGCCAGGGCTTTGGCCCATGGCACTCTACCAAGCAGATCCCTGAAGAGGCCAAAGTCTGCTCTCCTGAAGTCCAGGGGAGTGAGCTTGCTGTGCGCCCTCCTCGGTGCCCTAAGGATCTTGAACTCCACCATTTTGTGGCCACTGCAGCCCAGGCTGCCCTTGAGCTTCACATTCCCCACCAGCCCCTCCTTGTTGGGGAGAACAAGGTCCAGCATAGCACCTCTCCTCGTTGGCTCCTCTACCACTTGGAGAAGGAAGTTATCATCGACGCATTCCAGGAACCTCCCAGGTTGCTTATGCCCTGCCATGTTGTCCCTCCAACAGACGTCGGGGTGGTTGAAATCCCCCATGAGGACCAGGGCTTGTGAGCGTGAGGCTGCTCCTATCTGTCTATAGAGGGCCTCATCCGCTTGGTCTTCCTGGTTGGGTGGCCTGTAGCAGACCCCCACCGTAATGTCACCTGTCCCTGCCTTCCCTTTAATCCTGACCCACAAGCTCTCGGTTGGCTCCTCATCCCTCCCCAGGCAGAGCTCCATGCACTCCAGCTGGTCATTGACATAGAGGGCGACACCCCCTCCTCGTCTCCCCTGCCTGTCCTTCCTAAAGAGCCTGTATCCCTCCATCCCAACACTCCAATCATAGGAGCCATCCCACCATGTCTCCGTGATGCCAATAAGGTCGTAGCCCTGCAGGCGTGCGCACGTCTCTAAATCCTCTTGTTTATTCCCCATGCTACGTGCGTTTGCATAGAGGCATTTAAGCTGGGCCCCCGATGAAGGTGTCTTACTGGCTGGTGTTCCTTTGTGCTGCTCTTCAGGCACTCTCCTGCTGACCTGTGTTCCTTCTCCAGGCTCTGGGCATCTCTTGCTGGCCCTGGCATCAAACTGGTAGGAGGGGGATGGATTGAGGTTCCCCTCCCCCAGCATCTCTAGTTTAAAGCCCTCTTCACCAGCTTGGCAAGCCTATGACCAAAGATGCTCTTCCCCTTCTCTGACAGATGGACCCCATCAGCCCCCAGTAGACCAGGTTTCTCAAAGCGAGTCCCATGGTCTAAGTAGCCAAACCCCTGGCTGTGGCACCAGTCCTGTAACTGCTTGTTGTCTTGCCAGATTCGACTGGCCCTTTCAAACCCCTTTCCTTTGACCAGCAGGATTGATGAAAAAACTAGCTGCGCTCCTGAGTCCCTTACTGGGACTCTGTAGTCCTTCTTGATAGTCCTCAGACTGCTCCTGGCTGTGTCACTGGTGCCCACGTGAAACAGCAGCAGCGGATAATAGTCAATGGACTGTATGAGGCTCGGTAGGCTCTTGGTGACATCCCTGATGCGAGCCCCTGGTAAGCAGCACACCTCTCCAGAGAGTGTGTCCGGTCGGCAAATGGGCGCCTCCGCACCTCTCAGAAGAGAGTCGCCTACTACTATCACCCGTCACCTTTTCTTAGTGGCGCTGGTTGTTATACGGGGGGCAGATGGGGCTGCATTACTCAGCTCCAGCACTTCTCCTGGTCGGCCTGCAGAGCAGTGAAGCGGTTCTGCACGGGCACCTCAGGCTTCAGGGGAAGTCTCTTCCTCCTGCTGGTCCTTGCCTTTGCAACCATCCATTCTTCTGCATTATTGGCCCCCCTCCCTTCTGTGTGTGCTGGTGGGGGAGTTTTTGCCTGTTTGGCCGTGGGCTGTGGGTCCACTGCAGACTGCGCTTGGAACCAGCTGTCTAGCTCCTTCTCTGCCTCCCTGATGTCACGCAGCCTTCTCACCGCCTCCTGCAGCTCAGCCACCTGCTGCAGGAGGTCCTCCACCTGGGCACAGCTTTTGCAGGCAGGTCTGCTGCCTGTCCCTACCCCAGGAGAGAGGTCCAGGCACTCCCTGCAGCCGGAGGTCTGCACTGCAGCTTCTCCCTTCAGCAGTTCCATCTGTGTGGAGGCATCGGCCGCCGTTGGGGTAGGTGGTTCAGACCCCCCAGCTGGAGCCGCGGCCTTTACCCTCAGACGAGTGCCCACCATTCTGCCTTGAGGGTCGGGTAGGATGAGTGCCCTTGACCTGTGCCCAGTTGCTGGGTTATGTGCACGCCGGGTCCCCCACTCGGCCCGTGGAATGCCTTTCCTTCGAAGAGGCGCCCTCCCTGCGCGCCCTCCCTTGCAAACTGCCAAGCAAACTGCCGCGCCACGCCCTAGCTGACGTGCCACGCCCTGTTTGCCCGTCCTGTTGGCAGCGCTCCTGGTGGCAGCGCTCCCTGGGGCTGCCTTGAGTGGCAGTGGGGGGTGGCAGCCGTTACTCCTGGCCCCGCCCACACCTCGTCAGCCGCCCTGGTGAGAGCTGCCAGCTCCCGGCGGGTCTCTGCGCTCCCCTGTGGGTTCCCCAGCTGAGGAAACCACCCTGTACGCCGCCATCCGCCGCTCTGCTGCGGGATGCGCCTGCACTGGATCTGATCACCTCTGCGAGTCACCTGGATGATCCATTTCCTGGATGAAGTGCCTTTAGGACAGAGTTGTCATGTTTTGCCAGACTCCTTGTTAGAACTGCAATTAAATTTTACCAGTTTTTTTTTCAGATTTTCTGAAGTTATGAAACAGCTGCTTTCAGATCAATGTTTTCCCACTGTGATCTTTAGCATATACCATTATTTCCATAGAGGTGTTATCGTCTTCTAACTCCCTTCCCTTTCAACCCCTGATACTTCAGTCTGTGAAAGAAAAGTAGTTGTCACTCTTGGCATTGTCTCCCAGGATTGAGAAATGAGAAAAGAAGGGGTGGTGACAACTAGTCATCATTTGGAGCTGACAGAAAGGATATGTTATGTGGAGGAGGGAGTGCCTGAAGTGTGTACAGGGAATGTGTCATTGGCAAGCTTAGGGTAGGGGCAAATGTGGGCCAGGAAAGAAATGTTGGTGGATTCACTAAAAATTGAGAAGAGGGAAATTCCACAGTGAATGGAGCTGATGAATCCCTTCTTGCCTTCTTTGGGATAATTAGCCAGACTTTAATTCACCTGTTCAACTTCAGACACACAGGGTGGTCAGAGTGAGTTCATAATGAGGGGAAGATGAGTCTTCATAGTATCTTTTAGGAACAAACCCAAAGTCTTCCCTCAAAGGCAAAGCAAACTGGAAATATTGTCGTTATTTTGGAGCTTTTGGAGTTGGCAGTGCGGTAAGAGAGTACAAGGACCATTAGTAAGTATATCAAGGCAAGAGCTGCCTTAATGGCATTTATGCCCAAGACATCTGGTTCTGTTAACAAGCCAACTTTTCTACCTTCCTGTAGAAAACAGAAAAAAATCTTACTGACTCCAGAATTGACCCTCTTGTTCTGTTCCTAGACTTTTACGTTTCCAAGATTGTTCATCTTTTAAAAGTCTCCTTTAGGACACCAAATTGTCTTTTCTTCTGTCAAAAGCTGTATCCCACCAAATAGGTTTCCTTCTGCATGCTGCTCTTGCTCTCAAGAAGCTGAGGAACTCCTAATTTTCTGAATGAGATGAAGAGAGGAGAGAAGAGTAAAAGCAAGAGGGACAAGACAAAAGAAAAAAAGGAGATGATAATAAGTATGAAGTATTTATCTTTATATAGACATGCTTGCCCTGGTGTTACAGAGCTCCTTTTACTGTCCCTCTCTCAAAGAACACACCACATGGAAGAGAAAGCAGGTGCTATTGACAGGTCACCTCCCAAAGTGCACAACAAAGTCATGTAACAACTTGTAACATATTTATAGCTCTTTTCAAAGGAAATACTTGATTACATAGAAAAGATTATTCCTATGGCCCACTTCACCTCAGAATACTCAGAGGGCTGTGTAGATGTTGAAATTTTTGAAATATTTGGAACTGCATTCATTTACTTCACAGCTCTAATATATGGAAGCAGAAAAACAAACCCAAATTATAACCAGTTTTCTTTCCTTTGCTCATTCCATTATAAGGCTCATAAGTTGCCTAAGCATTCACCTGCAGCCAGGTGTGGTCTAAGACCTTCAATGCATTTCTAATGATTTTTTGCTTGTCTTGAATATTAATGGCTGATGCACTGAAATTTTCCTTATGATGTGCAATGAGAAAATTTTCAAGGATAAAAGTTCTTCTGGTTCTTTATCCTAAGTTTTTTTCTGTTGATTCGAGTTAGTGTGTCACCTTATGTAGCACCCTCAGAAATGTGTTACCTTGCTTAATGACCTTTATTCTTAAGGAAGTCTCTTAAGTTATCCTGAAGCATTCTAGCAAGAATATGGCAATTATGTATAATACAAATTGGACTACAAACATATTTCAACTGCATTCCTTGTTTTGTTTAAATTTGAACTGTCTTCTTCTGGTGATTGTGATATTTATTTCAAATTGTCAAATAAAATTTAATACTACAAAACCTCTCTGGGTATCAAATAACAATAGACATTAAAAGCTAATTAAATATATTCTGCATGAAGATTCACATAGTCCATATGTTTTGAACTTTTCTTACATAGCAGGAAATATTCAGTGTGGTACAATGGAAAAATGAATTGCATTAGGATTCAGGAAATTTCGACTGAATTTCCAATGTTACAGTCAATCTACTAGGTGATGTGACGAGCATCACTTTACATTTCTGTGTCAACTTCCCCTCCCATTCTTCTCCTGTCTCATATGCTTAGACTGTAGATTGCTTGAAAGGGATATTGTCTATGATCTAATGGATAGAAAACACCTCCTACAATGGGGTCTGATTTTGGCTGTGAATTCAAGATTTTACAATGGTAAGAAAATAGTAACAAAAATAATAGGACTCCAAGTATTTACAAAATTTTCACTCTTTTCAAAATACTAAACAAAAATGAGCCTACACTAAGGACTTCTTTGCCTGGTTTTCTAATCTCTCTTCTTCATGAACTTGAACATATTTTCTTGTGTTATTTAGAAGGTAAGTGATATGATTTAAAAACCGTGTAGAAGTGTGTATGTACCTATACATATATGTATGTATGTATGTATAAAAATTCTCTTTGGAAACTTGCTTGCTTGGAACTCCACAGTCAAATGAATATTAAACCTTTTGCATCTCTATTCCAGTTTTCAGATTTTGTTGTTGTTGTTAGGCCCAATATTGCTAGCTTTCTCTCCTTACTTCTTGTTGAGCTAGTTTAAGAGTTTCTTCAATCCATTTAACAAACCATCCAGTGTTACCATCTCCTGGATCTTCATACTCTATTATGCCAAAATAGTGGGAGCCATTAGTCCTTTGGGTGTCCTTGTAACTTAAAAATTGCAAAATGTACGTAGAACTTGTCTGAGCAATACACTTGAAACGTTTTTCAATGTATAACCTAAATGTCTGAATCTGATGAAAAGCTCTTTTTTTTCTCTTTCTTTTTTCTAGATGAACGTAATGCTCTAGATTCATAGTGTGCATCTGTCTAAAGTTTGATTTGACTTACATGAGCTTACTATTTGTTTACTTTTCTGAGACAACAATGCCATGTCAGATGAAGAAGAGTGTATGAAATATCAGAGCTCTGAGCAGTTATTTTGGGAAGCCCGTGGAGTTCTGCTAGATACTAGGGCTTGAAAAAAGCAAATAGAGTCCTTATGTTTAACAAGGAGATAAAGAAGAGCTGTTGAAATACAGATCAATCAATCAGCTTTATTAATTTCCTAGAAAAATACTGTAAAAGAATAATCAGACAATTTGTAGGTACCTAGAAGATAACAAAATGACGAATAACAACCAGTGTGGACTTATCCCGTGTGATTTGTATCAAACCAATCTGGCTTCTTTTTTATAACAGGGTAGAGACTTTATGGGAAGAGGAGAAACAGTCATACTCCTTCTGTTTTCACATGATCCCATTGCCATATATCTTCACTTTTTTGAGTGTTTTTTATTTGTTTTGTCTCATGTAGCATTCTTAAAAGTTTGTTATGGAAACATCATTTGCATAATATTGGTATAGCGTAGGTGCAAAGATGTTTGAAAGCTGAATATAAAGAGCAGTTTTCAATAGTTCATATTCAGAATACAAGGTTGTACCAAGCTAGTCCCTGCCAGGATCTATCTTCTGTGGTACTCATCAGTATTTTTATGAATAAACATTAGAATAAAGAGTAGATGTATTAAATCTGCCAGTAACTGAGGTCAAAAGGATTGTCACTATGTTGGGATATGCAAATAAAGTTCAAAATGATCTTAATACATGAGAGAGATGATTCTCAGAAAAAATTACACCATTTGGTAGAAACAAGTGCAAGATGTCATTCTCAAGTGAGAATAATCTAGCGTACAAAGAGAGGATGGGAGAGAACTGACTGAAATAACACTACAAAATGGATTTGGGGACTATAGTGGATCAAAAACTGAATTTTATTTAAAAAGTTATAAAGAAATCAAATTTCATACTGGGGATATAAAAACATAAGTAGCATCTCCAGAACTCCTGAATAAATCTTTCAACTTTTCTCAGCAGAGGGGAGAATTCCATCAGGGTTCTCTGAGTGGTACTATGCTTCTGTGACTTTAGTTAATAGGGTCCCTTAAGAAGTCTTAAAAGTAATTTTTCTGGTCAAAGCAGGCATTTCAACTAGTCCTCAATGTTCTTATAAAAGCTTTCATGGTGTTATTTCAGTTACCACAGTTTTTTATGTACTCCTATTATTTTTCTTATGGCAAGGTGAATCTTTAGTAGAGAGATAGGTTTTTTTGTTGCGCTAATTTTGCCTGCAGTGACCTAACATTAGTCTTAGCTATAGTTTTGTCTCAGAGTCAGTACTCACATGTACTTGCTTCTTAGTGTCCTGTTCTCTCTTTCGCTCTCTTGGTGTTAGTATGTATGGTGGGAAATGTATGTTATCAAAAAAGGAGTTCTTACAAGCAGAAGTTCATGCATGGATTTGTCTCAAAAAAGACTAATTAAAACTTACAAACTGCTTTAACAGTAAACTTTAAATTCATGTTGTGAGGAAAATCTGCTTGCATACCCACAAGAATATTTTCCCATGATATACAAATACCAGTGTACTGTTCTTTTGGGCCTCAGGAAATCAAGGCAACTTGATGGCATTTTATCATTGCAGTCAAAGATACATAAGAAGATTTATTATATCTTCCAGGCCATATAATGAGGCACACTATTCTATCGCCTCTTAAGCCTTTGGATCTTCTAATGGCAGAACAGATGGAGTTGTTAACTCTCTGAGGAGCCACGTAACACTTTTAAGACTGCCTTTGAGTTTTCCCAGAGAGAGACATATATACACACACACTCAACTTATTGCTACTTGTACAATTGCTTGACTCTCTCTCTTAAGAAACACTGCTATTAAATCCTTCTCTGGGTTAGATCAGATTCAAGCCCACTATTTATAATGCGTATATATGCTTCACAACAGATTTCTTTCCTTCCTGAAATAATTGGATGGTTGATGTCAAGAAGAGATGACACATGCCATACCTTTTTACTCATCAGGGTCCCTTGAAAACTTTCAAAACCAACTTCTCTAACAAGGAGTTGTTCTATAATCTAGACTTAATGAGGTGAACAGTCTTTTGATAAAAAAATCATATCCATAGATGCTGATACTTTTGCAATGGTGAAAACCGTGGGAGTATAAATAGAAAGTGTTATAGCTTGTGGCTATGTTTATTTTAATTACCAAACAGTGCCAAGACTTGCTTTCTGGCCTTAAAGCCAAATGGCAAAATTGCAGCACATTCATTTGACTAATCTCTCTTAGCTTCTAAAACAGGGTGGCCACATGCAAAATGTCTAATGAGAATGACTCCTGGCCCAGGCTACCTTCTCAAATACACCTGTTATTTGAAAGTGTTGGTTGGCCTGGGTTAAAACAATTTCAGTATTTATCTGTTATAGATTATTGAGTTCCAGTGCAAGGGGCCTGTCCTCTCACACTAATTTGCTCTTCTGAGAGACTGAGATGGATGGAAAGTTGGTTAGTTGGCTGGATATGGGACTAAAAATAATTTGCCTTTGACACTGAAGAAGATACTTGGGTTTTGTTAAATTGTTTAGTTAATAAATTCTTCTGACATGTGGATTTCCTGGTTTGGAATGTGTTTATCTTGAAATGACATGTGCAGGCTATGCTGTTTTCACACCACAGGTTTTGTTAAGATACTTTAAGATCCCTTAAATAGAATAAGATATCGTAACACTTTGTGGATGGTATGACCATATATAGATTTAAATGAATATGTAAATTGCATAGTTTGAATTGAATTATAGAAGGACACTTTTGAACACTGGTTCCTTATCACTTTGCCCAAGATATAGCTTTAGCATCTGCTGCTCATTTGCTCTGCCAGGCCAAGGAATTTGTGGATATGAAATGAGTAATAAAGTGCTTCCTTTGTATTATTGTCATTCTGGATTTCTACTGTTAAGAATTCCTAAATTTTGGTAACAATCTTACTATGGTAATTAGAATTAACTAAACAAATGTAAGAGGTGTTACCCAGCCTGAATATAAGCCCACTATAATTTGCGACGTTCAACACTGCCGTGTTCTTCTATCCTCTTTTCCAAAACACATTGAATTCCCAACTGTTACCCTACTTTTTGTACTGCTATTATTTGCTGACATTGGATTGCAGACCTAGGAATATTCTCTAACATGGATTCAAAGTATACCTGAGCTGCTTTTAAAGTTATCTTCTTTTAACTTCAAAAGGCCAGTTCTTTTTATGACATTTTGACATAGCTAATATGTTTTAGGTAAAGGGCAAAAGACTAAGAAAATCTTTTTATTGATATTCAATTGAAACATTCTTCCAGGAACTTCTATTGACGAAAGGCCAGGCAAGTTTTGCATTCTGTTTCTGTAGCAAATTCTATATCTATACAGTTAAGCTTGTACTTGCTGTGCTCTCTAAACAGTTTTTTTCCTCAAGCTTGAAGATACTGCTGTTCTCTCTTCTAATCTCCAGAAGATGAAAAAGCAGAGAGCTTCCTTTTTCTTTCTTTTTTTAAATGGAATAATTCTCATAACTTTTGAGTGATATCTCACTTTCTGACTGCTGAAATTTTTTGTGAACTTTCAGTAGGAACAACAATAACAAAAGTTATGCCATTGTTCCTTGCTTTCCTGTCTACAGCAAACCTATTGGATTTGTACACCTTTTCAATGAAAATCCAGACTTACAGGTGGGTCCAAGTTATGACTAAAGTTTTATAAGAATTGAGGAGCCACAAATGAATGCTGAACATGTTTTAAATAGTTTGTATTAGTTGTGTTCAGATCAGTGGAACTGACACTGTCCTCTGCCACCAAAACAGCAAGCATTGGGACTCATTTGGATTTCTTTTGTCAAGGAAATCCTTTTTGTCCTTTGAAAATGCAGTTCAAGTTGATACATTTCTCTTGATGCATGCAGTATTTTCCTATTAAGTGTATAAGTCTGAGATGATTTCTGGTTTTTTTGTTGGTTTTTGTTTTGTTTTGTTTTGTTTTGTTGTCCTGGCAAAAGTTAATTGATGAATTTTAATTTAAGCCTAGCCAACCATAGCCAAATAGTTTGCATTTTGCTGGTGTACTTCACGTATATGAAGTAAAGCTGAGTGTGTTGTACACTTGAAGTGATATGTTTCTTCTGTTCCTTTCTGCAGTATGCACATATTGCTATTCAGCTTCATTTCACACCTTCAGAATAGAGAAATCTGATTACTTTTCTCTTTGTTATTAGTGTATAAACATTCCGTGAAACAGAAAGCTTCCCAACAACCCAGTGCAGCACCTTTGCATTCTGCCAGCTTGAGTAGAGATTCGCCACTTGAAGCTGTTTATTGTCACAGACATATGCACTTTCCCTGAGATATTAGCACTGCTCAGCTAAATATTATATTGGAGTGTCCAGAGCCCTCTTTAAAAATATTTTTTTTCTTTTAAAAGGAGAACACAAATGCAGAATTCTAATTTTTGTGGCCCATCAACTAGTGAAATCAAGTGGAGAAAGACACAGGATTATGGTCCCCACCTCCAACCCTGTGTTATACATTTTTACTTTAGAAAACTTTTTCATTAAAAGATCAGAAATGGCTCGTTCTTCTGGGCCCATGAATTCTGTAGGTTTTGACTATGTTTAACATCTGAGGAGAAGGGTTCAACTACCCAGAACAACTGTTGTTTTTGACACTATCCTGAGAATGGCTGGCTAAGCTCAGACTTCCCAGTTCCTGGGCAAGTGTTCCAGCCATCCACCTAATGCTTGAAGAGCATACGGCAGCACCACCAAGAGCAGCAGCTTTCAAGAAAACAGTGCTTTTGGTCTTTCTGCATAATAAAGACAAGAAAATTCATTATATAGTTTCAAGTTTTGAATCTTCTTTTACAAACATGTGTGGGGATGAAATTCAGTTTCTGGCCACCTATAAATTAGGCATCTAGTCTAAAGAGGTCATCAGACTTCTCTTTATATTGAACAACAAGAGTTAAATGCCGTCAGAACTCAGTCCATCCTATCTTAAAATAGGAGGTTAAAATAGATGGAAAGAATGATCTACTATAAATTTTTGTCATTCTCCAAGATATAGCCTAGACAATTAACTTTAATTTTAAAACCAGCCTTCAGACACCTAAAGTTAAGAAAGATGAGTCTCAGTTTTACAGGCACTGAATGGATAACATGAATATGTACTTTAGGGTACTGTTAGGCTGGGGTGATATAAAATTAAATCTTTTTAGAGGTTTGCATAATGTATAAGATTTTTTTTCCCTAAATTTTCCTCTTCCTTATGATTTCAAGATATTGTAAATATACAGTCTAGACCTGCTGAAGCGTGTGGTCACTTGGAGGCTACTGCAGACTGCATGAGACCACTATCATGTACTCAATATTTTTCATCTCAATTGGTGATCAAGGAAAATTGGATTTCCTGAATAAGAATGATTTGTTGTCTTCACTGTGGCTAACTGAATAGGCATGTAAGTGTCAGGAGTGGGTTTGTGTTCTGCATCTAGGACAAATGAGTCTGCCAGGGTCTCAATTCTCTCTGTTAAGTTTGTGGGGTTGTCGTGGTTTAACTTCAGTCAGCAACTAAGCACCACGCAGCCGCTCGCTCACTCCCCCCCACCCGGTGGGATGGGGGAGAGAATTGGAAGAGCACAAGTTAGAAAAACTCGTGGGTTGAGATAAAAACAGTTTAATAATTGAAATAAAATGATAATAATAATAATATGATAATAATAATAATAATACACAAAGCAAGTGATGCACAGTACAATCGCTCACCACCCGCCGACCGATGCCCAGCCAGTCCCCGAGCAGCGGCCCCCCCGGCCAGCTTTCCCCAGTTTAGGTACTGAGCATGACGTCACATGGTATGGAATGTCCCTTTGGCCAGTTTGGCTGTGCCCCCTCCCAGCTTCTTGTGCACCTTCAGCCTTCTCAGTCGGTAGAGCATGGGAAGCTGAAAAGTCCTTGGCTAGTGTAAGCATTCCCTAGCAACAACTAAAACATCGGTGCGTTATCAACTTTGTTCTCATCCTAAATCCAAAACACTGTACCAGCTACTAGAAAAGAAATTAACTCTATCCCTGCCGAAACCAGGACAATATCCACCCCTTATTCTATACCATCTGCGTCATGCTCAAGTCTCATATTTTCCAGTACATTTTCATTAATCACCACCCCTTTATATATATATATATATATATATATATATACACACACAGAGATATCATTCCCTTCGTCTGTGGGCCATCCCTCTAAAATGTTCGGTGAGTTCATTTAGTCCATGACTTCGGGCTCCATCTGTCATAATAATCTTTCAGGGCAGGAAAAATGGAGATGGTATGTGGTGTTGGATTGTTCCATGTTGAAGTCAGTTCTGGTACCATCATCACTGTGCTTTGCTTGGTTTCACTGAAGTTATTCTTCATTAGTCTGGGTGATTCTTATTGTAATAACATTAGTATGGCATATAATATTATTAGTATTATTAGTATATCTGTGTATTATTAGTATAACTATTATAACTATAATTAGTACTTAACATCACATAATTCAGATCATTGGCTATTCTCACCCAAAATCAAATCCCCTTGAGGTACACATCGGACTTCCCCATCCTCCCGCATTATCCACCAAGTGCACCCAGGTCCTTGAGCAAAAGCAATCCCATGGATGGGTTTGCCTTTGCCTGAGGCAGGAATAACCCAGACTGTCTTCCCCAGCATATTTTTTATGTGCACTACAGGGACTTTATTCCCATCTACAGTACGTAAAAGTTCTGACTGGGCAGGGCCTGCTCGATTGGCAGATCCCCTAGTGTTGACTAACCAGGTGGCCTTTGCTAAATGCGTATCCCAATGTTTGAACGTCCCGCCACCCATTGCTCTCAGTGTAGTCTTTAACAGTCCATTGTATCGTTCAATTTTCCCAGAGGCTGGTGCATGATAGGGGATGTGATACACCCACTCAATGCCGTGCTCTTTGGCCCAGGTGTCTATGAGGTTGTTTCGGAAATGAGTCCCGTTGTCTGACTCAATTCTTTCTGGGGTGCCATGTCGCCATAGGACTTGCTTTTCAAGGCCCAGGATAGTGCTCCGGGCGGTGGCATGGGGCACAGGATATGTTTCCAGCCATCTGGTGGTTGCCTCCACCATTGTAAGCACGTGGCGCTTGCCTTGGCGGGTTTGTGGGAGTGTGATATAATCGATCTGCCAGGCCTCCCCATATTTATATTTCAACCATCGTCCTCCATACCAAAAAGGCTTTAACCGCTTGGCTTGTTTGATTGCAGCGCATGTTTCGCATTCATGGATAACCTGGGCTATAGTGTCCATGGTCAAGTCCACCCCTCGATCACGAGCCCATCTATATGTTGCATCTCTTCCTTGGTGGCCTGAGGTGTCATGGGCCCACCGAGCTAGAAATAATTCACCCTTATGTTGCCAGTCCAGATCCACCTGAGCCACTTCAATCTTAGCAGCCTGATCCACCTGCTGGTTGTTTTGATGTTCTTCAGTGGCCCGACTCTTGGGTACGTGAGCATCTACGTGACGGACTTTTACAACCAGGTTCTCCACCCGGGCAGCAATATCTTGCCACAATGTGGCAGCCCAGATGGGTTTGCCTCTGCGCTGCCAGTTGCTCTGCTTCCATTGCTGCAACCACCCCCACAGGGCATTTGCCACCATCCATGAGTCAGTATAGAGATAGAGCACTGGCCACTTTTCTCGGTCAGCAATGTCTAAAGCCAGCTGGATGGCCTTTACTTCTGCAAATTGGCTCGATTCACCTTCTCCTTCAGCAGTTTCTACAACTTGTCGCATAGGACTCCATACAGCAGCTTTCCACCTCCGATGTTTTCCCACAAGACGACAGGACCCATCAGTGAACAGGGCATATTGCTTCTCATTTTCTGGTAGTTCATTATACATTGGGGCCTCTTCAGCACGCGTTACCTCCTCCTCTGGCAATATTCCAAAATCTTTGCCCTCTGGCCAATCCATGATCACTTCCAGGATTCCTGGGCGACTGGGGTTTCCTATTCGAGCCCGTTGTGTGATCAGTGCGACCCACTTACTCCATGTAGCATCAGTTGCATGATGTGTACAGGGGACCCTCCCTCTGAACATCCAGCCTAGCACTGGCAGTCGTGGTGCCAGGAGCAGCTGTGCTTCAGTGCCGATCACTTCTGAAGCAGCTCGAACCCCTTCATATGCTGCTAATATCTCTTTTTCAGTTGGAGTATAGCGGGCCTCGGATCCTCTGTATCCCTGACTCCAAAACCCTAGGGGTCGACCTCGAGTCTCCCCTGGTGCTTTCTGCCAGAGGCTCCAGGTAGGGCCGTTCTCCCCGGCTGCGGTATAGAGCACATTTTTTACCTCTTGCCCTGCCCGGACTGGCCCCAGGGCTACTGCATGAACTATCTCCCGTTTAATTTGTTCAAAAGCTTGTCGTTGCTCAGGGCCCCATTTGAAATCGTTCTTCTTCCGGGTCACTTGATAGAGAGGGTTTACAATCAGACTGTAATTTGGAATGTGCATTCTCCAAAAACCCACGACGCCTAAGAAAGCTTGTGTTTCCTTTTTGCTAGTTGGTGGAGACATGGCTGTTATTTTGTTGATCACATCCATTGGGATCTGACGACGTCCATCTTGCCATTTTATTCCTAAAAACTGGATCTCCTGTGCAGGTCCCTTGACCTTACTTTGTTTTATGGCAAAACCAGCCTTCAGCAGGATTTGGACTATTTCCTTCCCTTTTTCAAAAACTTCTCCTGCTGTGTTGCCCCACACGATGATATCATCAATGTATTGCAGGTGTTCTGGAGCTCCACCCTGTTCTAGTGCAGTCTGGATTAGTCCATGGCAAATGGTAGGGCTGTGTTTCCACCCCTTGGGCAGTCGGTTCCAGGTGTACTGAACGCCCCTCCAAGTGAAAGCAAACTGTGGCCTGCACTCTGCTGCCAAAGGGATTGAGAAAAACGCATTAGCAATATCAACTGTGGCATACCACTTGGCTGCCTTTGACTCCAGTTCGTATTGAAGTTCTAGCATGTCTGGCACAGCAGCACTCAGCGGTGGCGTGACTTCATTTAGGCCACGATAGTCTACTGTTAGTCTCCACTCTCCATTAGACTTCCGCACTGGCCATATGGGACTGTTAAAGGGTGAGCGGGTCTTGCTGATCACTCCTTGGCTCTCCAGTCGACGAATCAGTTTATGGATGGGAATCAGGGAGTCTCGGTTGGTGCGATATTGCCGCCGGTGCACTGTGGTGGTAGCAATTGGCACTTGTTGGTCTTCGACCTTCAGCAACCCCACAACAGAGGGGTCCTCCGAAAGACCAGGCAAGGTGGACAGCTGTTTAATTTCCTCCATCTCCAAGGCAGCTATACCAAAAGCCCACCGGTACCCTTTTGGGTCCTTGAAATACCCTCTCCTGAGGTAGTCTATGCCAAGGATGCACGGAGCATCTGGGCCAGTCACAATGGGGTGCTTCTGCCACCCGTTCCCAGTTAAACTCACTTCGGCTTCCAATACAGTTAGCTGTTGGGATCCCCCCGTCACCCCAGAAATACAGATGGGTTCTGCCCCTATATAGCTTGATGGCATTAGGGTACACTGTGCACCGGTGTCTACCAGAGCCTTATACTTCTGTGGGTCTGACGTGCCAGGCCACCGAATCCACACAGTCCAGTAAACCCGGTTGTCCCTTTCCTCCCCCTGGCTGGAGGCAGGGCCCCTCTAATCCTCATCACAGTACTCATTTCTCATTTCTTGTACGTACGGGTCAGAAGTTTCTTCATTAAGATCAAGAGTAAGATCAGCCCTTCTACTCTCTCTGGGGAACTGCCCGCTGGAAACTGGAGCAGCAATTTTCCTGGAAGAACCTCTTTCTGTGATTGTTTTCCCTTGCAATTCGCGTACCCGTGCCCCTAGGGCTGCGGTAGGTTTCCCATCCCACTTCCTCATGTCCTCTCCGTGGTCACGCAGATAAAACCATAGGGTGCCCCGTGGTGTGTACCCTTTATATTCTCTCTCTTGAGCAAAAGAACGCTTACTTCTAATAGCCGAGATACTGGTCCGTACAGGTGAGGAGTAGGACCTATCCTCTCTGAGTTGCTGGATCTCCCGGGACAGTTTTTCGGACAGTTTCTCCACAGCCGAGACGATGGAGGAAGAAAGACTTTCCTCGTATTGCCGGAGTTGACTAGCCAATTCATCCACTGTTTGTTCCTCTCCATCTTTCCAGGTCATCACTGCCAATGAATTGGCGTATGACGATGGTGAGCTCCTTATAAACTTCCGCCACATGGGTCGTGTGCACTTGACTTCGTCTGGATCTTTGGATAGTTGTTTATTGTTCAGGTCACCATAAATCACCTCCAGTACAGCTAATTCTCTCAGAAACTGGATACCCTTCTCCATGGTGGCCCACTTGCTTGGGCGACATATGACATCTTCCTTAAAGGGATACCTTTCCTTCACGCTTGACAAGAGTCGCCTCCAAAGGCTGAGGATACGTGTCCCTTTTCCAATTGCTTTATCAATGCCCCCTTCCCTAGAAAGGGATCCCAGCTGCTTGGCTTCCCTACCCTCTAATTCCAGGCTACTGGCCCCATTATCCCAGCATCGGAGCAGCCAGGTGACAATATGCTCGCCTGGACGACGGCTGAAATCTTTTCGTATATCTCGCAGCTCACTCAGGGATAGAGATCGGGTGGTCACTGCCTCGTTTATGAGTTCTTCCTCTTCCTCCTCCCCGATCAGCGGCCGGCTCTCCTCCTCCCGTTCTCGTGATGGCCCTTCTCCAGGGTACTCGTACAGTTCTTCCTCCGGTTCCCTTTTAGAAGAAGCTTCTTCCTCCCTTACTAAACGAGCTGACTTCCGCTTCCAAAATTTCTTCTTGTGTACAGGGGCGACTGATACCGGCACAGGCTGGTTCTTTGGTTCAGCCACAGGGCCTGTTGCCGGGGTTGGAGTGGTCGCAGTGCATGTCGCCGGGGTTGGAGTGGCCGCAGTGCAAGTGCATGTCACCGGAGTCCGAGTAGCCGCAGGGCCTGTTGCCGGGGTCTGAGTGACTGCAGTGCAAGTGCATGTCACCGGAGTCTGAGTGGCCGCAGGGCCTGTCGCCGGGGTTGGAGTGGCCACAGTGCACGTGCATGTCACCGGAGTCTGAGTGGCCGCAGGGCCTGTCGCCGGGGTTGGAGTGGCCACAGTGCAAGTGCATGTCACTGGAGTCTGAGTGGCCGCAGGGCCTGTCGCCGGGGTTGGAGTGGCCACAGTGCACGTGCATGTCACCGGAGTCTGAGTGGCCGCAGGGCCTGTCGCCGGGGTTGGAGTGGCCACAGTGCAAGTGCATGTCACTGGAGTCTGAGTGGCCGCAGGGCCTGTTGCCGGGGTTGGAGTGGCCACAGTGCACGTGCATGTCACCGGAGCCTGAGTGGCCGCAGGGCCTGTTGCCGGGGTCTGAGTGGCCGCAGTGCATGTCGCCGGGGTCTGAGTGGCCTCAGTGCATGTCGCTGGGGTCTGAGTGGCCGCAGTGCATGTCGCCGGGGTCTGAGTGGCTGCAGTGCATGTCGCCGGGATTGGAGTGGCCGCAGTGCATGTCGCTGGGGTCTGAGTGGCCGCAGTGCATGTCGCTGGGGTCTGAGTGGCCGCAGTGCATGTCGCCGGGGTCTGAGTGGCTGCAGTGCATGTCGCCGGGATTGGAGTGGCCGCAGTGCATGTCGCCAGGGTCTGAGTGGCCGCAGTGCATGTCGCCGGGGTCTGAGTGGCCGTAGTGCATGTCGCTGGGGTTGGAGTGGCCGTAGTGCGTGTTGCCCGGGTTTGAGTGGCCGCAGGGCCTGTTGCCGGGGTCTGAGTGGCTGCACGGCCTGTCGCTGGGGTCGGAGTGGCCGCAGGGCGCGTTGCCCGGGTCTGAGTGGCCGCAGTGCGTGTCGTTTTACTGTCAGAGCCAGAGACCTTCCCTTCCCTTTGAGGGCACTGAATGGTGTTGAACAGGGCTCGGTAGGCATGGGCCAGGCCCCAGCACGTTGCAATGAGCTGCATCTCTCTGGAGTTGCCAGGGTGACAGCATACTTTTTCCAAATATTCTACTAACTTTTCAGGATTCTGCACTTGCTCAGGGGTGAAGTTCCAAAACACTGGGGGTGCCCATTGGCCTAGGTACTTGCCCATCTTGTCCCACACACCCTGCCACTCATAATTATTCAGCCTTGGGGCAGATCTCTGGATGATATTCTTAAATTGCTTACCAACTTTAGACAAAACCGAAACAGTATTCCCAAGAAGTATTAATAGAAGTATCTTAACTGCCCAAGGCTGTTCAAAATACTGAAAAATTACTGTAATGAAGGAGGAAACATTATAGAAGAAGGTAGTGACCCTGCCATTCTGTATTTCCTCCGTAAAAAAACTCTCAGAAAAGTTACTGCAATTGCTAGTTGTCTCCACGAAATGATCTCCGTGGTACAGTAACGGCTTCATTGCGAAGTTTACATACCACACTAACGTCAAGGTCAATGTTCTAAAAACAAACCTCACAAGCGAGACATTACTATTCACTGCAGACCACAGCAAACTGCAAAACCCAACACCAATCTTTAACATGTACAGCAGGAAAAAGAGCGCGATGCAGATTATACAAATCAATATTGAGAACAGAGAAACCAACATTGTGACCCACAACTACTAACAGATATAAGTTCTTTAATACGCTCCGGTTAACCTGTTATTATCTCAAACCCTTCGAGCCCCACGTTGGGCGCCAAAAAGGACTGTCGTGGTTTAACTTCAGTCAGCAACTAAGCACCACGCAGCCGCTCGCTCACTCCCCCCCACCCGGTGGGATGGGGGAGAGAATTGGAAGAGCACAAGTTAGAAAAACTCGTGGGTTGAGATAAAAACAGTTTAATAATTGAAATAAAATGATAATAATAATAATATGATAATAATAATAATAATACACAAAGCAAGTGATGCACAGTACAATCGCTCACCACCCGCCGACCGATGCCCAGCCAGTCCCCGAGCAGCGGCCCCCCCGGCCAGCTTTCCCCAGTTTATGTACTGAGCATGACGTCACATGGTATGGAATGTCCCTTTGGCCAGTTTGGCTGTGCCCCCTCCCAGCTTCTTGTGCACCTTCAGCCTTCTCAGTCGGTAGAACATGGGAAGCTGAAAAGTCCTTGGCTAGTGTAAGCATTACCTAGCAACAACTAAAACATGGGTGCGTTATCAACTTTGTTCTCATCCTAAATCCAAAACACTGTACCAGCTACTAGAAAAGAAATTAACTCTATCCCTGCCGAAACCAGGACAGGGGTTTATCATATACTAGTCCTACAATATGTTTTAATTGTGATCTGACACTGAATTCACTGCATTGACTAAAGAGTCCAGATGTTTCAGCTTTACAAAACTTGTGATTTTAATCTGCAATGCTGCATCATCAGCATTTCTAACAGTTACATGCTAGCTAATAAGGAATCATCTACAAGAACACTTTGTCTTCTGTACTGTCAGACTTTTTATAAGCTCCACGTCACAAGGCAATGCTGTGTGCTTTTCAAACAGTCAGTACTTGCTACGATTGGGAAGTGGATTTTGCCATAATCTCTGTCAGAGTCAATGGGCAGCTGAAGTTGTTTTCTGAACTCCTAAAATTCCTTTGAAGTTAATTGTTTAAGTGAAAACTTAGAAAAGGCAATTGCTACTGTAAGCATCTTTTCGACTCATGTAGTATGTTTTTATTGGTATATCTGAGCAGAAATTTTTGTACTCTGGATTTAAGTGCAATCAGTTTTTCCTTAAAAAGTGTCTGTTTTTTCTTTTTTGTATTGATCTCACTGCTCAACAAAGAAAAGTATTAGCACATCCACATTACAGCAGCAGCTCCACTTCTTCTAGGATTGACTTTCCTTTTCTGATAAAAGATGTACGAAGCAATGAGAGATACCCAAAGCCACATACTCTGCCAGATTCTACCTGATAATAAATGTTAATAATTTTGTACTTTTATTTATTTTTTCTACAAACTCTTCATTTCTTTGGTTGTTCAGAAACATTTTTGCATGATGAAGACATGCGTTCATGACCATCAGTGCTCCATTTTCTTATCAAAGTTGATGAAATGTATTATACATTTTCTTTACTAGTTCTTTTTCTCTTTTTTAATAATTCATCTAGAAAGTGTGGTAGGAGGGGCTAACAACTTATGCAGTGAAATTCAGCTTTAGATTAAGATACTTAAGCCTATTTGTTCATAAGATATATATATGTTTACCTTCATCAGAACTAACATTTAAGCTCCTGTTACAGTTAACAGAGAAATAGTTGATGTAGTCCTTGGAGTCTAGAAAGCTGATTGCCACTAGCTACATCTATACGAGCAAATTAAACAAGAGAGAAGTTGTGGGCTCTGGTATCGGATGTTAGTCATCCACACTATTAAATTGTCCTCGGTCTGGTTTTAGCTTATTCCAAACAGTGCTCACCTGAATAATTCCCAGGCATGTTTTGAAACATAGCATAGATCAGAGACTATTTACAACAGGTGCCAACCTGTTTTGGACACAGAGAGTAATAATAATGACATAATTATACCATACTAGTTGAGCTCTGTGCCTGCACAGTTCAGGTTTGCCTAAGGGTTTGCTTTGGTTACCCACAGGTAGATGTTTCCTGCTACCTGAGATGCTCTATCAAGCCCTGTCTAGCCCCCAGTGGTCCCTCTAAAAGGACATGGAACTCCTCTAGGTTCTCTGCTGTATCTGTGAGCAGTTTTTAGATGTTTCATATAACTTAGTGTGCATCAGATGATACTAGGTGTTTATATGAGGCCAACTGAATCGAGACCTACATGTCTTCTTTAGGGTGAGCTGAAAAGCTGTCCAGATTCTATTAACTGTATTGTCAGAAGAGTCTCATACGGCACCAGGCTACAGTGTTTAATCAACTGAATATGTTTTAGGAATCTTAAATAGTTTTACCTCAGGCTTTGATACAGTTTAGGTCAGTTTACAAAGGTCTATATTTAAAGCACCCTTTCAGGAAAGAAATCTATATTTGCAGGGTAATTTGAAGGCCTTTTTAAGTTGTCTGTTTTGGGATGATATGGCTCGCATTTGACAAGTACTCTTTGTGTCCAGTGAGTATATAGAGACTCTATGCAACTAATTCAGAAACAGATGCCCATACTGTAGATATTCAAAGTTATTAGTCCCCAGTAATGTATTGCATTATAATGACTTCTCTTTCCAGGGGTATAAACAACATTACTAAGCTGTTTGTTTTGCCCATGTACCATGTCACCCTCATCATATTTATGTAGCCAGATATTGTTTATATATACATAAATCTCCTACTTGCTGAGAATTCAGCTGACCTAGCACAGGTACTCACGACTAACTCTGATGACAAGGTCAATCATTGTTTGCAAGCCTTGCCATTTCCTTGCAGCTTCTTTTTTATATTTACCCACAGTTTTCCACTTGTGTGACAGCATGTGAGTACTGTGCTTGTGCCTCTTTCAATCCTTGAACATTTTCCAGCTTCTCTACTAACTGCAGTGGCTATGTTGCCAGCTGCTGTAACAGAGGTGTAATCATAAACTGGTTGTTATACTGTCTACTTGGGTTTGTTGCTTTTTGCTAATGTCAGCATGGGATTGAATTGGAAGTTTTCTGGCAGTTTCTGGCCCTTTTATACACACAATGTTCCTGTCTCTTCTCATTTCTTCATGTAAGTGAGGAAATGTGTTGGGTTGCACTAGGCTCTCTACAGCTGTTTGCGAGTCCTATTTAGTTTAAATTAAGCCTGCGTTCTTTTGCTATCTTATGGAGAAGTGAATCTCAAACATATGATGCTTCGACAACTTCTTATTTTTTCTGTCTTCAGTTAACAATTCCAAGAATTCGTTGTCCACCCTTTCTATTGTGTAAACCTTACCTGTAGTTTCCAGGATTCCTGCTCAGCCCATACAAAGTCTGATGAAGCCGAGAGATGAATGAGGAGAATATTTATTTTAAAGATGTCTTTCTTAAATTTTGGCAGTTTGGAGATGTCCCCTAAGAACCTTTCTGTCCATGCTTTGGTATCAGCCTCTCACAGGTCTCTAGCCTGTATTTGAATGTCCCATGGCAACTGGTATTAGTGACATCCCTTTTCTTTCTGTCTGTCTTTTTCCCCCATTTGACTTCCTCACAAATGGAGAAGATCGGGAACCACCATCCTCCTATTCCCTCATCTCAGACTTGAGGAGTCAATTAAAATCCTGTGTTCCCTGTAATCCCTTTGCATCTTTGCTTTAAAAAGAAAAGTAGTCTTTGCTTCTGCTGTATTCCTCTCCCCAACCTCCCCATTTTATAGTGAGTAAAAATAGGCTTCCTTGAATCTCCTACTCCATCTCATGTATATTGAAATTGCCATCTCTTACGTATTGAAATAATTCCCGATGTTTAGAATATTTTGTTTCACTCCTCACTACCTAAAATTTTTAAGTTTCTATGACTGGCTGTATTATTCTTTTGAATGTATTATGCATCCACATATTGGTAGATAGATAGATAGATAGATAGATAGATAGATAGATAGATAGATAGATACAGTGTAAATTTGAACTGATTTGTGACTGGAAACAGGTGTGGATTTACTAAGGTGGACAGCGTAAGTGTAACTGTAGCCCAGATTAATAACCCTGAGGATAGCATACACTTTCCCAGGCCCATTGTGTAATGTCCATTTTCATGTTAACTAACTACCCCAAATTTCCTTCCTTTTTTTTTTTCCCTGTGAGGAAAGTCAAGTTTGTATTCTTAACACTTGACAGCAACAAGAGCTATCTCAAAATCATAGAACTTGGGAAAAGGCCTTGGAGTCAGTGGTTGTTGCTGGTTGTATGCTAGGCATGTACCTCCAACATGGAAAACAGCAGCCTTGGAGAACTGTATGATAATTTGGGCAAGGGAGAGAAATCCTGTTGTGTCTCATATCTGGTTCTCCATGTACCACTTTACATGTGAGAGGCTATAGGATGTTAATCCATTGCATTCCTATTTCCTGGTATTTCAAAAGTATGTTTTCGTTGTTAAGATTCTACCCTGTAAGCCTTACTTTTAGTTTGACCTTTTTCAGAGCCAAGACCATGCCATCTTCCACCTAATTAGCTATTTCTTCGGAGATATTTTGTGAGTGTGTCTCATTTCTCAGTTTTAGATTCTGAGCCTGATTTGATGAGCTAATGATCCTATTAGTAGACTCAGCATGGTAGTGACATTTTCAGAAATAGTATATAGAAAAAGATTGGGAGATAGGTTGTGTTTCTTACACATTACTCATATCCTTTGTGCTCCATCCTTCCAAAGTATCTGCATGGTGACATTTTGAGGATAAATAGAATAAAAATATTTTATAACTGGGTGGCAACATTCTGCTGATTCTGAGTTTGTGTGGGTAAACTGCTCTTGGGGTCAGAATATCTTGCTTCATTTCTAATTACCTAAGTTTTTTTTTTTTTACTGTCTGCAACATTTTGCTGTATTTGTTTTCATTTGAACTAAATTGTGCCTGGAAATGTCCTTTCTATTTCTTATTATGCCAATTTTCTATCCCACTTTTTATGAAAAAGTCAGACTGACTTTACCAGCTAAGCTGTGGCTTGAGCAGCTAAGGACTCAATTGGTATTCAGGGGTATGTTTCCAAATTTTAACTATTAGTTCTGCAATTAGAAGGAGACAGTTTCCCTGCAGAAGATAGGAGTGGGAGGCAGCAGCCACGGGGAATGGAAAGATCTGGAGATATGTTTTACTGCTTTGATAAGGTCTGTGATTTTAATCAGTCTTCCACCAAACTGGACAAAATCATTCCACTTCTGAGTAGCCCTGGGTATATAGAGTGAATACAATACTCAGTGCGGTAGTGCATGTGAGCAGAGCTGACAGGGAAAGCATGATGTGGCGTTCTCATGGTTAGCAGATACGAAAATTGGCAGCTGAATATTTCCAGTTTAAAAATATTAATGTACTATCTACTGCTGTTATCAGTGCTGTCAGAAAACCTAGTAAATAACAAACATTAAGTCCTCACATTCACTGTCTCATCTGGGTATGATTTTTCTTAATTACTACTGTGATTAGAAGCAGTAGGAGGAGTACTGTTAAAAGTTATAATTCTTGCCACACAGATTTTCACAAGAAAAAGAGTCTTAATGTGAATCTAACTTAGAAAAAAGCATTGGTGAATTTGGAAAATTAATTAATTCTCCAGTATTTTCAAGTGCCCAGCAAAGCTGACTGAGGAAAGGACACATGGCTTATGACAGAGACAGCTTTCCATGTATCTAATGTGACTGTGATTTGCACGCAGTGCCAAAGCGTCACAAAGAATTGGTATTGTGATTATAATCTTTCAACTCCAAAGGATTTTTTTAAGTTCCTGGAATAGCTGACTGTATTTATTAGTTTGTATTTTAAATTCAGTATTCTCATCAAACAAAAAAATCAAATTTAAGATAAAGCACTTTTCCCTTCTTTTTTATAATGACCCTATTTAGATATTTCAAAGTAATGATTGAAAAATACCATAATCTTTTAATGGTCTTGTTCTCTTAGAAGACCTCATCTGGCCTAAAATTATACTTTTCTCCTTTCAGTAGTCTTTACATCTTACACAGCACTGCTGAATTTGTAGAGTTGCATTCAGGCTTTTCTCCGGACAGCTTGTTACATCCACTCTAATGTGATTGACCATATACCCTATCTTTTGGAGTTGCACCTTGCCTATCCTCTGTGCTGCTTTAATGTCTCATAAGCAAATAGGTGTCCACTTAAAAACAAGACAAAACAAACAAAAAACCCACCCAAACAACCCACACTTCTCTCAGTTATAATTTGTCATATCTTTTTTCTTTTTTTTTTTTTTTAAATCTCCATGAAACCCATTTGCTACACCTTTCCTCCTTAAGTTTGCTTTTGCTGTCAGTCTAATGACTTACACTTACTAGGATTTACAATTTGGAATAGTACTCAAGGTCCTCTCAGTTCATCTTCTATTCCCATATAATTTACTTCCATTATATATTTCTCTTCCAGAACATCTAGAGTGCTCTTAGACTTTTCTTCTTTTCAACCTGAAGCCTTTCACATATGAACTTGTGTTATTGCCTAGCACAGTGCTAACATCCTTTTGCTCCTCCAATTTTTAGGGGTCTCTGAACATTTTGCTGCAGAAGAACAGGTACTATGCATATAGTACAATTTTATTTTTATTGTCTTTTTTCTATAGAGCTGTGTCTTCAGTATCCCAAAATATGTAAGAGTCATGGAGTCATTCAGATTGGAAGGGACCTTCAGAAGTCTCTAGTCCAACCTCCTGCTCAGAGCAGGGTCAATGCTGAATTCATACTGGGTTGCTTAGGACATTATCTGTGTGACCTGTGCCAATGCTTAATTATTCTCATAGTGAAAATTTGTTTCTTTATATTCACTCAGAACTTCCCCATTTCAATTCATGACCACTGCCTCTCCTCAACTCACTGTGTACCTAAGTAAAGAGACTGGCTTCATCTTCTTGGTGAGCTACCCATAGGTACTGGAAGGCTGCAGTTACACCCCACCAAACCCACCTCTTCTTCATGCTGAAAAATCCCAACTACTCCAGCCTCTCCTCAAAGGGTGAGTGCTCAAGCCCTGACCATTTTGGGGCCACCAGCTGAATTCACTTCTTTTTATCAGCATCCTTCTTGTATTGGGAAGTCCAAAACTGGAAGCAATATTCCAGGTATGGTATATCATAGACGAATGATAAAGAAAAGACGAATCATCACTTCCTTGATTGGGTATGATTTTCTTGATACAGCCCAGTATCTTGTTAGCCTCCATTACTGCTACAGTGCACTGTTGACTCATGTATAGACTACTGTCAGCTAGGACCCCCAGGTCCTTTCCTGCAGATATCAAACAGGATGAGTCCCAGAATAGGCCGCTGAGAAACTCTACTTGTAACCAGCCTCCAGGTAGAGTCTGAATCATTATTTATTATCCTTTATTATCTAGTAGTTCACCTAGTAGTTCATCTAGTAGTTCAGTAGGTCATAACATGCCAACTTAAAGACATGGAGGAGACCTTGTCAAAAGCCTTGCTAAAGTCAAGATACACAACAGTTACTGCTTTCCTCTCATCCACAGGGCTAGTCATTTTATCACAGGAGGCAATCAAGTAGGTCAAACATATTTTGTCCTTGGGGAATCCATGCTGGCTCTTTCTGGTCACCTGCTTCACATGTCCAGAAATGGCTTCCAAGAGGACATGTTCCATGATTTTTCTCAGGAATGAATTGAGGTTGATTGCCTTGTAGTTTTCTGGACTGTTTTTCTTGACCTTTTTGAAAATCTGTGCAACATTTGTCTTTCTCTATTTGAGGACCTTTCAAAGTTGAGAAACAATAGCCTTGCAATGACATCAGCCGGCTCTCTTTGCAACCTTGGATGCATCCTTGTGATTTCCATAGACTTGGGAGAGGTTTGATTTCTCAAGAGATCCCTGGCTTGATCTTCTTGCAGCACTGATATTTCCCCTCTTCCTTGAACCTTGTTTCTAGGCACAAAAGCCTGAGAGACTATGCTTGTGAAGACAAAAGTAAAGAAGGTATTGAGTACTCAGCCTTCACTGCATCCACTGTCACTGAATCACCTGCCTTACATTTTTCTTGTTTCTTTTACTATTAATATAGCAGTAGAAGCTTTTCTACTTGTTCTTGATGTCCCTTGTCAGATTCAACATGAGTTCAGCTTTGGCTTTCCTAACACCATCCCTCATACTCTGGCAATATTTCTGTATTCCTCCTCTGCAGCTTATCCTCACTTCCACCTCATGATACACCATTTTTTGCACTGAGACTTAGTTGTGAATTCCCTGTTCAGTCAAAACAGTCTCCTGATATATCTGCTTGTACTTCAAGTTTATTCATTTTATGCTTCCTTCATTTATTTATTAAAATTACATTTTTGCAAGGAATTTCAAAAGCTTATAATCAATATTCTGGTTATCTGCTATCATCTTGTTATCTATTTACATCTTCTGCAATAGTTGTGCAATTCTTTTTAATTCCTTATGAAATTAAACACAGATTAAATAATTTTTAACAAATTAATAAAAATGTCAGGTATCTAAAAAAGAAGTGAAGCAAGTCTGCTTTCTTTAGTCATTAAATAATCTTCCTTCTATATCAGTGCTTTTCAGTCAGTGGAAATGGGCGTTAAAGGAGGAGGAAGGATGATAAAGAGTCATTGAAGAGCTGCTGTTGCTAAGCTCTATACCTAGCTTGTCCAGTATTTTAATTCATATTTCATATCCAGTAGATACTTCTCTGTGCAAGTTTGCATCAATTTTACCAAGACATTAGTCCAAATAATCTTATAATTTACTTGGATGGTACACTATGCCATAGTCTTTGCACAGCCTATTGAAAATATGCACTGCTAGATGTTCATTTTTACTCCCATCTTTTTTGTTCTTGAAGTATTCCAATTATTTTCAACATTCTTGCAACATAAAGGCAAGCAGCTTAAATTTTTTAGTGTCTATTTCTTGTCTTCTTAGTTCTGTCACACCTGATCACATTTATCAATCTTTTCGTACAGTGTAACTGAAAAAAGTTAAAGAACACAGTCCTTACTTCTACCATTCTTCTAGCTATACCTTTACTTAGCATGTTATGGATGGAGATGGAATCTGAGCAAATTTGTTAAGCTCATTAACCAATAGTTGTAAAATCCATCCTTCCCTGGTGCTTTTCAATTATGTAATTTTCTTTTGCTTTCTCTGTTCACTTCATTTTCATAAATGATGCCTCTTCATGTATTATAGATGTATTTTCTAACCACAGTGCCTCAAAATTTTGATTGTTGACTGGAACCCCATTGTGCTCAGTCCTGGATACATACGGATCAATAATGAAGCAAACCTGTCTCTGCTATGAAAAGTATAAAAATAGGATGAGAGACAACAGATGGATACAGACAGATGGGACAAAATCCATACAAGAAGACTTATTTTCACTGTTTTATGAGTATGTCCTGACTCCACCATTTTTTTGTGAATGCGTAGTTTAATTTGAACTGACTTGTGTCTGAGAAATAAACATTTTTTTAAAAACTACATTGGATTTACAATAAAAAAAATCTACGTAGTTGTTGCTTGTGTTTTTAAATCTACAGGTATGAACACTGAATGACCACAGGAACAGCTTTAGCATTAAGAGAACATTGTCATTGTAGGAACTTTTTTGGAGAGGCTGGACAGCAATAGTGATTGCTGTATTTTACTCATGTGTCTCCAACTAATGACTTTCTGATCTATACCATTCTATTATAGGGACAGGAATAAGCCAAATTTTGGTCTATAACTGGGCTACTTTGGGATAACTGACATATTTGCAAGGTTACAATCTTTTTAATCTTATTATATTGCACAGTATTATTCTAATTGGAGAACCTTTAAACCTGTTTTATCTTAATTTAATCTGAATTTGAAAGGATATTATAGTTCTTACTTCTAGAACACTACTTCCAGTTCTGCATATGCTCTCTAGACTTGTACTCTTGGACCCAATATAGTTAGAGGCTGGATTTTCACAATGCCCTCTGAGAACCGATAATTCTAACAGCTGACAAATTCTGAATTTGTGTTCATACTTCTTTAGATCATGCAGCTGAGCCATCAGCAACAGTACTACAGTTCAATATTTGTACAAGTCAGCCCAACAGCTACTGTTTTAGAGAGGGAGGATAAGCAAATAAGCAACAATGATTCTGGGACTATTCCTGTGGTCATAAAACTTAGCCATAATGTTTTGCTCAGGTCTGTGATAGAATTCACAAATGTCATTCTTCTGAATTTGGTACAGACCACACTTTGTAAACTGTCATTAGGATGGACTGTGTGATCCTCATCATGCTTCTGCTCAAAGTGCGGAAGGAAAGGAAGTGATGAGTGTAGCTCTAAGGAAATAAAATCTATTTTAAAATACTGATTATTATAGCAGGCAGCCTAGATAACTTTGGCTCAGCTGGACATCCCTGCATGCATACTCTCTGTGGATGGCTCTCTCAGGCATAGTATATGTTAGGAAGCACTGGGAATGGAACAAGTTCAAGTGTACAACTTGCTAAAAAGTAAGGATTTTAATTTGCAGGAAATTTTAAATGAATGTTAGTTTCCTGTCCAGATTGAATCAAAAACATTTGCTCTCCCTATATGTCTAGTGGTAGGTCTTGGATACTGTAGCTGCTTAGGGCAATTGGTGTTCCTGTCAATTTCCCAAATAATCCCTGCTGTTAAACTGATGATACTGTCATTTCCACTGGGCAGTTGCAGAGGACTTGGCTTTTGAGCAGCTGTATGAATCTGATTTGAATATTTCATAGTTTGTGAGGTCTCTGTCCCTATGGCAGACCTACCAGGAATTAAAAAAGTGTTCCCTGCAAACTGAGAGCTGCAGTCAGTGAAAGCTTGTTAAACCCAAGAGGTTTGAAATGAGACAGTTGGGCTCGATGAACTATGTGTTTCTGTGTAACTTTATTTTGTCAGGGCTTATTTGACTAGCTGTACATATTGACAGCTGCCGACAGACAAATACCTTATCAGTGGTCTTAACAGCGTGATTGTTCTAATGGAGAAAAATGGATTGTACTTGATGCGTTTATCAGGTGTTTCAAACTAAACTCTTGACACTACAGAAATGCATCTGACTTTCACAAAACTTATGTGCAGTAATTGGAGATATTCATCATCATTCCCCGTTTCCTTCCTCATCTCAGTTCTGTTTTGGCCTGTGAAGCTTTTGAGATCAGAGATAAAGATAAACTATAATGTGGTGTTTTGGATACTGCTAATGAAAAAAAAGAATCATAAGGAAAACTGTTTTCAATCTCACAAAGTCAAGAACATCTCATTATCATGGGAAATATAAATTTGAGCCTGGGTCTCCTACAACCCAAGCAAGGTTAAACAGGTTCAAACCCAGATTATGGAGCATGTCTATAAGCATTCCCATAAAATTCTGTTTTCAGACACATGTTTTAATGATTCAGATTTTCTTCCAATGAGGAATTAAAAAAAAAAAAAGAAAATTAAAATGACTGGGGCATAACTATGTCCTCTAGTTTGCTCTGCTTCATCCAAAATCTGTTAGTCTTGTGTCACAATCAGGGAGTAACAGTATTATAGATATGCCATAGCCCCCCAAAACCTACTGTATCATCGCCTACAAGTGCTTTAATGCCCATGTCAGAACACTGCCCCCTCACGAACACCAGTGGTTTACTAGGAAAGTTGTCGTATACCAGGTCAAGTTATGAATAGGACATCCCTCTCACTACAACTTCTCACTCGCACCAGAGTCATCAGGACAGACAGATAAACAGTGAAGTATCAGAAAGAGTGTCAGAAAAAAGACTTTAGAACAAAATTCTATCAAGCCAGGAAAAATTACTGTCTCGTTGGTGCCCAATGTGGGGCATGAAGGGTTCAAATAACAACAGATCTGACCAGAGTGTGTTAAGACAAATTTGTTATAAGCATTCATCATATTGGTTTAATAGTCGCTGGTCACAATATTGATTAATTTACTCTCAAAGATGTCGTGCCCCACGTTGGGCACCAAAAAGGACTGTGGTGGTTTAACCCCAGCTGGCAACTAAGCACCACACAGCTGCTCGCTCACTCCCCCTCGGTGGGATGGGGAATAGAATCAGAAGGGTAAAAGTGAGAAAACTCATGGGTTATGATAAAGACAGTTTAATAGGTAAAGCAAAAGCTGCGCACGCAAGCAAAGCAAAACAAGAAATTCATCCACCACTTCATAGAATCATAGAATCATAAAATCATTAAGGTTGGAAAAGATCTCTAAGATCATCGAGTCCAACCATCGACCCAACACCACCATGCCCACTAAACCATGTCCCTAAGCACCTCATCTACACGTCTTTTAAATATCCTCTGGGATGGTGACTCAACCACTTCCCTGGGCAGCCTGGTCCAATGCTTGACAACCCTTTCGGTGAAGAAATTTTTCTTAATATCCAATCTAAACCTCCCCTGGCACAACTTGAGGCCATTTCCTCTTGTTCTATCGCTTGTTACTTGGGAGAAGGTACTGACACTCACCTCACTACAACCTCCTTTCAGGTAGTTGTAGAGAGCGATGAGGTCTCCCCTCAGCCTCCTTTTCTCCAGGCTAAACAACCCCAGTTCCCTCAGCCGCTCCTCAGAAGACTTGTTCTCCAGACCCCTCACCAGCTTCGTTGCCCTTCTCTGGACACGCTCCAGCACCTCAACGTCCTTCTTGGAGTGAGGGGCCCAAAACTGAACACAGTATTCGAGGTGCGGCCTCACCAGTGCCGAGTACAGGGGCACGATCACTTCCCTACTCCTGCTGGCCACACTATTTCTGATACAGGCCAGGATGCCCTTGGCCTTCTTGGCCGCCTGGGCACACTGCCGGCTCATGTTCAGCCGGCTGTCGACCAGCACCCCCAGGTCCTTCTCTGCTGGGCAGCTTTCCAGCCACTCTTCCCCAAGCCGGTAGCGCTGCATGGGGTTGTTGTGGCCAAAGTGCAGGACCCGGCACTTGGCCTTGTTGAACCTCATACAGTTGGCCTCAGCCCATCGATCCAGCCTGTCCAGGTCCCTCTGCAGAGCCTTCCTACCCTCGAGCAGATCAACACTCCCGCCCAACTTGGTGTCTTCTGCAAACTTACTGAGGGTGCCCTCGATCCCCTCGTCCAGATCATTGAGAAAGATATTGAACAAGACCGGCCCCAAAACTGAGCCCTGGGGAACACCACTCGTGACCGGCCGCCAACTGGATTTAACTCCATTCACCACAATCATTCACTTCCCATCGGCAGGCAGGTGTTCAGCCATCTCCAGGAAAGCAGGGCTCCATCACACGTAACCGTTACTTGGGAAGACAAACGCCATCACTCCAAACGTCCTCCCCTTCTTCTTCCCCCAGCTTTATATGCTGAGCATGATGTCATATGGTGTGGAATATCCCTTTGGTCAGTTGGGGTCAGCTGTCCCGGCTGTGTCCCCTCCCAACTTCTTGTGCACCCCCAGCCTACTCGCTGGTGGGGTGGACTGAGAAGCAGAAAAGGCCTTGACTCTGTGTCAGCACTGCTCAGCAGTAATGAAAACATCCCTGTGTTATCAACACTGTTTCCAGCACAAATCCAAAACAGCCCCATACTAGCTACTGTGAAGAAAATTAACTCTATCCCAGCCAAAAGCAGTACAAAGTGTTAGTCCTGTGATATACATTTGTCTGGAAATGTTCTCACTGTTTCTCAGATGTCTCCAGCAAGCTATTGGTTTTCTGTTTATTTGCTTTGTTTTGTTTTGTTTTGTTTTTCCCAGTGAGATTTCTTAGAGAAGTAAAATTTAAGTGATCATATTGTATGTCTATCTATCCCTCCCCTTTTCTTGTCCACAATTTTTTAACCTGTCCACCGACTTCAAAGAACTTTGACATAGACACAGTCGTTTCAAAGATACTCTGTTCCTAGACATATTGTGAAAACAGACAGCTAAGTACTTGAGAGAGAACATACAGCTGTCTACAGTATGACCTCAGCCCTTATTAAACAGTAGGGAATACACATGGAGGAACCACATTACGAAAACTTCAACCATCAGATAAATTTTATGTGGAAGTCATATCTTCCTAGCTAACACCAGAGACAACTCCATAGGAAATCAAAATTTATGATTTTCTCTGTTCATGGAGCTATTGTTTTTTAGTTTTTAGAAAGTTTCTGTCTCTGTTTAAAACACATTTCGGATGTACATTTCACTATTATTATTTTTTTTAAATACCCAACCCTACTTTTCTCTTTTTACATTCTCACTCTGTTTTCTTTTTCCTCTCCCCAAGAAACTTAGAAATACTCAGTTCACACTTGACACCTGGATATGGAGCTGTATAAGCCAGAATGAAGTTTTCTTTACAGTTTCTGGACAGTTTCTACAGTATCTGGACTCTTACATTCACTTGCCTTTCCTACGTTAGCACTAAGGGAGCTGTTTTGGAGATTAAATTTACCATCTGATGTCCCACTTTCTATAAACTACCCTGAATCACCTTTACGAGAGCTGTGCCATGCTGTGAACTTAAGTGTTGCAATCTGGACAGATATTTGCCTTCTAAGTCACAATCAAAGTTGTCAAGTTAATAGCATGTAATTAATGAACAGGAAATCCTTTTCTCTTGCACTGAGTTCACTTTTTCTAGACCATGAATTCATAATGGAGAGGCAGCAAAACTCAGGAAAAAAATGAAAGGAAACAAAGAAAGGTAAGGTCAGGCATCTTGCTCAGTGCAAGTGCTAAGCTGAAAGCAGATGTACATCTTCCTACACAACATCCCGAGACACTCTACTCAACAGGCCAGCCCATTTGATCAAATACATTGCTGTCCTGAATTTTAATATGACAGGTGCACTTTTAAGTCTCTTGTTTATGCTTCACTACTTGAGGACTAGGGAAGGATTACAGTGGACTCCTTCATCTACCTTTATTTGTTGATCACGTGTAGGAAAAAGAGAACGTACAGAGGTCCTCAACCATACATCTGTCACTGTATGCAGTTACAACATTGAGTGAAGTGCTAAGCTCAATGCGTGTGAAAGGATTTTACACAGACTGAAGAATAATAAGAATGAAATATCCATAATAAAAATATTTTTACCTTAGCCAAGCATCAAAACACCTACAGAGGGGGTGGGATCTTTATATGCACCTAAAGTTGGGATCCACAAACCATCACATGGTTTCATCGCAGCCAACACACGTCTCTGTCCCTCCTAACCAAACTTGCACAGAAGCAGCTGTTCCCAAACCACCATTGTGACATAATTCAATTCTATTTCTGAAGTCATTATGGTAGGCCTGTTGCTATGACAACATAACACTCTCTGTTGCTAATGCATATGTCTCAGAAACAATTAGAGAAGGACCACTATCCCAAAATTGACTTTAATTAGATTAGTTCAAAAATTAGTCTCTAATACCATACATCGGGGGGAAGTGTGTGATAAATCTTTTCCTTAATAAATGATTCCAGGCAAAAGTAGTTTGGTTCAGCTATATTCCCCTTACTTTTATAGCTGTTGACCTTTTAGTTGTACATAAGAAAAAAAGAAGGCAAAATCAACAATTCTATTCCTCCTACTTGGGAATATGAAATAATCACATTTAACCAGGAAGTCCTAAAAGGAAAGTGGGTATTTCCTTGTTAAACACCTTGCTTCTCCTTCTGAATATTTTAAAATGTTCAGATAGATCTAGAGGTTTTTAGGTTCTTTCTGCAGTTATTGTTTTTTCTCCTTGTATTACAGTGCTTACTAACATGGGAATTCACTACAGGATGCATCTGATTATACAATCTTATCCCTCCACAAAAAATATGTGTAATTTGCCACTAAGATAAGTTTTCAAGTCTCATTCAACATGATCTTTATCCCACCTAAATTTTAATTACATGATTTTCAGATTTTTATCTCATCTTTCCTGGTAGTCCTTTATCCTAATTTACTGCTTGACAGTGACAATAGAGACAACACAACAAAATATTGTTAAAATTGGTGGGACTGATCTCCCTGACTATCACTCTTCCAGCGGGGTTCTGCCAAGCCAGCGGGTCCTTTCCAGTCCTGAACTCCTGTACAATGGCAATGTTTTTACCTAGCACGGTGTGGAAGCAGAGAAGGTTTGGGATTTTCAGCTTCATATATGCAACCAGACATTACATATTCACAAAATAAAAAACCCTATTCTTCAAACTGAATTTGTTGTAAGATCAACTCTCCTGAAGCTGCAGGTTCCATGTTACTCCATTACTTTTCTGAACTCTTTATTTGATGTGTGTCACTATAAAAACATGCAGTTATGTCACAGAGCAAGAATTGCAACTGTCTTGAAAGTAATTTCTTCTTTATTTAAAAACATGTTCCATGTTAACATTTTTTTCCTTTTTGTGGGTGGAACAAGCCATCATTCAAAAATAATTATTAACAGAAAAGCTCACTCAATTATACCTGAAGTACATTTTAGCAAGTTTAAAAAAAACAACAGTATATGTATATCTTCCTCTCTTTTAATTTGTTACATATGATAACAATGATAATAACTATCGCAATTCAATCTACTGTTCATACTGCATCACTTTTCATTACATTCTTTCTCAATGTCTGGAAAAGTCACAAGTGTTGGATTTGGAACAGTTGAAAAATGATAGCATTAAGCACTAATTGCTTCCCTATTCAGTAATTTCTCTAAACTAGGATTAGCTGAAGAAATGAGGTCTTCATGAAGAAAACGGGGTAATTCCTAAACAACCGTCAGCAAAACTGATTCTTGCACACGTGCGATAAAACTGTTTCCTCAGCTGAAAGACAGTGACTCTGAGCTCTGTCTCACCTTGTAGCTATAATGCCCATCACTGAGGTATAGATTCAGCCTACCTAAATTCAGTGCCCATAACAAAATAGAATAAATCCAGGTCTTCTTGACAGAAGCATGGATGATCCATTTTGTAAGAACTGTGACTTTTCTGAGGACACAGAAGCCTCCAAAATAAGGGTTGGTTCAAAAGTCTTGTAACCTCAGAAATCAATCTGACATTGAGAGAGCAGTCAGCTGTGCTGGATCGTGAAGAACAGTATCAGAGCAATCCTGGCTTCACACCATTCACACATTTTCCATTCTCACATGGAGCCAAAGCCTCTGGGGAGCATAACTTAATTTATGATGGTCACATAGTGACATGGATATAAGTAGAAGTACCTCACGTGTGACGAAATCCCTTCTCCAACTTGAAGAGAAGAGATCCATGCACCACGACCACATCGAATCACTCTGAACTTGGCACTGAAATCACATTCTTCAGGACAGACCGTCTGGTGGGAAATAGCATAGAGACTTCACAGTTTCTCAAAGATATATGTGATTGTGTACATGCAACATTTGAAGAAAAGTAATTCCTTAGATACAATTGAACACTTTTCAGTTTCTCTGAAATCTTTAAGTCCCTCAGTTGAGGGCATTAAGGCCATCTGTCAGTGGGTGCATTCAGAGTCCTGTAAGAACCTGAGCAGATGCAAAATCACTCAGGTGTCACTGAGCTTGACATGGAAATCCCACTTTTACCATCTTCTCTAATGGCTTTATGTTGCACATGATTTCAGAATCATAGAATCATAGAATTGTTTATGTTGGAAAAGACCTTTAAGATCATCAAGTCCAACCGTTAACCTAGCACTGCCAACTCCACCACTAAACCATGTCCCTAAGCGCCACATCTACAGGTCTTTTAAATACCTGCAGGGATGGTGACTCAACCACTTCCCTGGGCAGCCTGGTCCAATGCTTGACAACCCTTTCGGTGAAGAAATTTTTCCTAATATCCAATCTAAACCTCCCCTGGCGCAACTTGAGGCCATTTCCTCTTGTTCTATCGCTTGTTACTTGGGAGAAGGTACTGACACTCACCTCACTACAAACCTCCTTTCAGGTAGTTGTAGAGAGCGATGAGGTCTCCCCTCAGCCTCCTTTTCTCCAGGCTAAACAACCCCAGTTCCCTCAGCCGCTCCTCAGAAGACTTGTTCTCCAGACCCCTCACCAGCTTCGTTGCCCTTCTCTGGACACGCTCCAGCACCTCAACGTCCTTCTTGGAGTGAGGGGCCCAAAACTGAACACAGTATTCGAGGTGCGGCCTCACCAGTGCCGAGTACAGGGGCACGATCACTTCCCTACTCCTGCTGGCCACACTATTTCTGATACAGGCCAGGATGCCCTTGGCCTTCTTGGCCGCCTGGGCACACTGCCGGCTCATGTTCAGCCGGCTGTCGACCAGCACCCCCAGGTCCTTCTCTGCTGGGCAGCTTTCCAGCCACTCTTCCCCAAGCCGGTAGCGCTGCATGGGGTTGTTGTGGCCGAAGTGCAGGACCCGGCACTTAGCCTTGTTGAATCTCATACAGTTGGCCTCGGCCCATCTATTCAGCCTGTCCAGATCCCTCTGTACAGCCTTCCTACCCTCGAGCAGATCAACACTCCCACCCAACTTGGTGTCGTCTGCAAACTTACTGAGAGAGCACTCAATCCCCCCATCCAGATCATTGATAAAGATATTAAACAGAACTGGCCATAGTACTGAGCCCTGGGGAACACCACTCATGACTGGCCGCCAACTGGATTTAACTCCATTCACCACAACTCTTTGGGCCTGGACATCCAGCCAGTTTTTCACCCAGCGCAGAGTACACCTGTTCAAGCCATGAGCAGCCAGCTTCTCTAGGAGAATGCTGTGGGAGACGGTGTCAAAGGCCTTGCTGAAGTTCAGGTAGACCACATCCACAGCCTTTCCCTCATCCACTAGGCGGGTCACCTGGTCATAGAAGGAGATCAGGTTTGTCAAGCAGGACCTGCCTTTCATAAACCCATGCTGACTGGGCCTGATCACCTGGTTGTCCTGTACATGCTGTGTGATGGCACTCAGGATGATCTGCTCCATAATCTTCCCCGGCACCGAGGTCAGACTGACAGGCCTGTAGATCCCCGGATCCTCCTTCTGGCCCTTCTTGTAGATGGGTGTCACATTTGCTAACCTCCAATCAACTGGGAGCTCCCCCATTAGCCAGGACTGCTGATAAATGATGGAAAGTGTCTTGGTGAGCACTTCTGCCAGTTCCCTCAGTACCCTTGTGTGGATCCCATCTGGCCCCATAGACTTGTGTGTGCCTAAGTGGTGGAGTAGGTCGCTAAGCATTTCCCCTTGGATTATGGGGGCTTCATTCTGCTCCCCGTCCCTGTCTTCCAGCTCAGGGGGCTGGGTGCCCCGAGAACAACTGGTCTTACTATTAAAGACTGAGGCAAAGAAGGCATTAAGTACCTCAGCCTTTTCCTCATCCTTTGTCACTGTTTCCCCCTGCATCCAATAAAGGATGGCAATTCTCCTTAGCCCTCCTTTTGTTGCTAATGTAATTATAGAAACATTTTTTATTGTCTTTTACAGCAGTAGTCAGATTAAGTTCTAATGGGGCTTTGGCCCTTCTAATTTTCTCCCTGCATAACCTCATGACATCCTTGTAGTCCTCCTGAGTTGCCTGCCCCTTCTTCCAAAGGTCATAAACTCTCCTTTTTTTCCTGAGTTCCAGCCAAAGCTCTCTGTTCAGCCAGGCCAGTCTTCTTCCCCGCCAGCTCGTCTTTCGGCACATGGGGACGGCCTGCTCCTGCGCCTTTAAGATTTCCTTCTTGAAGAATGTCCAGCCTTCCTGGACTCTTTTACCTTTCAGGACTGCCTCCCAAGGGACTCTGTCAACCAGTCTCCTACACAGGCCAAAGTCCACCCTCCGGAATTCCAAGGTAGCAGTTCTGCTGACCCCCCTCCTTATTACTCCAAGAATCAAAAACTCTATCATTTCGTGATCGTTATGCCCAAGACAGCCTCCAACCGTCACATCACCCACAAGTCCTTCCCTGTTCACAAACAACAGGTCCAGTGGGGCGCCTCCCCTGGTGGGCTCACTCACCAGCTGTGTCAGGAAGTTGTCTTCCACACACTCCAGGAACCTCTTTGACTGTTTCCTCTCTGCTGTATTGTGTTTCCAACAGACATCTGGTAGGTTGAAGTCCCCCATGAGAACAAGGGCTAGCGATTGTGAGACTTCTCCCAGCTGCTTATAGAATGTTTCATCTGCCTCTTCATCCTGGTTGGGTGGTCTGTAACAGACTCCCACCGTGATATCTGACTTTTTGGCCTTCCCCCTGATTCTTACCCAGAAACACTCAACCCTATTGTCACCATCATTAAGCTCTAGACAGTCAAAACACTCCCTAACGTACAGGGCTACCCCGCTGCCTCTCCTTCCTTGCCTATCCCTTCTGAAGAGTTTATAGCCATCCATTGCAGCACTCCAGTTGTATGAGTCATCCCACCATGTTTCCATGATGGCAACTATATCATAGTTTTCCTGCTGCACAATGGCTTCCAGCTCCTTCTGTTTGTTGCCCATGCTGCGTGCATTGGTGTAGAAGCACTTCAGTTGGGCTATTGATCCCGCCACCTTTTTGGGGGGAGAAGTCCTAATTCCTACGTGACCATTCTCAGGCACTTCCATGGTTTCTAACACATCCATAACCCTTGCATCTCTGCTGCCATGTGGATCTCCATCCCTTACCTCCACTGAGATAGCAGACCGAAGGACCTTGCTAGCACACCATCCTTCAAACATTGATGTGCCGCCCCCAGGCTTATCTCTAGTGAACCTGGTTTTATCCCTTTCCCCCTTTCAAATCTAGTTTAAAGCTCTTTCAATGAGCCCTGCTAACTCCTGTGCAAAGACCCTTTTCCCCCTTTGAGACAGGTGTACCCCGTCTGTCGCTGGCAGGCCTGGTGTTGTGTAGACTGACCCATGATCAAAAAATCAAAAATTCTGCTGGTGACACCAGTCTCAGAGCCAGGTATTGATCTGCTGGCTTTTCCTGTTTCTTCCCTCATCATTCCCTGCAACTGGAAGGGTAGAGGAGAACACTACTTGTGCTCCTGATCCCTTAACCAGTCGTCCCAAGGCCCTGAAATCTCTCTTGGTTGCCCTCAGACTTCTTGTTGCAACTTCATCGCTCTTTACCTGAAAAATCAATAATGGATAATAATCTGAGGGCTCTACCAGGGTAGGAAGTTTTCTGTTCACATCTTTAACCCGGGCCCCAGGGAGGCAGCAGACTTCCCTAAGAAGTGGGTCTGGCCTGCATATTGAGCCTTCTGTTCCCTTCAGGAGGGAGTCTCCTATGACAATGAGCGGTCTTTTTTTCTTTATGGAAGCAGTTTTGACGCAGGTTGTAGACCAACTTAACCTCGATGACACCTCCAAGCTAGATGAACCATCATCCTCGTTGTTTGGTTCCACCTGCAGAGTCTCATACCTATTATGCATGGGCATCTGGGAAAGTGGTATAGTCACAGAGGAGACGTGCCTGCCGCACCGGGCAGAAACTTGTCGCCATTGCCCCCATTCTTTAAGTCTCTGTGTTCAGCCAGGCGGAGAGAAGACAGGGAATCCTCCGTATCATGCGTCCTGTCTGCCTGTTGGGCCTGTCTCAGGGAAGGTAGGGTGTGATTCCAGTAGTCCATCTCTCTCTTGCACTCCCTGATACTCAACCTACTTGCCTCCTCCTGGAGCTCGGTCATTAAGCGGAGGAGTTCCTCTCCCTGGGCGCACCTCCCACAGGTGTGCTCACTGCTGCTGTCCAGTCCTGGCGTGAGAGCAGGGCACACCCTGCAGCCTGGCGCCTGGCTGACAGCGTGTTCCCACTGGAGCTCTGTCTGGGAAGCTGCATCAGTCATGGTGGGTGCAGAGCATAGAGAGGCCATGGCTTTCTGCCTGGTGGATAGCATTGCTCCCTGGTTGAGCTGGCAGAGCTTCAGTGCTCTTCTTGCATGCCCTTCCACATGAGCTGCAGCGCAAACTGCCACACCATGCCCTTGCTGACACACCACACCCAGTTTGCCCACCCTGTTCCCTGCGCTCCTGGTCACTAGTGCCCCCTAAGGGCTTTTATACGTGGGGTGGGGCTTGGCCACCGTTGCTCCTGGCCCTGCCCAGGTCTCCTCAGATGCTGCCGCATGAGCTGCGGGCTCCTGGCAGCTCTCTTAGCTTCCCCTGAGGTTCCCCCAGTTCGGGAAACCCCCCTGTGCACCATGCTAGAGCACTCCGCTGCGGATCCTGCTGGCACCGGAGCTGCTCGCCTGGGCGAAGGTATATAGCAGATTAGGACCTGTATACAAGACAACCTGAGACTGCTCGTTCTAAGGCTGGCTGGATGGCATGTGTCCCTCATAGGTTTTACAAACACTCTATTGATCAAAGGACTAACCTGAGTAAGAGAGACTTGCTGTTAAGTTCCTGCTGTGCCTGGTTTGGAATTATTTTTGAGACATGGGCATTAGGATTCCTCCTCTCTTTCTCCCTGTGGTCCCCTGTTGCCTAATTTAAACACCTATCCACTCAACTTGATAGTTTCCATGTATTTTACTATTAGCTGTCCTGCTCTGCTCATGCACTGTATTGGGAAGCTGGGCAGGTGTTTTGGGATTGTGTGCACCCCTTACTCTCAGAGAAACTAATATTGAGTGTTAAACATCTAGAGAAGTAAATTTACAGACTTTTTTCTCCTGCTTTTGTGACAGGCAATGGAAAACATCTGGAATACAACTACAACAAAACTATTACTAAAGCTGTTTCAGATAGTCCCTTGACGATATATGAGTAGACCACTATGTTGCAACTTGTATAGTCTTCATTTTATTCTTTTATTAAAGAGACAGTTAAGCTTAATGAGCAAGGAGTCCCTTCGTATTTGTTGTTGGTGCTTGTGAATGAATAAAGTGGTCCTGTGGCTGCTGTACCTTCCATTATGACTACTAGGAAGGTAGCAAGGAAGATGTGTGTTTCTGCTGAAGTTCTTGCTGGATTGTTAATTCACACAGTTAGTGTTCCATTCCTCTGGAGGTATGGGAGAGTGAAGAGCAGGGCATTTAAATGTTCTTGAGTATGCCCACGGCAGGGGGATTGGACTAGATGACCTTTAAAGGTCCCTTCCAACCCAAACTATTCTATGATTCTATGTCTACTTTAGCAAGTAATATAGTGCAATAGGTCACTAGATCAAAGCAACTAAAGCTGCAGGCCTTACATATTCATCACATGTGGTTCCAGCATATATGAGTGTTGGACTAGATTTAGTTTGAGCCCTTGGACAAAATGTCCACAAACTTTGGTTCAAATCTGTCTGAAGGACCAGTGATTGGTTTGGGCCTTTATGTTCCTATTAGAGATTGAAATACATTTGTCATGCACCTCAAACAGATCTTCTGTTTTTGTTTCCTCAGAAAGGACGTTTGTTCATGTACACCAAGTCCTCTCTGAAATGGAAACAATATGCAATAAATGTGGTCACTGGAGATTTGTTTCAAAACTACATTATTGCTCCATCCCAAAAGCTAACATAGATGCAGCTTTTGATGAATAGACTTTATTTACTGATGTAGAAAGAGCTGCAGCTGAATAAACTGGGATTCTCTCAGGACTGCCACAAAAATATTGCTCCTTTTGACAACTTTCCAACACAGGTAGTCCTGGTCAGAGCACAGTCGCCTCTGGCACTTTGTAAATATACTTAACATAGACTCACAGTCACTCTGAAAGGGACAATAATGTTGGAGATGAGAATGATAAGGTGACAGAGATGTGCCTAGGGTAAATGAGTATTTTCAGTCCCCATTTCTTCCAAGCTGAACATGGCTGGAAGAATTCAACACTTGCCAGTAGCTTATATCATGATGGATTTTATTTCCTAATTATTCTGATAGTTCATTCTTCTGTCTCTTGGTAGGTCTGTTCTAGTTCCTAGAGCAGTCAAGCTGGATAGTGCTCTTTGTCAGAAGAGCTTTATACAAGCTTTTACTAAGTGCAATCTACATGGATAGAATATAAAACTTGGTTAACTTTCTCCATCAAAGTAAACCAAGAAGCATTTTTTTAAAGTACTAAGCATCTTTTAAAAATTATTTTATATGCTGTACATAATGACTCATTGCATATCTACAAAAACATTCAACTGAAATATTTGAAAACAGCTAGCTTTTAAAGAAAAAAAGTATAGTAGCTAAGTGTACTAAACACCAAAAGGCTTTTTACCAGTTGAACTTGAATCTGAAGAAGGATGAGAAGTTTGAAGATAACAAAGAAAGATAGGGAATCAGGGTTTCTGGATCAGTCTTATGTGGTAGTAAGCCAGCAGCATTCAGGGATAATTTAGAGTGAGTGATTTTTATATGCTGTAATGGGGTGCAATGAATAATTGCTATAGCTACAGTTTTGAGACCACTCAGTGATGCAAAGCGAAGTAAAACAAGAAACAACTCCCATTGTTAAAAGGCCAAGAAGGTTATTCACTAAGCGACAGCAACTTAACGCACATTGGAATATTCCATTGCTCTCATTGATAAGCTTTATAACATAATTAGAGCTCTTTTACCTATATTCATTGTGAACAATCTTTACACATCAAATAGCAAAACTCTTTTATTTTAATGTTTGTCTACAATTTGATAATTTTGTCCAAATGTCCAATTTATTGTTAGAAACAGATCTGTGTCTTTGGTTTTCCACAAGTAATTTGTATTGAATGGTGCTGTACAGGGGGAACAAAACTGCCAGGACTTCAGGAGAAAAAGTAAAAAGAGGATTTCACTGTTATTCTAGGTATACAGTTACTCATGCTGTTCTTGCATAGAACAGGTAAGTTTCTGAAAACAAGGAATATTTTGCACTTGAGAAGAAAGGTGAAGTCATTGTGGGTCACTAAGCAGCCACCTTAACTCATGACAGGATTTATTCAAACCATGTAGAAGGCAGTGGATATCTTTTGGTAACCTGGGCCTTTGAATCCAGCAGATGCAGAAAGAATTATGGGTGCTAAGTGAGATTTGCCCTAACAGATTGATCTTTGATTTTGCATTCATTCTCTTTAATTGAAAGTAATTTATCTGACAATTTAAAAGATGCTGTAATTGTGAAAAATAATAATAATAATAATTAAAAAAATCAACACTGATGAATGACAATGTTTGCTTTCAATAAATACAAACTGTTGGAGTTATTTCCCTTATTTCTGGGACTCAATTATCCTCAATGTCCTACTCTAGCTTCACACTGGTATGGGAACCACAACTGAAATCCACAGTGGTAGAATGATACAAAACTTAAATATGTGTGGACTGCAACCTGTGTCTCTACTGCTGATGTTCCTTTTCTCAATAACTCTAGCATTAAACCTTGATCTGTTTATTATTCCCCTTTAGATCACCAAAGCAAAGCTATTTTATTACCTTATCAGAAATATTTAGCTCAATACATTAAAACAAAAGTGTTTGTTCTCTTGCTCGAACACCTATTACATAAGTATAGAAACAAAATGAACTTTTAAAAAAATCAGAGTATGAATCTCTTGAAGGTGTTTTATACTTTCTGAATCAGTTATTTTTTTGTTGTAAATATTCTGTTCTGTGAGATATAAATCTTAATGTTACTGAATAAGTGCACTGAAGGCATTTGAGGTTGTCAAATAGGGCAATATCTGATATGTGGAAAATAATCTTTTAAGGTTCATGTATTGACACTTCTAACTTAGTAAGCATGATTGTAAGTGCCGCGTGGCTCATTAGTACAAAAGTCAGACTCCAGCCTTGAAGACTTATTTGAGGCAAAGCTGAAAGTACCACTTAAGACAGACTAATCCAAAAACAATAACCAAGAAAGACCTTGTTCTAAAAGGCACCTAAAAATCACCAGTCAGTTTCAAGTTTGGCAGGAAATGTTTGTAAATACGTATTTCATTCACATTACCAAAACAGTCTCTTGGTCAGAGCACTTTCCTTACAGGTTGGCAATCCGATTTCCGTTTCCATCTTCTGAGGATGGTAAACTATAGAATAGTAATATAAGAGCACTTGGTTGGGGAAGTCACATGTAGTTTCTGCTCAGAGAATACTAAAGATTTCTGAGAGCAAGGACTGGAACCCAAGTCTACTCCCTCCTTGCCAAACATTGGTACCAATAAACCCCAGAGTAAAAATGCTTCTTGCATTTACTATATGGCTAATAAATGGTTATATGAAAGTTGGTGGCTGTACCACTCTTTTCCCCCACTACTGACAATGCTTTTAAAAGATTGAGACCTACCCAGCTAGGTATTATTTTTTTAGGAAAATATGAACGGTACAGATGCAGCCTCCAGTCAGCCCCACCTCATAGAAAAGTAGAGTTCAGATGCATGGTTATCTATACGTGGTTTCTGTTCAGGTCTCTTCAGAAACATTAAATTCCCCATTAGCTTACAGGGAGCCTAGATAACTAACCAGGAGCTCCAGCTGGGGCCAAGTATTCCATTTTCAAGAATTCTGATGTGTAATTCAGAGATACATCAGCAGATGCTGTGAATCTTGCCTTAAATATCTATTCTGTATTTGAAATGAATCTTTCAGCTGTTTATATATGGCATGATGGGTTATGTTTGTCAAATGGCATGGGGGTTGTATTTTTTCCACTGACTGGAAAAGGGGAAACATAACCCCCTTTTTAAAAAGGAAAAAAAGGAAGACCTGGGGAACTACAGGCCAGTCAGTCTCACGTCTGTGACTGGGAAAATCATGGAACAGATCCTCCTGGAAACTATGCTAAGGCACATGGAAAATGAGGAGGTGATTGGTGACAGCCAATGTGGCTTCACTAAGGGCAGTGAATCATGCCTGACAAATTTGGTGGCCTTCTACGACGGGATTACAGTACTGATGGATAAAGGAAGAGCAACTGATGTCATCTACCTGGACCTATGCAAAGCATTTGACACTGTCCCACATGACATCCCTGTCTCTAAATTGGAGAGTAATGGATTTGACAGATGGACCACTCGGTGGATAAGGAATTGGCTGTATGGTCGCACTCAAAGGGTTGAGGTCAACGGCTCAATGTCCAAGTGGAGACCAGTGACGAGTGGCATTCCTCAGAGGTCGGTATTGGGACTGGCATGGTTTAACTTCTTTGTCAGTGATGTGGACAGTGGGATTGAGTGCACCATCAGCAAGTTTGTCGGTGACACCAAGCTGTGTGGTGCGGTCGACATGCTGGAGGGAAGGGATGCCATCCAGAGGGACTTGGACAGGCTTGAGAAATGGGCCTGTGCGAACCTCATGAAGTTCAACAAGGACAAGTGCAAGGTCCTGCACATGGGTCGGGGCAATCCGAAGCACAAATACAGGCTGGACGGAGAATGGATTGAGAGCAGCCCTGCCGAGAAGGACTTGGGGGTATTGGTTGATGAGAAGCTCAACATGACCCGGCAGTGTGTGCTTGCAGCCCAGAAAGCCAACCATATCCTGGTTGGCTTCAGAAGAAGTGTGACCAGCAGGTCGAGGAAGGTGATTTTCCTCCTCTACTCCTCTCTTGTGAGACCCCACCTGGAGTACTGTGTTCAGCTCGGGCCCCCAACATAAGAAGGACTTGGACCTGTTGGAGCAAGTCCAGAGGAGGGCCACAAAGATGATCAGAGGGCTGGAGCACCTCTCCTATGAAGACAGGCTGTGAAAGTTGTGGTTGTTCAGCCTGGAGAAGAGAAGGCTCCAGGGACACCTTCTAGCAGCCTTCCAGTACCTGAAAGGGGCCTAGAAGAAAGCTGGAGAGGGACTTCTTACAAAGGCATGTAGTGCTAAGACAAGGTAATGGCTTTAAAACTGAAAGAGGGTAAATTTAAATTAGGTATCAGGAAGAAATTCTTCACTCTGAGGGTGGTGAGGCACTGGAACAGGTTGCCCAGAGAAGTTGTGGATGCACCATCCCTGGAAGTGTTCAAGGCCAGGCTGGACAGGTCTTTGAGCAACCTGGTCTAGTGGAAGGTGTCCCTGCCCATGGCAGGGGGTTTGGAACTAAATGATCTTTAAGGTCCCTTCCAACCCAAACCATTCTACGATTCTATGATGGCTATATTGAAAAACTGCTAATGTCATCCATAGACAGGCTCAAATGCAAGGTTTAGGTATGAATTTAGAATCTGCAATTCTTCACAGATTTCTTAAGAACATATTTTGTAAAAGGAGGAACCATTAGCTTAGATTTTTGTAATGCTGTCATTTTGCATGGTGTTTGTACAGGTTACTGCATTGTTTTGTTGTGAATTTTGCAATGAATAATAGCAACAACATTAATAAATCCCTGGCCATTATTTTGCTCTTGTGTTTTGAATCATTACTTTTTACCACTTCCATCAGACACAGTAGGTCACAAAACTCTCAGAATCAATAATATGGCACCATAAAATCCACAGTGACTATGTGGTGGGCAGTCCCCAAAGATGCATGTTATATCAGGCTGCTCTTCAAAAGTGGTCGACAGATGATTTGCTTACTGAAGAATCTAAATTATTTGTTAACTCCCTTTGAAGTATTCATGGAATTTTAACAGATGAAACATTCAGAAAAGAGATCCGAAAGATTTTTAAAATCTCTCAAAAAATGCATCATGGGACAACTGTTGAGGCCAGTGCAACCAGCAGAAATTTACACTGGATAAAGATTTTTGTTCCTATGTCTCCCCACCTGATGTTCCTGCTGGTCACTAAGAAGATCTCAAAAGCAGAGTGAGAATAGTGTCACAGAGATTGTCATTCTCCTCCTCTTGGGGCAAATGGATGGTGACAAGAGCAGAAAATTGCATGAAGTTTTTTTTGTGGTTTTTCTTTTATTTTTCCTTCCCCTTTTCAGCTCCCTTCAGAGCCTAAGCTTGGAAAGTTCATGAAATCTACTAGGTGAATAAAAGAAGAGCTAGAGTCCCAGAAGGAAGTGTTGATGAAATGTGAGAACTAAAATGCTAAGTGACTTAAACCAGCAAAATTCCAAGTACCTATGCTGCATCCATAGGGGTGGTGAACACAGAAAAGCAACCTCCTTTTATGCTGGAGGTAAAATATGTTCAGATGATGATAATGATGATGAGAAGAAGCATAGGATTTGTCATACTGGATCAGACAAATCCTATGTTTCTTCTCATTTGTTGAGTCTTGCATTTTTGCTGCCTTCAGAAGTGACCAATGTCTGATGCTTGAGGGGAAGTTGAAGAAAAGCCTTTAATGCATTTAGCCAGTTGTGTGGAAAGGAAGGTAGAGAAGAGGATATCTTCTTGACCCCTGCAGCATTCAATTTACCCTCTGAAGCATAGTAATAGATTACTTTAACATTCATATTGTTGTTATTACTCATAAAATTATTCAGCCCTTTAAAAATCTTTCAACGATATTTGACTTAATAATCTCCTGCTGGAGTTAATTCCAAGGGATGACAGCATGCTGTGAAAAGTATTCACTTGCACAATTTTTGCTGTACTTTTGCCTTCCATTTATTTCATTGCACATCCTTTATTGATTCATTATGGCATAGGGTTAAAAGTAGGGTCTTATCATTGTGCACTTCACAAAAATAAATAGAAAGAACAGACCATTCAATTTTCCTACGTGAAATAAAATTCAAGGTGTTTTCTTTTTATGTGTATAGTGAAGAGTTCAGTGTCTCTATTTTTCTGTACCTGCAAACAGAAAAGGTAAAGATGGCAAAATGTTCCATGATAAATGATAAAATAATTTTGTGTTTCCTCTAGATGCATTCTGGATTTATGCGATATATTCTGCATATACTGTTTCCCTGTGTATACTTTTATTATCAATAGGTTGATTGATTCCTGAAGAAATTTCAGTAACACCTGAAATGTTAACATGGAAAATAATCCCCACCTATCAATTATTTTTTAATTGAGGCTGATCATCCTAAAGTTTAAGTTCTGCTCCAGAGTTTCACATCGAAATAAGAATGGGAAATATTACATTTTTAGAGGCAGAAGGGAACATTCTGTTTATCCTGCCATACGTAAGATTCATCAAGAGATTCCTATTTTTATAGCAAGCTATACATTCTGGAGGATCTGGAATCCTGCTAAACCCGTTTCATAAAATTAATTAGAGACAACTGCATTTATCTTCATGAATGCTGGACTGAGATTCTTTTGGCATATTTTCTGATTATATATGAGACTGTCTTGATTCATAGTTAGGATCACACTGTCTAATATAATGTGATAATAAGAACTAAGAAATGCGTACCCAAACATACCAAAGCATCATTTCAGGAATAGTTAATAGCATATGTGATGTTACAGTTGGTGAAAATTCCCAGAAATGTACATACCCATATTTGTATATTGACAAATATAATCTTAATTAACCTTTAGCACAAGTAGCTGATGAAGCTTCTTTGCTGTGAAATCAAATCCTGAGTATCTATATTGATTCAGTTAAGCACAGATTTTTACTTCTTTTTTTTCCTTCTTCCATTTCTAAATCAAAACTAAATTGTATTTACCCACTATCTTTACTCCTTTAGGCAACTCTCTGGTAAGAATGGGAGCTGTGCTGTAGATTTTAGTCTGCAGGTCAGCGTGGTCAGTCAAACAGACCACCTCCAGACGAGCCCCAGCCTCAAGGATCCTTCCCTCTGTCCTGTTAGCTTTTCCCCGGGGCATGACAATTTAAGCAACAAATGCAGCCTGAGCAATTTTCTGTTTCTCCTTCCACACTGAAGCCTGTCTGTTGCTGCAACAGGAAGATGAGAAAGGGAAGACTGGAAGAAGAAGGGAAGGGCTTTACTGGAGCTTCCTGTTGCTTCTTGTCTTCTCACCGATGAGAAGAGAGGCACAGCAGCGTGCCAAATGGGGCAGCAGGAGAGAGGCTACCAAGCACCCCTGCTCCTCACTCTTGGCTGCTACATCTCTGTATAGGCTCCTAAATCCCAGACACTTCAGTTTGTGTCCTTCATATTTCTATCATACTTGAGGTCTGCAAATCTGCAGAAGTACTTCCACTTAGGCACATCTAAGCATCCTAGTGTATACCAGAAACCGAACTTTTCTCTGCCTATCTTTTCTGAACGTGTCTATTCATCAGTCATTTGCAGAGCACCTCTAAATGTCTTCTGAAAGAATTGGGGTCTGCACAAAATGGAATTGCAATTTTTAAACTTTTTTTTAAAAATAGTACAGAAAGAGTTGACGTATGTTTTCAGAGATCCGTGTTTCCTTCAACAAGGCCTCTTTGAATTAGATGGTTTGGCACATTTGCTCAATATTTCCAGATGTTTATCCAGGTGTGCATGTTTCTGTTTAAGCAATAGAAGTGTCCCCATTGCTGGCCAGTCCCTGTAATCAGACCAGTGCTCCATCTGCTGCTACGTAGTAGCCTAGTATTTTTAAAGCATTCAGTCATTAAGTAGGTGACCCAGGTTCAATCCCTTTTTCTGCCTGAAGAAGGGTATATTACCTGTGTCCCACTGGAATGTGTTATGTTCATAAAAATGTGAGGATTTCTTGCTCTATTTTCCCTTCTAAAGCTGTGTCAGTGTGTATAAAAGATTTCAAGTTTCCTTGGCCTGAAAAGAGCATAGTGGTGTAACTTTGCACCTCAGTGCTGAGTACTGTTGCCTCAAAGAAAGGGGACTGACTGCAAGGAAATTTTTTTATGTCCAATCATTGCTTAATTTTGACCACAGAAATGGCCCTGGGAGCAGAAACTGGTATTTTCCAATTGACTAGCAATGAGTATCTTTGTGTTGCCACTGTACAGAGTGTACTGGACATTATTTTGAGGATGTTGAATGCCCCTATTCACTGCAGTGGGTACCTGCATGCCCACCTGAAGTGCTGGATATCACAGAGCCATGTCATTAACACTGAGTGTTGCCATACTGAAGCTTTTAGGCATTTAAGCGTTAGATTGGCTCCAATCTGTAATGTCTTTCAATGTCTGACTTTTTTATTTCTTGCTGCTTCAGTCTCTGCTGAAGATAGTCTAATTTGTGAAAATGTTATACTTTGTTTGCTTTCTCCATCTTACAGAAAATTGTTATTTTCAAATCCTTTTTTTTAATCAGTACTTTTCCAGCAATAATTATGGCTCCTACTTGATCAAGAGATTCAGAAGTTGGTAGCATGAGTCACTTTTCCTATTCAGCTTCCATGATGTGATGATAATGACACTTTCTTAATTTAAACACTTGCCTGTCCTCTGCAGTACCAAAAGCACCTCTGTTCTCCATTCCTATAATTTAATTTTGTTTGAGTGTTTTCTTTTTTTTCTGTTAAACCACAGTCATATTATCTGCATTTTCTTCACACAATCTTTTTATTTCACATCAATGCACATCTAACAGGTTACCTCCTTCTGTGCAAATAGCACCTCTAATTGAGAGTGAGAATCCACCCTCTAGTTGCTTTTGACTGTCTCTAATGTAAAACTCATACATACAAATATATATGTTTTGTTTGCTGCATTACAGATGTGCCAAAGAACAAAGCAATCAGTTTCATCTCTGAAGCTACTAAATCATGTGTTCTCAGCACTTGGAGAATCGTAACAGCTTGAGATGGAAGAGAAGCTGATGGGTCAGGCTATTCACTCCTTTCTCATTGCCAGATTGTTCTCAACAATATATTCTTAACATTGTCTGTCCCATTTTTAAATGTAGCTTCTTTTCATTCTACTTAAATCCAAAAAAGTGAGAGGCAGATTACTGCTTTATAGCAGAATAACTCTCTTTGACTCTAAGACAGTTCTGACTTTTAGATTTATTTTATTGAGTGTACAGACTGAGATGAAGTGCATTTCATTTTTATAAAGAACTAAACCAAAGGTAATATGAAATCTGAGCTGAAGCAGGAACTGGTCCAAAAATACTAACAAATTTGTGAATTTTCAGGTTCTGAAAAATGCATGATGACTTTGTGAAAAACTATTACTTGGGACCTTTGGTTATAACTTCCATACCCTCAGCCAGATAACTCTTACACTGAACTACAAATAGGCTGAATACTCAGCTGTGATAAATCCAGTATCCCTGCTGACAGTGCTGCTTGGCCAATTTGCACCAGCTTAGGATCTGTCCTTTTGATCTGGCCATATGTTTTTTGATGATAAGCATCACAAATTAGGGTTGGATTTTCAGAAAATCTCTTTTTCTCTTTTACGTCCCTAAGTGTGGATAGGTGAGCAAAAGTTTTCAAACATTAATAGCTCTGACTTTGGCATTAATGGCTGGCGTTTCAAAATACACAGGACTCTTGTAAAATTTCCAGTTTCCTGACTACAAGAAATTATACTGCAAGTGACTCTTAAGCCACTATTGCATTGAGAAATTATAAAATCAAAACTAACCAGAAAATGTTGTGGGAGCTAGAGTATCAAAATAGATACTGAGCATGTATCCTGTCTTCTTAAGTTCAACCTATAAAATATTATACACTAGGGTTTTTTTGGTTCTGATTTTATCGGATTCAACCCAGAATAAGGCATAACTAGAAATGGGGGAACAAATTGAAAGGATGTCAGAGGAGCAACAAAACTGATCAAATGACAAAATGAGAAAACCAACACCAAAGGTAAAGAGCCGGGTCCCCCTGCTGTTGTATGGTATATCAGGAGTGGTCTTAAAAGAACTATATCAACAGAATGAGGTATCCTTAAAATTTTTTAGTTTTGTCATTAATCAAACTTTACATGAAGAAAAGAAAGAAAAAAAAAAATGCTTGAGCAAAAGCCAGGCAGCCACATGAAGATGTATTAGCAGTCTCCAAAATTTTACACCAAGAAAATAGACAAAAAGTTTAGAACAGAACAAAAGGAAATATCCAGAATAAAGGGCAAATGAAAAGAAAGGAGATAAATATCCCATTAAGGGGGAAATGTCAGAAAACAGCATACCTCAAATACTTTCTTAACTGAGAGAGTGTTGAGCAGCAACCAGGTATGGGCTTACCAAGGGGATTGATTAAGACGTGTCTGATACAGGGGGAACTGCAGTATCGCTGTGCAGACCTGCTTCTCTCTCTTCATGATTGAATGTGTGATGTTTTGCAGATGGTCCCTCACATCAGCACACTGAGGTCTTGCATGCAGAGCTGAGACCTAGTTAGATAGTGCTGTTGTTATGACAAGCTTGCTGCAGGTATTAGAGAAACACACAGTTGGCTAAAGTGTATTATAATTTGATTCTACAGGGCAGATTTCAGGATAATTATATCAGTGTAAGGTTAAAAAATAACCCAATGAGCCAAGTGCACGAGAAGCTGGACACGACATTCATTCATTTGCTAAGAACTGCTCTGAAGATGGGTGGTGAGACAGTTCCTCAAATGAGAAGACCACAAGATTCCTTCATAATGGAAATTGCTAGGAAACCTAAATAGATGAATGGGTCCTAATTCTCCCATCACATTCTCAGGACAAAGTCGTATAATACGCACCAGGTAACAGCACTTCGTAGGAAGATAGTTTGGTTTTAAAGTAAATGTCAAGAGCCTCTGTACTAAAAAAATCTATTCTTTTATCGCAACATGAGCAAACATGAGAGCAGGGATGAGTGGAGAGGGAGGCGTGAATACTGCACAATGATGGCAGTGTTCACCTTTTACTGATTCAAACTGTACCACTTGCACTTCCCTGACAATCATTTAACATGCAACAGTGACTATATTAAGTATTTTTACTATTCCCTACAAAGTCACCCTGGAGGAATGGCACAGCAGACCTGCTAAGGTTCTCAGCTTCCATGCTTTAAACTCCATCTTAATTAGCTGGTGGAGTGAATGAAATTATTTTGCCATTCCTGTGTCCCAACTTGACAAACTGGGACTTGGCACTAGCTCAGTGTAAGACACTCCATGCAGCTATATATGGTACGTGTTAATGATGCTATTAGTAACACATTGCTGAATGTTAGCATGTTAGAGCTTGTAGTTTCATCTCTCTATGGAAGTGACTTGATTATTGTTAGAGAGAACTTTTAAACAAAGGTATAATTTCTGTGACACTATCTTATATTGTCAAAGAAAAAGGGATAATCTTTACATTGAATATTATTATGTTTATTTAAACAAGCTGTGCCAGGCTTCCTCCTCCCTTATCCACTCACACACATGTAATATTTTCCTTTTTTTTTAAAAAAAAAGGGTACTAAGATTTGAAGGGTCACTAGTCACCTTAGTGAGTTCCCTAATGCCTGGTCTGCTGACGGCTGATGGGTACCTAACAGTTTAGGAGTTGCAGGGTGCCCAGTCAGTGTGAGATGTCACTTCAGGAGACTGTTTCTGTAGATCTAGCATTTTTATATGGAAGCTTGCCATTGGAATAACTAAGACAGGTCTTCTAATGGGAGTAGTGACACAATAGGGACACATTCATCACAGAAGTGGCAGGTAGGGTGTTTTTTGGAAGGGGAGATTGTTAATGATTAAATGGCAATCCTACTAATTAAAAGTCAAAAGTAGATAAATAAGGGATAATTCCTATGATAATTGCCAAATTTATATATTTAGAGAAACCTAGCACATCACAAATATTAAATTGGGCTATTATCTGAAGTGTATCTGTGCCAGGGATCCATAAATAAGGAACTTAGGGACTAATTACTAGAAATATTCATTATTTATCTCCTTCCACACTTTAACAAACAGAAAAGCTATCTCTTCTTTTCAGTGTAAACCACAAAGGAAACACGCTCATTTTTTTGATGAATATTTTGGGGAGGAGAAAAGAAAGAATAATGCAGTGGGAAAGTACAAACAAAAGAAGATCTCAACCATGGGAAAATCTTTTAAGAAAAAGCTTGGCTTCTCTTTTCTTCTGAGCATTAACCTCCTATTAAGTACACTAGTTTTATGTCAATGTGTAGCTTCATTGACTTCAATTAAGCTTCCTCAGATACCCACCCTGCTGAGAGAGCAACCACAGACTTAAAAAGTCATCCAACACAGAAATGCAACAAGAGAGGTGAATCAGGTCGTTTGTGTAATTTTAATCGTTAGTCCTGTCTTGCACCTTATGTAATAATTTATGCAAAGAAGGTATCTAAAGGCCTTTTTAGGGCCTCTGGTATTGCTATTGCTATTAATAGGACTGTTTTATGCTCATTTTTGCAAGATTAAATGTGTATTATGTGCACAATTTTATGCATAGTTGGCTTCACTGAACCAGGATGCTGAGACATTAGGACAGATCTTGCACTGCATAAACCCTGGGAGTGTTGTCTTCTTGGCTCACTCACTGTAGCCAAAAACCCCACTGACTGACAGGTTGAGAAAGTGGGTCCTGATGACATGGGGTTGACTCTCCAGTCTTCTGGGAAATTAGAAGAGAGGATGGTGTGAGTAATGCATCAGTACAGAATCTGTAAAGAAGTTTCATTTATTGGAAGCTTCAAGATCATTTGGAAATCTCCATGGTGAATTGTGCCATAGACAAGTCAGACCATTGCATCTGGATTATTCTTGGAATTGCTTTGGTTTGGCCAGAGATTATTCTTGATCCACCAGATGCTTGAGCTCCCATAACAAGGACAAAGTGTGGGAGAGATTCAGCAGCTTGACACTGCGGTATTGACAAAGAAATACAGCTACTGACAATTGGCAGTGCTTCCCTTCGTATCGCTGCTGTCAGTCCTACAGTAATCCGCTTTGGCCTTTTGACTACTGAAAAAGGATAGTATTTTCCCTTATATTGGATATTGTACGAAAGCTGGTAGTTCTAAAAAGTTAAAATCCAGCTAAGAAGTACCAAGAATTACTTGCGGGGAGTACTAGCCAGCTATTGCTGGTACCCTAAGCCATCAGATCTTTTTGAAGCATGCCAAGTAAAAACGCTGCAAAGTCATTCACACAGTTGCACAGAGTTTTTTAGGCAGAAGTGATATTCTACAAGCTGAGATCCTGACTCCTTTCTGAATTCCAGTAGTTTTGAAAGGATAAAAGCCATGCAAGTTAGTGAAGTCACCCGTCCAATACGTGAGGCCAAGAGTAAAAATAGGACCCCTGACCTCTCCCTTCTTCCTCATTTAGATACTTTTCTCTTAACCGTGGGTAAAGAGAAATAGTGGTATACTGTTGCTATTAAGTGAAAAATGAGCTTTTACAGGAAGCCATGAAAATGAAAGTAATAATTAAATCTTCATATAACTTTAGGTTGTATTGTAAGTGCTTAGCTGAAAAATTCGTCTTTAACTCATGGCCCGCAGCAATCACATCTGTTATATTTTAGGAACAGAAAGCTAATGAGGTGGAATCTGGAGTACTGAGCTTAATTGGGCTTGTTTTGATTAAGTGTATGTGCTGGGAATATTTTACACACTAGTATAAATTGCAAAACAGTCAACATAAGCCACAAAATTCGCAAAATCCATTGTGGGTAGTGTTAGAGAAAAGGCTGTTTCCAATAAACAATAAATGGCAAAAGAAAATATCTGAGGCTTTGATGAAAAAAAAGTGTGTACTTTAATTTGCCTAATTAATGGCTTTCTACAGTTGTAAATGCATTTCTCTCTCTTGTTCACATACATGCAAATACACACATAGAGACACACATAAATGTGCTGTACAGTATACAATTGTAACAGCTTGTCTTTGGGCTGGTTAGATTAAGTTTGACTGGCAAAGACGTCTAAAACTGCATAATCTTTATACAAGCATGAACATTTGTCTTATCCTTTATATATTACATATTTAGCAGAAAATAATATTTTACATCAGTTTTAAAAATATGTGTTTCAAGGTGTGTGTGGGGTGTGTGCAGTTTTTCTCCTGCCAATCCTTATCACTTTGGGCCACACTCTTAGATAATGTAAAGCCACATAACTTCATTGACTCTAGTACACTTTGCTGATCCACTCAATTTAGATCTGATCTCTCAAGTTCCCATGTGTATTCAAAACTTAGGAGGTGGAAAAAAATATGAGTAGTATATTTTAGCAACATTAAAAATGGTTTTAAATGGATTTTCTCTACATTAAAAAATGCTACAAGCTGGATGCCTGATATTTTGGTATCTTCCATAACTAGAAACAGATACTGAGTCTTCAAAGTAAATTGCATATGAATGAAAAGTGGTTCTGTTTAGATAGTAGTAAAAAACACATCAACAAAAAAATTTTTGTCCAGTGCTTTCATTAGTAGCTCTCAAAATAACTTTCAAGTAAAAATACTTTCATTTTTGCACGTAAGGAAAGTGAGGCACCAAGAATTGGCTTGCAGAAAGCCAGTGACAGAGTTCCCTGAGTGGTGATGGTCTGTCCAGTGGCCACCTGATCTGTCACAGTCTATGGAGGCTGACATAAGCCACATGATAAAGTCATTTGACTTTTGAATCCTGCTCTGGGTATGTGGGTTAAAGATTACAATGCTGACATCTTTACAGCACTCATTTATGTCAAGATACTTTGTACAACTCAGAAATGGCTGTCTCATGTTGAGCCTTTTCAGCTGGTAGATATTTTCCCCCTGACCCCAAATCCAAATTAAAAATTTAGGCTGAGTTTTTAATTTTTTTTTTAATTTTATTGGGATTTGGTTATCAGGTTCTTCAAGCCCTTTAAGATCCCAACTTTGATCAACGAATGTTTCACTATAATTGACTAATACCTAAGAATCCCTTGAGAGCTAATAACGTCATTTTAGCTGCTTACTGGTTTTATACATTTCAAAGCCTTTAGCCTGGGATACAGTTATTGCTAGGTAAAGGAGCCATTCCTTCAGATACTTCTCTAAACAATTCCTAATCTTCCCAGTATTCATGTTGGCTCTTCTGTTCCACAGCTCACTAGGAGGTAATAGGGGTAAATGCAGTGAACATGGGAAGCGCACCGAGTTTAAGGACAAATACTCTGCAGCCCTCCAGGAAAATGATGATCATAATGTTTTAACAAATTGGATTAAATTCTTCTGTCAAACTGAAAATCCCACTGGTGAATTGCAGCTCCTTCCACTGGGGAAGGAGAATGGTATTTAAACACACATAGACGTCCTATATACTACTAATACAGGGTAAGGGACTGACTGAACTAACAGAAAGGCAAAGTACAGTACCTCAGGTTAGGTCTTGCTGGAGCAAGCTCCTTCACTCTTGAAAAAAAGTTCTGTCTAATGGCCACAGTTATTCAGGGTTTTGGCTTTACACTTCATTCAGAACAGTGCACTGCTAGTTGCGTTGTGACCCCTAACACTGTATTGTCTGATTGGTTCAATAATGGCTCTGAGGAATGAGAGCCACCTACTGTATTATCAACTCCACCTCCTGGGGATTCCCTTAAAGGGACTTCCATTCAAGTCTGGTCTAGAGTAACATATGCAATTACACTAGGAAGAATGAAAATGTGAAGAGGACAGCCACTGCAGCTTCAGGTCATGAGATGATTGCTGGCTGTGATTAGAAAGAAATCCCCTCCTCTTAAATGAACTATAATAGCATTCATATCTAAGGATTCAGGACTGGCCATTGTTAAAGATAGGATATTCCCTGTGACAGTTCATACAGTCTCTGATTTCCCTCCTCTTCCCCTTTCAAAATGCAGCAAAGGAAAAGAAAACTTTCGAAACTTTCTACCTTCTCAGTGAAAAAACAATTGGGTAAAGGGGAAATAAATTTTACTACTCTGCTGCCCAACCTTCTGCTACAGCCTTTTCCCTTAAAAGTCATTTTGAATGTTCTTTTTTTTTTCCTTGCATAGACAGTGTTTAATGTTTCTAACATTTGATGTAAAAATTCTGAATTAATTTCACTGTATTAAGCCTACTAAATATGATTTCTTTTTTAAGCACGTTGCTCTTGTGAAAGACTGTGGTCTCTAAGGATTGTCTGTCAGTCACCTCATAAAATAAAGGTTATTATTATTATCAGTGGGGAACAATAGCTGATGACTTCAAGCTGAAGAAAGGCCAAGAGACTAATCACTGATATGCTTTCAGCAGCTATCTTTTCTAGTCAAGACTTAAGCAATTGTTAAAGGCATATTCTTTCAGCTTTAAAATTTATCCTGTTTTTCCTCATTGTCTGTATACGTGCATGCATGTGCACACAAATCCATCTAAGGTTAGGTCTTTTTTTATCTACCAAGTTTCACTCAAGTAAATGAACACAAAAACATAACCATTTCAGAATCTGGAATATGAATAATTGCAACATTCATGCATTGTGTATCAGAGGGGAGTAAGTGGATGGAGAATCCCTTTTTCTGTTAGTAGCTACCACGTCTGAGGCATCCCTGAGCAAAATTCAATTCTCTAGCATGGTTCTTAAACCAAGGCTCCATTACCCTGCTTCTGCTGGAATGCTTCTTCCATCCACCCCACTTAAGAGCATGGGATGCACTGTGGTTTCTTGAGACCTTTGTTTTAGAATTCATGCACTATAAAACTAGACCAAGTTTTCTGGAGATACATCCTTTTTCTTTTGATCTTGCAAACTATGGAGTATCAGTAATGTATGAGGCTGTTCAGATCTGGGAGACTGAACAGAGCTAGTGGGACGTGCTGCCTCTGCTCAAACTTTAGTTAAAACATGATAAGTTTATATAGGTCAACAGTGTCTTCCTTCAAACTGAAGAAGCTGGCCATGCTTGGAATATGTAATGTAGGTAGAGACACAGCCTAACAGACGTGGAGAGCTATTCAACCAAAGGCTGGCATCAGCTGAATCCCTTCATTGTTTCTGAACACATTGTTGAAACTACTGAACAAGTCATTGTTGGTAAATGACTGTCTGAAATAGTCTATTTCTTCACTATAGATTTAAAAGAAAATATTAGAGCAAGAGAAAAAGTAGGTGAAATTGATTTCATTTAACAATAACCTTCCAGCCTTGCCTCACGTCTCACTCAAATAACCTTTGTAACTAATTATAGTGGAGCCTGAAAATAAAGCACTTCTAGGCTGAAGGGTTTTAGAAGTCATCAAAATTATCCAGTGCTCAATATAGCCAAAATCCTATATGCTATTATGTTCTTGTGCCAGCAAGGCTGCCTGCAAGTTAACATCTATAGAGCTATGAGAGGAACAAGAGGCAAACATTCGTATCATCAAATGTTATATTGATATCCAAAGACATTATAGCAGGCTGGGAAATCAATCATCTCTAAGCGCTTTCTTCTTCTGACTTTGTATTAAATTCTGAGTGATTGTAATAATTGGTGTTTTTCTTCCTTTTTCAGGTCTGGTATCATATCCAGACACTCAGCTTCATGCACTGTCCTGCCAGCCTACTCTTTTTTCCTCTCTGCCCCTTAAAAGATTAGAAGTACGCTTTCACATTTGTTGGCTACTATTCTCTCTGATGCAGATTTGCAATTACAAATGTCCCCCACTCCATTTGTCTTAGTTTGGACAACCTTTTCGATCCCTAGGAGTCAGGATTTAAAGACTGTTTGCATTGAAGGGACCTGTCTTTCTTAAAAAAAGAGCCTAGATTCCTTCGTCACTTCCCAGATGATCTGTGTCTTGCTCCTATATTCCTGAGTCTTTGTTTCTGTCGGTGTCCTTCCTTTACTCTAAAGATAGTATCCCAAATATTCCATTTTTTAAAAAAACTTTTCCAGATACCAAATGCTCCATGCATATTGCTGTAGGGGAAATTTTGTTTCTTATGTTTAGTGACCTTCACCATATACTACAAGGTCTATCTGTTTACTTACTCAGGCTTTCTTCAAATCAATAGCTCCCAACTGTGGACCATGCACCATTAGTGATTCATGGAGCACTTCCTGGAGTTCCATAGAGAACTGCCTAGGAAAGCACAGGTTCCTCTGCATTTCCAGCTGCTATCTTACATTAAAACCAGCTAAAATTATATTAAATAGTTTCTGAATGCCACTATTCAAAGAAGGCAATTGCTGCTGTTACACAAGGCTGATATCTAGTTGTGAAATGTTCTATGTGTTGACTAGTAGGAGGGAAAAGTGGGAGTCAAGGAGTTGAAATGTGACCCACATCCTGGAAAAGTTTGAGAACACTTGCTCTTTACAACTTCTTTGCCTCAGATATAATCCTCTGATTGGCCTGTACAGAATATTCTTTTGAGTCAAATCAGTTTTATGATTTCTAAACTCTGATGGCTTTAATTTCCTGTAAATCTTTCCAGAGTTTATGATACTTTGTACAGCATACCTATAAATAAATTCTATGACAGCCTCATTAATCAGGCTACATTTTAAAAGCAGTAGTGTTTTTCCCCTCTGTTGAATCCATGGCTTATCTTTTCTCATTTATAATTAGTGTTCATTCAAATCAATACTTTTTTTGCAAACTAGGGAGTTACACTGGGCCTGATCTAGACCTTCTTCATCCTCCAGTTGATGTACCTCCATATTTGAGAGGTGTTTGAAAACTTGGCTCCACATTAACGTATTGCTAATGGACTCTATTTTAAGCAGGGGTAAGTCTAAAGAGATCAACCACAGTACTGTAAAGCTTGCTCTTGATATTTTTAACTTTGAGGTACCTGGCTCTGGGAATGGAGCATGAATTGGGCACCTTCATTTTCCCTTGAGGCAAGTGGGTGAACCAAACAGGAAGACCAAATACCAGCCTACTGGAAAAGAAGCCGTTTAAAATTGGTCAGCAACTAGAAACCTTGCCCTTCTAATTCATGAAAGAATCATTAAGACATAAAAAAAGAATAATATTATTTTCTTTGTAGTGAAAGAGCTTCAAGAGGAGTTGGGAGAATGTCCTCACTCCAGACCAGCAGGAAACTTTGTCATTTGGGTTTTGACCACTGGGAGGTAAAGATATCAGAAGTAAACCCACTAGAGGAAAATATGGTTCCTAGGACTTCCAGACTCCTTGCCAAACGTTCTGACGATAGGCTAGTATGTGCATTGGTAAGAGTTATCTCATGTAAACATTTACAAGTCAGTTATCAAAGTCCAAGACTATGGTTTGACAAGACATTTGGTTTATGAGCAACATGGATTTAAAGCATAGACTTTAAAAAAATAACTTTGAAAAAGACTTCAGTTCTTTCAGTGCACGTGAAGGTAGTAGAAGGTTACAGGATAGGAGCTTGAGCAGATTAGCATGCCTTGTGCCAGTATTGTGCCAAACTTAATGTTGCATGGAGATGTTCCCTAAACTCTTCACTCTAATTTCTCTCTTCAGTCAGTGATACTGTCACAGGATGATTCATAAGGGATATGTTTGGATGAGATGAAGCAGCCTGCAGGGATGCTTGACTTCATTGATAGTAAAGAGAGTTAAGGGGAATAAGAAGATGGTTAATTTCTAGATGCCCAGGTTATGTGAGACGAATCCAATCCTATATTTGAAAACATTAGGGTACTTAAGTAGAGGAGAATCTACTTGACTTGACTTGCATGTCAGATAACAAGTTTCTCAGTTCTACCAAGTCTATCAAGGCATGTGCAGAAGAAGAACTTGCTCAGGGAACATTCAGGTTCTTTTAGAGGTCAGCAAGAAGATGAATAGAAGTTTTCAGGATCCTAATTTTGAACTTGAGTAGTTAAAATTTGTTTACACTTTTTTTCTATTTTGCATTTTCTGTATCTGCCCAAGGATGCCAATGTCACAAAAACAGTCGCTTCCTGAGTATCTCTGAGTACATCCAGCTCACATATTATCTTTATGTGATAATAATGTGAAAAAGAACTAGCATAAGTTCTAAATATGATTCTTTGTGCGGTGAATTTTGGGAAGCAGAAGAGAAAGTAACATATTCTCAGCTGATGGAGATGGAGCACACAGTGTGTCATGTGACACTCACTGGCAGTGTATCACACCAGAACTTGTGAAAAACCAATGAAGGATACTTGAAATGCATTTCCCACCAGTGCTTTCACTGGAAATCAAGTAAAGGCAACCTTCACACCCATCTTCACCATCTTTTATGTCTAAACATACCCACAGCTCTAACACACTTCCCTTTAGTTGTTAATAAATGACCAATCTTTACAATACATTTTCATGTCCCGTATGATTCTGTCTTCACCTAACCCAAAAGCTGTAGTCTCCTGTCAGATGTATGCTCTACTGAAGTCTATTTGATACTTGCCTGGGAAAGCAGACAGTACTTGTATCCCTCTTCTTTTCCTTGACTGGCAAGTCAAGTAATGGGCAGGACCCTGTGACTCAAGTGTGATGAGGACCAGGGGCCACAACTGAAAACAAAGCTGTGAGCTGTGCTCTTCTGGTAATTTGGCTCATAGGTATCCCTTCTCCCATCCCATCATGTCAAGTCATGAAAAGGTTAGGCGATACCGTGAGAAACAAGTAAACTAGAAGATCAAAACTAATTTTTCTAAAGAATAAGAATTTGTATCTCTTCAACAGAACTTCATAATACCAGGCCGGGTGAAGTTCTTGGCAGGTCCGTGACAAGGACTTCTGCTCCCACAGATGGACAACTCTGCTAAAATGGCACCCCACTATGAAGAGCACAAGACAGCTACAAAAAGGCATGATAAACAATATGGAAGGGATAAAGGAAGTGAAAGCTAAACAGAGCTGGAAAGAGTCAGAAAGAAAAGGTTAACAATGGAGGTCTGATGGGTCTTCCTGTTCTGTCAGGTTCTCTTTTCAGAGTTAAATTTGGTGGCAATGATGAATATGATTTTTTTTTTTTTTGTTTTGTCTAAGGTTAAAATTGAAAGATGACTTTGTCTTTTATATGAGATGTTATGTGAAAATGCATGTGATGTGCACAGTTTGTGATGACTGAGAATATTTGATCACAGGAAGGGACAGCAAAGGGAGAGGGAAATTTTCAGGGTCAACTTCAGAAACTGTAAGAATTAAATATTTTGAAACGAGTCCCAGTATTCTAATTAATATATTCTATACAATTTTAATATGGACTATAATTTGTCCATGGAAGTTTTGCTGATCCTTGTACTTGTCTATTGCTGTAAATCATGGCAATATGCACAAAGGGGTTAACGATGATTTTACAGTGTGCTCACTCTAGCTAGAAACACTCTGTTCTCGCCCACCCTTCAGTCAAGATGTGGGCAAAGTGAATTGTAAGGAGATGTTATACTTAGCACCTAGCTAAGTATACGTTGTTCTATGCTGTGCCATGTGTGAATACCATGCATCCACAGGGAAGAAGTGAGCTGTAATTGTAACACATGGAAGTTAATAATCCCTTTTTCTCATTATAGCTCTTCAACTCAGAGGCAATACTGATTGGAACAGGGTTATACTGCTGCTGACTTCCAGTCTATTGTCTCCATTACTTTGGATGACCTTCCTTTACACTGCTTTGACATGCCCTACCTGAACAACTGGGAGCTGACCTTCCTTCAAACACTTTCCTGTGAGTGCCCAGAGGGTGGCAACAGCCTTCTACAATTCACTGATAAAGACTCATGGAGAAGCTCATCTTACTGCAGCATCAAGAAGCAGGTGCTGTGCTTCTACAAGCCCTAGTGAAATGTGCAGATGAGCAAATCCTGGGAAGAACAAAGTCAGTCAGCTATGGTTTTCCAAAGTGAATGCTCACATGCACACTGAAGTAGTGCAGGTGTTGAAATAAAGAACAGAATCTCTCTGACAAAACATGAAAATCTCCTTTTAAAGGAGGGAGGAGTCACTTCATGAGAAATATCAGACAAATTACATCTTAGAATGGCCTCATTTTCTCCAACAACTATAAGAAAAACTGCAGGATAGCTTGAGTAACCAGTTTCAGTGTTGATTTCAGTGGTGGTGGGATTCAATCTGAGATTAAATCACCTACCTTTAGCAGTCTACAGGCACACTATAACCCCATTACAGTTAATGCAAAGCAAGGGCTTGCTTCAGATAGCCACACAGCTACACCTGAGACAACCCCAAAGAATTCAAGGCATCCACACCAGACTAGCAGATATTAGAGGGAAATTAGAGGAAACATCCCCTTCTTGAGCTAGTAACAGCTGGAGCTATGTGCGGTCTCCTAGAGCATCTCTGTAGACAACTGTTTAAACTACTGAATTCCACCTCCCAGTACACATTTAGACTGTTCCACGTGGACTTGAATTTAGGTGTCATTAGTTTAAGCAGGATCTTATCCATGAAGTTGGATGAGATGAATGCCATACAAGAGATCTGAAGATCCATGTCAGTTTTGCAATGGGATATGTCCTCTTCACAGGAACTAACAATATTTTTACCCTGTGAATTTCTCCTTCTCTAATGAGTATGGAGAGATATGAAACTACTGGAGAGAGTCCAGCAAAGGTCCATGAAGACAATTAAGGGCCTGGAGCATCTCTCAGATGAGGAAAGGCTGAAAGAGGCAGGACTGTTTAGTCTAGAGAGGAGAAATGATAAAACTACATCCTTTCCCACTAATTAAATTACTTGCATGTATTGTAGTGCAAATGCCACATTTTTCACTAGCTATTTTTATTCCTTATCTATTTTAAAATACAGGTTAACTTGTGTGTGTGTGTGTGTGTGTGTCTGTCTGTCTGTCTGTCTGTTTGCATAGTCTTTCAAGATAAAATCTCCCTGAGGAAGAAAATGTGCTGAACATTTGTACAGTAATCAAGGCAATTGGCAAATCAGTTATACCACAGGCATCTTTCCTCCCATTTTGGACAGGGATTTTTTTTTTATTTTTACATCATAAATGTGTGATCTAAACCAACAAAGATAGTTAAACTAAAAGAAAAAAAGGTTTTTAACCAAAATTCAGGAATGTCCTGAAGACCAGGTTGCTTGTGCCACCACAGTGCTAGATGTTATCATCAAATTATATAATCTCAACGCATTGAGATAGTTTGGATCATGCTTTGCTCCACAGATAGGACAGTATAGCCTAACATTTGGCCAAATTATCTTGTAACTACAAATTCAGATTTAATTTTTTCCATTTGCCCATTTGTTCTGGATAAATTGAAGCCAAAGATCCTTCCTTCCTAACGTTTTCTGTAACAAATTCAATTTGTAGTGCTGTGTAATAACAGACTGACCATAAATGGTGCAAATCTGCCAGTAATTGGCAAGCAAATGCTGTCTGAATTTGATTATGTTTGTTCTTACAGAGCTCAGGTCTTGCAACGACACACATTTTGTACACAAGTGTTCAGGGCATTCAAATATCTGCAGGAATGTGGACTAATAAGGCGTGCATGTTCCTTGATTGACTGCTGAGTTTACAAAGCAGAGGTGTGTACTCAGAGTCAGTTCAAGACAGCATAGGCAAAATTTAATTTTGCTGCTCTCAGGACAAAGAGCTGGGACTAAGTCATGTTCATGCCATGGCAGCAGGTGAAGCAGAATTGGTGGAAGGAAGAGCTGGGGAAGAATACTTCAGAATCAGTTTTGCTGGTTCCACTGCCTCCACAGGTAAAGTAGGACTGTGACTTTGCCTTGAGGAGCCATCTATGTAACTTCTTTAAACACATTGCTTCCCGGCAGCACCTACCTCCTCTCACAACTCCAAACTTCCTTCAGTGGTGACAATGATAAAAAGTAATCTAGCTTCTTAGGATTTTAGTAAAACAGGCATTAGGGCTATCCTGGGATTTTTTTTTTTATTTTTTCTTTTTCCCCCCCTATGTATTAGTTTAGGGAATTGCCTACCTTGGTTATGCGTAGATTAACTGTCTTCATATGTCCAGGAACAACACACACAAAGCAACCAGTGCTCCCATGGCCAGATTAGTTCAAATAACAAGGATGTCCTACAACCAAAGAAAAGAAAGTCTGTGGTTTTACAGTGGAGCACTTTGCAGACAGAGAAAGAGGTTAAGCAGCTTGTTAACAGCATCCTGGCGATTAGCCCTGGGTAATGAAATATCTAACTCAACATGCATAAGCAAGTGCTTGCCCAACTAAATTACCTGATAATTCTAATATCGGCTGTTGGGTTTGTATAAAAATATGTATTCATACATTTTAACATGGAACTTTCAGCTGATTTTGGTAGAGAACTCTGTAGAGAGAATATTGGCAGGCTACCTCTCTGACTGAGCAGGGCTGTGGGAGGCTTAAGTGTGTTCTGGGTAATGTAGTCTGATTTCTGTTTTAATGGACTGAATAACTAGAACAGGCACTTATGTTAAATGGCCCCACTGAGAACTCAGCAGCCAGTCGAGGTAAGAGAGAGTTTAAGACAAAAGTAATAATCTATAAGAGTTTAAATCCATTGTTCCAAATGAGAATATAATGTCTAGTACCAGAGCCCAAGAGAGCAGGTGGGACATTCGGTTCTGTATCTGACCCTCCTGGTGATTTGCTGTGAGGTCTTGCACAAATTTGGGGAATATTCCCAGGTGCTGATTTAAATGCCCATAAACCAGTTGCATTATAATTTATTTTCCACTTGGGAAACCATGGGAGGAGAGATTCTGGAGCTTAACTAATGTTCCTGACGTGCTTTAAGATTGCTGGATGAGTGATATTCAGTAAATAAAACATTTAGAGACTTAAGTTTCTTCTCCTAAGTAACTAGTGATAGGACAAGAGGAAATGGCCTCAAGTTGCGCCAGGGGAGGTTTAGATTGGACGTGAGGAAAAATTTCTTTACTGAACGAGTGGTTAAACATTGGACCAGGCTGCCCAGGGAAGTGGTTGAGTCCCCATCCCTGGAGGTATTTAAAAGACGTGTAGATGAGGTGCTTAGGGACATGGTTTAGTGGGCATGGTGGTGTTGGGTTGACGGTTGGACTTGATGATCTTAGAGGTCTCTTCCAACCTTAATGATTCTATGATTCTATGATTCTAAGTTTAATCTATCTGAAGTAATTCAGGAAGATCTCAGTTGAAACCCACTGAGTTGTAATGGCACAATGTTAGCATGAGTAAGATCACTTTGAATTCCATCGTCAGGAAGAAAAAACCTACCTCTCCCCAACTTTATGTGTTCGGTTGCTGTTAATGCCATTGCACTATGTACGGAGATAATTTCAGGTGAGCACTGTTTCATATTCACATTACAGAGGCAAATGTCTGCACAAGATGCTGTAACTGTTTGCAAAGCTGTGAAGAAAGTTTGACCAATTATGACATGTCTGAACATGGCTATGGACTAAAACCATTCGGGATGTTATAAGAAAGAGAAAAGCCCAGTAATTTGTAAACTTGATGTTCTATGTCAATGATATATCAAGGTAATATTATTTTTTAAGACAAGCACTTTAGTCTCCTGATGCTTAAAGGACTCAGGATGGAGGAAAAGTCACCAAAACAGACTCTGGACTTTCAGTAAATAGGATGAACATTTTCTTTAATATTATTTTAGACATTTTTCTCCAAAGCTTTCAGATTTCCGTCACTAGCCCACTGAGTCTGGGGAGAAATTGATTTAAAGAAAGAGTAATATAGCATCCCAGTCAAAAATGAATTGAATTCAAGACCATTCAGGGTAGTATGAAGCTTTTAAAAGACAAACATTTTAGAAAAATGTGAAGGGAGTTTCTAGTTTTCCTCCCTTTTGGTACATGAAGTTTATATGCTTCTGACAGACAGAAACTAAAACAGACTAAAGGAATTTAGTGAAAAGGTGACCTGGTGAAGTACTTTTTTTTTCTGTTCTTTTGGGAGCAAAAAGGGAGGGTTAGCTTTCAAGTTTCAGTCATAACATCAGTGCAATTAAGAGGAGAGCTAGTTCAAAAGAACACAGTTCCAAAGAAATTGAATTTTGCCGTATGGTCTGCAGTGAGTGGAGAGCCTTGGTGTGTATGTAACCTAGGCACCTAGATAAGGTGGTGCTTCATCTTCAGCGAGTCAGTGGGAATCTACATTCCCAATAAAGTCAGTGAAGATAACTACAGGGTGATCCAGTTTGCTTAAATTAAGCACAGATTTTCTTCTCACAGTGCAGGGAAATAACAAGAAATGTGAGCTACCTTCTATTGATAACCCTTAACAGGAAGGTTGCCTTAAAAAAAGAAACGATGTCAGCATTTCCCATTCATCACCCCCCTTGTTGACTTTTGCCTAAGGAGTATGAGGATCTCCAGTCCCCTCAGCTCAGCCATATCTCCCATGTCTGGCAGAGTGCTTGGACCATCATAGAATCATAGAATCATTAAGGTTGGAAAAGACCTCTAAGATCATCGAGTCCAACCGTCGACACTAGTTGTCTCAAGTAAGAGCTGAGAGAAGGAACATTACTTTCAACAGAAAGAGGCAGAGTGATGCCCCAGAGTCTGCTCTCTGAAGTGTTATTATACATCTGTATCAAAACTGCCTGATTCCTCCTGATTTCACAGTATAGATGACCACATGTGAGTGCTCATCCCTGTACTTTGACTCTGTTTAACTTTCCAGTGCAGGTGCAGCCTCAGGTCCACTCTAAGAATTAAGTGGGATTATTTCCAAAACTGGTATTCCTGCACATGCGTGTATGCAAGCAAATTTCAGAGCATCGCTAATGCGTGGTGAGATTTCAGTACTTACAGAAGCAGACAGTATTGGAAAGCAGGTGGGCAGGTTTACTGTTAGAGGATTAGTGAGGGTCTAGGTTCCTAAGACCAGCTTGCACAAGTTTAAATGAACATAGCTCCTTCTTTTTTTTTTTTTTTTTTTTGCCTCCCTTAAATGTCAAAAGTAAAAATAAAAAGAAAAATATGCCCTTGTTGTTTTAAATCTTTACATTAGAATCATAGAATCATAGAATCATTAAGGTTGGAAAAGACCTCTAAGATCATCGAGTCAACCCAACACCACCATGCCCACTAAACCATGTCCCTAAGCACCTCATCTACACGTCTTTTAAATACCCTCTGGGATGGTGACTCAACCACTTCCCCGGGCAGCCTGGTCCAATTCTTGACAACCCTTTTGGTGAAGAAATTTTTTGTAATATCCAATCTAAACCTCCCCTGGTGCAACTCTCGTCCTATCGCTAGTTACTTGGGAGAAGAGACCGACACCCACCTCGCTACAACCTCCTTTCAGGTAGTTGTAGAGAGCAATGAGGTCTCCCCTCAGCCTCCTTTTCTCCAGGCTAAACAACCCCAGTTCCCTCAGCCGCTCCTCATAAGACTTGTTCTCCAGACCCCTCACCAGCCTCGTTGCCCTTCTCTGGACACATTAGTTTTGGACTCCTATGGACTGAGCAATCAGCTTTGTCAGAGCTACTACAGCTCTGATTCAGTAAAATACTGTTTGAACCTAAGTTTAAATCCAAGTGCTGTGGATTCTGCTTTCCTGAAGAGAACACAACCACCTTGCAAGCTGGGAACTTAAAACCTGAATCACTCACATTTGTTTTTAAACTCCAGAAAATCTCAAACCCTAAAAAAAATTAATTGTGTGAGAGCATTTCTGCTTATTGTTACATAGGGCATGAAAACTTAAATGCTTTCAGGTATGATATGAAGTGGGTTATTTCTGGAATAAATGCTTTTGTCATTGAGCAAAAAAGAGCAATGATAGCCTTTTGCGGGGCGGGGGGGGGGGGGGGGGGGAGAGGAAAGCTGGGCTAGATGCTTAATTATAGAGAATATTCCTAGCAGCCCCCACCCCCTCCCGCCCCTAAAGTTAAGTACCTACTCTTCTTTTAAGGTGCGGGATTTATGTATTGACTTTCTCTTGAACATTTCTTCCTCAGCTCCATGGTTTGTGATGGATGCTTTTTCAGGTCTTTCTCACTCTCCCTCATTCATACAAGAGCCTTGTAACTGTATTAAGATATCTTAAAGTATGCCTAGTATTAACAACAGTATTACTTGTCTTATCTTTTGAGGTGCCTACACAGAGGGTTGCCATACCCTTGCTTCCAGTGCAACCAATGGACATAGAAAGATGCAGCATCAAGGTGTGGTGAAAGCACATTTTCTGTACTGTAACATGGAGTGCATACCCCCGTGGATGGAGACTGGATGGAAGAAAAAAAAGCACTTTGTTTTTGTTGTTCAAAACATGACAGTTCTCTCTGCATGGGGCTCAAAGGACTGTCTGCAAGGGGTAGACAAGCTTCCATATCACTAGTTTCAAAAGTTCTTTATTCACAGTGCAATTTTTGCTTTGAACCAGCTGTTCAAGTGATGGAGCCTGGACAATACCTTCTGTTGTTTTCCTATTTGTTTACATCCTGCCAATTTCACATATAACACAAATGTCATCAACAGCAGTGTTGTGTCCTTATGATAGGGAAAAGACAAGCCTGTACAGACTTTATTTCTGTCTCTGGAAATAGGCAGGAGCCTGAGGCAGCATCTATACCAGTAAATTGAATAGTGGGGGCAGCACTTTCTCAACCCTGAGGCCAACAGGCACCGTCCAGCCACATACATCCTACTAAACACTCATCTTCCAAAACCAGGATGTTGTGTCTCAGCTGCCTAATGGGAATTGCCTTTCCTTGGTTCTGGCCCCCTGAGCACCCCTGGGAACTCCTTGGGAGAGTGCTAACTCGGCCCCAGGCAAAAGCGCACCAAGAGCTGTTTAACAGCTTAACAGTATGGATGACTGAGCTGTCTGGTGTCTGAGCCCTGACACTGTTTCATTTGCTTGCATAAACGTGCCTTGATGTGGATTTCAGATGTTACTATATGTTGTCTTTGTATCTCACTATCGAGTTCAAGCTCCGTAGTCAAGGGTTTGCAGGTGGGGAGGGCAGGAAATGGCTGCAAGGCAGAGATCAACTATTTCAGTAAATTCTTAGGATAACACAAAGCACACAAAAGAATATGCAAATAAGGCACATTCTGCCTTAAGAATATAATATACCAGTGTTCGGGCTGGGGATTGTATTACAGAGTTTAATTTTCAACATGGAAGAAAGAAAAATGAAGGAAAAGAACACCCCAAAACTCTTAAAATGTACTGTATATTTCTAGAAAAATGCACAAATTAATATTCTGTTTATATTCAGTTTTATTGAATGAACTAGTACTTTTTCATACATAGGAAGAGCTTTTATGTTATAGTTCTCTTTCTGCTTGTGTGAACTGGCAATGAATACTACAGCATTACTTTGGAAGGAGAGATGCTTCATTTTTCTTAAACAGACTGTATAGAAGTCCATTGTGACCATGAAATCATTTGGAAAAGCAGCTAAAATGAAGGAAAATACTTCAATGTAGTATAATGTTCTATTCACTGATAATAGGTGACTTGTACTTGATCATAGCCTTCGATTTCTATTTGCAGTATGGTTACACAGAATGAAAAACACTGGAAAGTTGTAGATAATTTTGGTTCAATTATATGGTAGAAATTTTAATTTCTGAAGCTAAATTGAAAATAAAAGAGAAGGGTGTAGTTGGCTTTATTTCTTCTATTGAAAAACTTAAAAAATCCATCTGTCCCAATGCTAGAAAGTAAATTAGACCTTTTAGCTATTAGAATTTAATATCTCAATGAGACATTGAGAGAGAGAGTAGGAATGTGCACTGGGCAGTGTTAACAGCCTTCACATGTAGATTGTTCAAAGGAGCGATATTTTCGCTTAACTGGCTTAGAAGGACAGGAAAAGCAACCAGTAGTTAGCTTTTAAAGAATGAAGAACTGGCTTCTTTCATGTTTGACTTCCTTTTGTTTCATGCTGTTAATTGCATGTAGACTTTTATAGTCTCTTGAATGGGCCCATAGTACTGGATCCTATAAACAGATTAAGATAGAAATGCCATCTCTGATAGTATACAATTTAAAGGTATGTCTATGCTGCATAGTGAATGTTAGTGAGATACCCTCAAATGTGTTCATGCAGAGATAACTCCAAAGCCAGGAACAGGATCTGCTTGAACCAAAGAGTGCTGCTGATGAGCAGGGCTTGTTCCCTCAGGCACAACCTCATGCCAGCACTACTTTCATTCCTCATGCTGGTACCTCTGAAGAAAGCTGCACTGTATGCTGTGGGCACACTGGTACATGCAGGGTTTTGAGCACCTGGTTCCACAGCAACTGCCTGAAACACCAATGCTGTGCTGTGAGCTCAAGAGTTAGCCTGTTCCTCCAGGGCATCAGTGGAGCTGGAGCTGAAGAGGAAGGTATGAGATGGCAGATGGTTTCAAAACAAACAAACAAACAAATATTCCAGAAAACAGATGGGAGAAACCCAAGTGGGATGAGCATGACTAGGATGATGTGGAGCAATCTAGAGCAGCAGCTTTGCTGAGAGTGTTCGTAGGCTGGGTAACTAAGGCCCTACAGAAAGGAAAGGGGTGAAAGAAGTTATTGCCTCTTTTGGGGATTTTGGGAAGAAGTGGATATGCTTTTATCAGTCATCTTTGAAATTGACCTCCAGGTGAATGGAAATCAATTTCCACCATTCCAAAGCTCAACTGAACAGGAAAAGGCTGTGGTCTACTCTTTCTGGTTTTGTCATTCAGCTCTACCACCCCTCAGCTGAATAACTCCATAGCCATATAACTTTATGACAAGAGAAAGAGTTTGGCTTATGAAGGGCAAAATGAATTTCTGGGTTCAAAATCTAACCTAGATTTAATATTGCAAATCTTCATCTCCATTTTTTTTTTCTCATGCTATAAAAGAAAGTGTGGAGACTCCCTACCTGTACACTGAATGATGGTGCTGTGGAATAAAAAACAATGCAGGTCTGGATTGCCCACTTTCCTTTGAGTACATTTTTTTTTAGCCCATCTCCATGAATTTACAAATGCAAATGTGATTTAATAAAGGACAGTGGGTGTCTGTACCATGTAGTTGCATGAAGCAGAGAGAGGTGGGGGTGGAGGGTGAATAATTCTAATCAAACTACTCACACCTTGCCCTCCTTGACATGCAATAACACTTTAAACAGCAGTGCTCTAATAGAGAAAAGAGCTACTGTACTTACCCACTCAATAATTTGCATAATTTTGAAGAGCTGTAAATGTCACTGCTGTTTTATGATAATTGTTGTGAAATGATTAGCTATAGCATTTATACATTCCAGAAAAAAAAAGTATTCTACTATTCTCTCTTTAATATTAATAAGGATTAATAAAATGAAAAATAAAATCACCCTGGAGGACAAACATTATGTGTAAAATAATAGGTGTCATATGAAGGCACATGAGTTATCCGTCCATTTGCTGCAGCTTGTCATGCCTGGGAAAGACTTAAAATGACAAACTTGACTGCCCTTCATGCAATCTCAAATGCAAATTTTAACAATAGGAATAGCTAAAAATAATCCATTATTTTCTTCCTTCTCTGCCTAGCTGTGATTAGAGTACTCCAAAGTTATGTGTCCTGTAATTCAAACATTTTTTTAATTGTGACAGATGTACATTGGCTGCTCATCTCTTGTTTATCGTTCTTCTCCCAGATAAACCCTTTGATAAGATGACTGAGACATCAGTTCAAGTCAACAGAATATAGTCCTCGCAGCTCCCTGAACTTAACAAGATGTGTTGTTGTAGAGGTACATTAAGTAAAGAGTAGCTCTGATACAAATGCTTGAGGGAACATGGTTTCATAGAAGTCCCTGTCCAGCATCCTTTCACTTTCTATATCTTTCTCAGACTCCTCTTTTTCTTATACTGTAATAGTAGTACAGCTGAGATTTAGAAAGGTCATTTTTACAATACTCATGAAAGGCTAGACTGCAGCTTCTTTGCCCAGCTCCACCTGGGAACCTGGCCATGAATTCCAGTCTCTCTTAGGTGATGTGAATGATGCGTTTCTCCTGATAGACAACAAACTATGTTTTGACAGTTTGTGCAGAATGGAGAGCTTATTAACCAGTTTCCTCCCAGTTTAGGGTAACTGCTCAGTTACACTTACAGTCTAGAAAGGAGAGGAGGAAAAAGATGGCAATTACTATTACACAGATGAAGATGAAAGTTTTAGGAGTATCTTCTTTATCCAGCACAATTTTACAGAGGATGAAGTATCACATATTTGTATGATATAAAATCTCATTCAAAGAAACATAATTTCTATCCAGACCCAATAAGTGGTCCAAAATGCAACATATATTCCCTGGAAAGCTCTTGAGATGTATTTATTTATGTTTAATCAGGAAAAAAAAAAGTCAGAAATAGCTAAAACATCTCTACTTAAAAGAAGTGTTTAATTTTATCTTTTGTTAGAGAATAAGCCTAAACAATTATTGCCTTTTTTGAAACGTAGGTGAGACAATAAAGGGTAGCCTGGACTGGCATGAAAGAACTAACAGCCTCACAAAGAGTGGTCACTCCATCTGGTGTACTAAAATGTGACTGTGTGCAACAACCCAGAAGATCGACGACCATTTCATGTAGAAGGGCCAGAATTTCAATAACTGCTCTGCAAGTCATAGGGGCAGGACTTGCTAGAAGTAAAGCTGATGATGCCATCAACAGATCTCAGAGTGGAAGACACATTCTCCACCTTTGCTGGAGAAGTTTGCAAAGGCTTTTTATGATACAGAAATCCATATGGTTGTAATTCAGTGTGTAGAACTGTCTATATTTATCTGGACTATTTCTATGGTAGTGTAGCCATCCTAGTACGGCTCTCCACCCACATGAATTGACCCTGTATCTCCTAATTTGTGTCTCCTATATTTGTTATCACTAGAAGACATTGGATACTGTAGCATACATAGAACTCTCACTCACAAACTATGATCTTAAGTTTGGTTTTCTGTTTTTTTCAAGCCATATTTTTTTTCCAAGAAATCAAATGAGAGCATCCCTTTTCAGAAAGACATCTAATCTTCCTTTAGGGATTCGAAGTTCTGGTGACTTGTGCAATGTTTAATTACCCTTACTGCTAGGAAAATGCAGTTATTGTGCTATTCCAAGGTTGAATTTGTCTAGCTTCAATTTCCAGCCATTTGATCTTGTTAGGTCTTTGTCTCCAAGACTGAACGACCTCCAGTATCAAGTATTTGTTCCTTGTGTCAGTACCTATTCATAGTGATCAAGACACCTCTCAACCTTTCTATTCAATAAATTGAGCTCTTTAAGCTTCACATCATAAGACTTGCTTTCCAGCCTCTGAATAGTTTTTTTGTGTAGTTGGCTGTTTTTATTGTTTCCACTAATCTTATAAGGGGGGAGAGTTAGTCTCTAAGATTTAGAAGATATAGTCACTACCACCCCCACCTTTGCTTCTACTGCCATTTCTTGACTGTTAAAAGGGATACTCCAAAATGAATCCTCTAAAATTTTATCTAGTGGAAAGGTATTCAGCTAAATGAGTACATTCATTTGACAGTGAACAGTGAAGTGCATACAAAAGCAGCAGGTACAAACAAACTCTCACATCACTCAGATACCTTCAGACCATCAATTCCACCAAATATCTGTTTTACCCTCCAGTAGCTGTGACAGTGTCTAATTTCAAAGCTAGATTTTGTGCCTATTTTCCATATGACTCATAAATACTTTCTTTTTCTGATGTTAACAGTTTCGAGACAATGTTTTTGCCAGTCTTTCTCCTTCAGGATTTTTTACTTAGTAGTTCATGCTACATCTTATATATCAAGAAAGGCTTTGCAAATACTGGAAGCCCTGGACTTTTCAAAGTATATATCCATTTCTTTTTAAGCTGTTTTATTTTCCAAAATACCCAGAGCAGATCTTTTACATCTTATCTGAATGAGAAGTTCAGAATGAAAAAAAAAATATATATATTGATAACAGTTATATGCTAATTCATTAAGGTCTGCCATTACCTGAGTGCTAATTAAAAGGAAAAATAGTTGAAGGATAAAGTAGGGCTTGCAAGCATATCACACACAGGTTCTTTCCTAATGTATTTCCCGTCTATCACACTTATTACTGCAGGGTGGGCTGACAGGTTAATTATGTACTTGCAGGAGAACTGATAGAGAGGATATTACAATCTCAAAAGCAAACACTTACAATCATTTTATCTAAACAGAAGACAGCCTCACCTTGATGAAGGTCTACATTTAGTGAACGTTTTAAGGCAACAGTCACTGCACTCTCAAGGAAGATACCTGATAAACTATCCATCAGTAGATACCAGGCTAGTAGTATATAGTATGCGTTGCAAGAACTTAACCAATTCATATGCTAGTACATGGAAAAAAAGATTGATTTTGTGATGAAGCCGTAGGACTGGGATTCACAAAATTCTGTTTTAATTTCCAGCTTAATTCATTTCCAGATATCTTGTGTGCCAGCCTTTTACTGTCATAGAGACCGAGTGTGTGAGACTCTACCCAGTGGGTCATACAACATGGGGAGATCCTATCAACAGGCATCTGATGTGTCTGATTACATGATTGCCATGTGTATATTTGTCCTGTTATCCGGGAGGCATGCTCCCAGATGTATCAGATCCTCACAGCTGGGAATGTGTTTCCAGAGAGGTTACACCGTGCGAGGGATCCTATCAAAAAGCACACGTCCTCCTGCTGTTGTGTAGCACACAATTACTTGCCTATTCTGGGACAGGTAAATGCATCAGCCGATCACGGATCAGGCTGTTCATCTATATCTTGCAAATCTTTTGCCAGATCTGGAGAACATTGCTGTACTGAGTACATATGAATTATCTGAATCCTGGAAGGGGCTATGTGGGGACAGGCAAGAAGACCTAGTCTCACACAGAATATTTTGACTTGATAGATGAAGATGTAGCTGCAGTCAAATCATAGAGATCTTTATGTATTTTATTTAGAAAGAAATCCCAAAACTTAAGTCCATTAAGTCCTGACATTTTAAGATTTCTTGAATTCTTGTTTCAGGCTTTTTCCCTCACTTCATCTGTTTTTCTTTTTCAAATGGGCTGCATTATTATTCATGTTTCTCCTTCAGTTATGTGCCATATTTAACACTCACCCATTTGACGTTAGTGATTCTGTACTTTGTGTTTGTTCGTTACTTACTACAATCAAACACAGGCAGTAATTAAATAATAATACCTAGATATCCAACCACTTCTTTTTCTACAAGATTCAGAATGCATCATAATGCATTTTACTTCCCTCTGTACATCAAAGCTACAAAAGAAGTTCTATATCAGCTGTTGGGTTTACATCAACTTTTCATAAAGGTCCAGCAGAAAAAAGGCTGTGCACAAGTATTAGTTCCCTCTCATAGAGCTGGTATTAACACAAGAATAAAATATTCATCAGCTAAATTATTCAAGGAGTAATTGTTGGTATTTGTTGAATAATGTATTCTGTTCATGGTGTCTGAATACTAGAAGAATGAGGTGAATAAATTATATGACAAAGCAGCAAAATCACTGACTTGCATTTGTTGAATAGCATTTGACCTAAGCTAAATGTATTTTAATAAAAACATAGCATAAGAGAACAAAATTTTTTACCTTGTTTTCCTTTCTGACAAAGAGTATGGCTTTAGGTATGTATTGTGATGGTCCTTAAGCTGTACAACAGATGTTGAGAATTGACAACTAGAACAATAATATGCTACACAGTGATTTTCAGACAACACAAAACACAGCATTTCTTCCCTTCAGAAAACATTTATTTTATTGCTACTAGAAAGCATCCTAGTAAGTAGGCCATAGTGATTGTAAAAGTAACTTAAGTTTTGCTTATTCAGTATTAGAGTTTATATGTCCTACATTCAGCTATTTTACTTCCCTTGCATACTTGCTGGAATCACATTCTTCACTACACGAACAAATATTGCGCTACTGAAAAAATACACATACTTTTATTTAAGGGTATCACTGAACAATTCCACAGGAATAGAAAAGCCCAATTTTCAACAATGAGCTGTTTCATCTAAGAAACCTATGAACCAGGAATCCTGGCCTGAATAAATAATGTCGACATACAATATGTGCATGTTGAACAGAACTAAGAGTTAGCAGTCCTTCAATTCGATACCGACTTGCATAATAACAAATATGATCCCAACAGAAAAGGTCTAGCAGTTCAGTTCAAGCTGCTTCTATGTGGGTGGGAGGTATGTTAAAAGGGAACAACTATACTTGAAAAAGTTAACATTGTCATTCTCTCGTGACGAATATTCATTGAGGCAATGTCTTAACTGCAAAGGGCTGCTAACACCTCAGTTTATGCAAAGGAATTTCTGATTGTTCTGATATGCTGGCCTGCTCTCTCTCTTTTGGTTAAACTACAAGCAAACATCCACATGTACAGGGCATTGGACCAATCAAATCTAGTCAATAACATTGCCAGACACCCCGCCTTTAACACTTACCTGGAAACTAGAACAAAGAGAGGGTGGTACGGATTCTATGGGTCCTGCATGCACCATTCACAACTTATTGATACTTATGAAAAGACAGTTTTAAACAATCTTTTCATAGTCACACAATAATTCACCTTACCACTGTAATCACAGATGACCTTAAAACATGGAGTTTAGGCTGTGCAATGTGTTCAAATGTGTTCAGTACGTGCATGTCTGTGTGGACAAGCAGCACAAAAATTTGTTCCCTTTGATTATTTCTTCATCCAGCAATACAGCTACTCCCAATCTCAATTTCTTTTAATGTCAGTCAAAGGAGCTTGACAACTCATTTAAGGTGCTCAGAAATCAGTAAAACTAACATAAAGAAGCTTAAATTAAGCATATGCTTACAAAGAGCATGCACTCAAGAAATGGGCTCGATTTAAGCACTCAACTGTTTTGCTACCTGGGTCCTAA